>NC_059427.1:89585758-89892555 GCF_021028975.2 Sphaerodactylus townsendi
CATGGAACACTTAGAAAAACAAGCCCTGGAAACAGCACCATTTTGTGGATGACACGTTCACAATTTGGAGTCACGGAGAAGTAGAACAAGTGTCTGGACCATATTACCAATATCCACCCTACCATCCAGTTTACTATGGAAAAAGAAAACGAGGGAAAACTACCTTTTTTAGATGTCTTAGTCATCTGCAGACCGAACCAACAATTGGACCACACAGTATACATAAAACCTACACACACTGATAGATATCTACATAAAAACTCCAATCATCACCCAGGACAAGAAAGGAGCACAATAAAAACTCTGGTAGATCATGCAAATAGAATCTGTGAACCCTTCAAGATGAACTGAATCATTTTAACTGGGCTCTACAGGCTAATGGTTACTCCACTATAGACATCAGAAGAGCTGCAAGACCAAGAACAAAACACAGGAATTAAGATAAACAGCTACCTAGAGGGAAAGTGTTCTTACCATACATCAAGGGAATCACTGATCGTATAGAAAAACTGATGAAGAAACATAACCTCGAAACAATCTACAGACCCACCAAGAAAATTCAACAAATGCTATGATCAGCAAAGGATAAGAGGGATCCTCTAACCTCTGCAGGAGTTTACCGTGTACCATGCAGCTGTGGACAAGTCTTCATAGGGACCACAAAACGCAGCGCCCAGACACAAATCAAAGAACATGAAAGGCATTGCAGACTAATTCAGCTGGAAAATGAGCAATAGCAGAGCATGTGATAAACCAAGCTGGACACAGAATGATATTTGAAAACACAGAAATTCTGAACCACTCTGACAACCACTATGTCAGACTGTACACAGAGAAGCCATTGAAATCCACAAGTACATGGACAATTTCAACAAAAAGGAAGAAACCATGAAAATGAACAAAGTTTGGCTACCAGTACTTAAAAACACTAGAATCAAGACAATGGTTAGTGAACCCCACCCAGGATGTCTCCAGCCAGGAAGCAATCAAAGGGATTAAAATTCCAGGCAACTGCTATACAGATGCCCTCTATTAGGCAACTTCATTGTTACTTACATACACAAAAATGGATGGATTCCACTCAACACATGCAAATCACACTTGATAATTGCACCCTTTACACTTGTTAACCAATGCAAATGGTTCTTTCACCCACCCTGGGCATTCCACAGGTATATGTACTCCACTTGCTTTACTACCATCAGATCCTCTGAAGATGCCAGCCACAGATGCAGGTGAAACATCAGGAGAAAATGCTACTGAAACACTGCCAAACAGTCCGAAAACCCGACAACACTCCACTTCTGAACATTGCCTTTCAATATGGCACCAGCTCCATGTTTCAGGTAAATGGGCGAGTAGTGCTTAGTAGTGCTCTTGGATGGCAATAAATCAGCTGAAAAGTTCCCTGAAATGCAGGTCTCAAGTCATGGATTAAAATAAACAAGACTAATTTGGAAGATAATAATTGTGAGTGTGTTTATTTATTTCATTAGGTTTATATGCCATCCTTCCCCTCATGGGCTCAGGGCAGTTTCCAACACTTTATATAAAACAATAAAATTGATTCTAAACAACATTTGAAACAACATATAAGCTCCATTTAAAACTAAATGCAGCTCTCTGGGAGCCACATAATGAGTACCAACCTGAAACCCATACTCTGGTGCAGAAGAAAAGAGTGTGAAATGCAAAGATCATAACAATTCTTCAAAGAACTGTTAGAGTAAGCAATGTCTGGTATACAAAAGCAGAGAAAAAGACCTGCAGGGGCAGCAAGAAGAAGTACCAGTTAGATAGGACAGTGGAATCAGTTCCTTTTCCCCTGGTAAGTAGCATTTCTTGGCCAACTATGCTCATCCTGCCAATTTTGGCAATATTTGGTTTTCCTTTTTTATTTTGGATGAGCTGTCTTCAAAGTCACACAGACACCATTTCAGAACCCATGCCAATTTTCATATTTTGTTCTCGAGTCCTTGAAGACAGTTCATTGGAAATTTTTAAAAGGAGGAAACTATATATTGCTGGAATTGACAGGACGACCTGAGTACAACCAGGTACAGTTTGAGCTGAAAAGGCACACAGCAGAAGAGGCTACAGAGCAAATGTCCTGGGAAAACCTTAAGCAAAAAGCTCCAGGCATGCAGCTCCACAAAATGTCAGGCCCGAGTGGTGGAGGAAACTGCCCAGATACATTTAACAGGTGGGAAAAATAAGATGTCTCTTCTGCTCCTGAGTTCTGCACATCAAGAGGAGACTACTTGCAGAATACTTTGGATATAAAGTCGATAGGTTTGCATCCTCAAAATAGGATTGCTCAAAGAGAAATGAGGGCTGTTTCTGCACGGGCAGAAAATGACGGCCTGGAGACGGTAAAAACACCGTCTCCAGGCCGCCATTCGCACGGGGGGCGCAGCTGCAGCGCAGCCGCGCCGCCCTCGCACTGCCCGGCTGGCCCGCAGCCGGCGTATTCCCAGAACGCTAGGAAGCGTTCTTTTCGGGAATACGCCGCAGTGAAGCCGCTGCCGAGAGAACGGCAGCGGCTTCACGGCGCCTCCCCCACCCAGCACTCACCTTGTCCCTGGGCCTCCGGCGCGTCGCCGAGGCCTGGGGACACGCCCCCCTGCCCTGCGCCACTCGAGCAGGCGCGCAGGGCCAGGGGGGCATGTCCCGAAAGGCACCGACAGCGACGCACTGGAGGCCCAGGCACAAGATGCTTATCTTGCAAGCACCGGCGCTCAGCGGCGCCCGGCTGCCCGCCTCTTCCCGGAACCACTTTCGATGCGGACCCGGTCCCAGCATCTTTAGATTACGTGAGAAGCGCCCGACCCAGCAGTTTCCCCTGCCGTCACCCGAGCGGCGGCGAGGTGTTCTGAGGATGTCTTAGGGGAAAAGCTGTGTGGAATTCCTCCCTGAGATGCCTTTTTTTCATCCTCAGGATGTCTTATTTGTACTGTGCATAATCGACCCTTGTTTGCCTCTAGATTTCTACTCTTTAATGCAATATACTGATGCTTTTCAGGGGTCTCTCTCTCAGCTAATGATGCAGCTAGGAACTTATCACTATTTCTGCTCTTCGCTAGCAAGTTTTTCAATTCCTGAATAAGGTTTTTTCTACACTATAACCTGTTTGTGTAGCTCTGTTATGTAACCACACATCCTTTTCCCTTGCTTTGGTACTCTTGCCCAGCACTTCAGGTCAAGTGTATGTAATGACATTTCGGGGGCACTACACAGATAGCAAGTGCTTGGCACAGATGTGTAGTGTAAGATGTTTTAACAGTAAGGACATCAGAGCTAAAAATAGTCCTAGTACTAAACAGGCTCTTAAACAATCAGGTTTCAGGCATGGGAATAATTATGACTTCCCTTCAGTAGCAGTGGTAAGGATTAGTCAGATAACACTCGAAATGTGCAATATAATTTAATGCATAAAAATACAAACTTTTTATTATGTGCAGGATTGTCAGATCTCTACTATGGCAGGAAATCAGTCTCCTTTACTTTATCAGTCTCCTTTACTTTATCCTGCCCTACCCCAGTCATAGACTGGGTGGCTCCCAACATAATATAATATACACAATCTAATATACAAGGATAAATTAATATGATACAAAATAATGATTAAAATATTCATCCCAATCAATATGCGGTTTGTCATACAAATGTATGGAAGTTTGATGCCTCATCATTCCATTATCTTATTTTCCAACAGGGATTTAATTCGTTCGTCCACCCATTATTTCAGCCTATTCAATAGGGGGGAAAGGAAGGGGAGGGAAGGACAAAAGGGGGGATGAGAAAAGGAAAGTGAAGGGAGGAACAAAAGGGGAAGGAGGTAGAATAGGGAAGGGAAGGGAAAGGAAGGAAGAAGAAGGGGGGCTGGACAGGGGCGTACCTAGGCAAACTGGCGCCCGGGGACAAAACCTGAGTTTGGCGCCCCCCCGGCCCGGTGTATGGGCGGCCACCCTCCCCCACCATGACCAAACAATTATTTTTTGTACCAGCTCACAAATCACCTCCCACTCTGGATAGGTAATAGTAAGTAATGAAACATTTAATGGCATATATAAATTATACAATGGAAATTAAAATTGGCTTGTAAAAAAAGTTTAAAAACATGCATCATAAGAGCTAGAATATTAAACCACTGAATTGGAATTGAGTCTAATAAGCATTTGGAAACGTTCAGTGATGACAGCACACAAGAATCTAGCAGTTTGTTCAATAGTAGCAGTTGAATTGCTGTCTAGCAGGAACAAGGTTTTGACAGCGTCTGTAGTGTTGCCTAGATCAGTTATGAGAGGGGATAGGTAATATAATACTACTACATCAAATGTAGGCCTGGCAGAACATCTCTGCCTTCCAGGTTCTGCAGAACTGTGCCATGTCTCATCACCACCACTTCCCACCACCTATCTGAGAAACAGCAGGACAAAAATGAACAAAAAAGTTTGCAGTTAGACTGATGATGTGATGTCACTTCTGTAGAAAACACAGAAGTAATGTGACACCTTTCTGGGTATGGTTGGAAACTCTACAGTTTTATCATATAATTTCTGTCAATTCCTAGAAAGCTTGACTTCACTTTGGATTTTCCCCAAAAATCACATTGCTATTACCAACAGCATTCCACTCACACACACAGACAGACACAGACACCTGATGGTTACTACTCTATGCCTGGCAGCCCTCATTATGTCATTGCTGTTGTATCTTTATTCATCTTTTTTGAGATGTATTGGTTAGACAAGCTTCAAATTAAATGAAAAAAATGATATTTTAAAAATGTACCAAGGAGTTTAGGGCATCGGTGCTGTGTGTGGCAATGATAGAAAGGGACATTCAGCCCCATGACATCTCCAATAGGATCAACCTTGAATGAACAGTATGAGAAAATCTGACATGTGAAAAACCTATCATTCTTCAAAATTTACCACAAGTTTGCAGAAACAAAGAATCCTATGACTGCACTTTTCAGAATCACAGTGAGCAGTGTTCATGTCTCAAAAATTATCTTCCTTGCATTTAGAAGGATTCCATATTTGGTCCTTATAAATTGGAAGATACACTTCATGTTATTCAGAGTATTTCTAGATAAGCTGCTTTTTTATTCATTCACAATGTTTAAGGAACAACAGACCATGGCTCTAACTTAATTGTGCAGATTAGGCTGAAGTGATAAGAAAGATAAGTGATAAGAAACAATTAACAATTGCAGGAAGGGGGACTAATTTGAACACACACAAAAAAAATTTGATTCTATTGGTCATTATTTTGATGAGGCTATGTGGGCAACTATCTTGTTTGGATGGGGAGCCAATACCTATTCATGAATGCAGTGCAGCATCCATGTAGCCCTGCTCCCATACAACCCTACACCAAAGAGATGAAGCAGAACTGCCACAGTGATCCTCTGGGAAGGACAAAATTCAGAATTCAAGACAGTTGCATATTTTTCCTACAATCAACAGTCCGACATTCCTACAAATCAGGTACCAACACCTGTTATTACCCTGTTCAGAATGAGCAGCTGTGATCATCAAATCCTTTGAATCAGGCATCTTTATACAAACAATGAGTAAGCAATTAAATCCACAGGCAAGTCTACTCTCATTTGAAAACTAAACATTTTAGAGAGAAATTTTGCCACGACACGAAATCCCTCTTCAAATATTATATCCATGTGTACTGGGAACCTACTGATATAGATAAGTGTGTGGTCCCCACAATGCACATAATACATGTGTTCACCTTTTCATAAGACCTGAGAAACTTATGGCTTTTCCATATGTGTACCTCTTCTATACACATAAATGAGCAGCATCCATACAGGCAAATCTAATGTCATATGGAAAGCATTTTAGAATGGTTTAAATGCAAGCGTGATTTTCTTTAAGGCTCATCAAAAGTACTTGGTTTTTCTCAACCTCCTCATATTCAGTTATGTAGATAATCAAGATAATAAATATCTTTCCATTCTTTCCTTCCTGTCTTCCCTTTCAAAGTGTGGAGTATGTTCCTTTTGCTTACTTAGATTGAGAAACCAAGGCAGTTTCTGCAATATCCTGTCAGGAAAAAAGAATGCTTGTTACATTTGTTATTTTTTTTAAAAAAATCAATACAGGTATTAATTTTGAAAAATTAGTTGTAGGCATAAGACCTAATACCATTCAGTCTGAAGTGAAAATTATGAGGCTACTTACCTGACCAGGAGTTTGAATTTTATTTTATCTATGTTATTCCATCATATCTGATGAGCCCACAGAGAGATAATATTAAAAAATTTACTGACATTTCCAACCAAATTAGAGAAAAGAGCTTTTGGCTTCATTTTTATTAAAAGGGGAAAGCTTCCATAGATGTGTCCAAAACACATTTGTCCTCAGAGTAAAGAAAAATCTAAAAGTTTCTAACTGGGAAAAAGTCAGGCTAACCTTAGAATCAGCATTCATTAAGGTACTGAAGGGAATAACCTTTAAGGCATAACTAGAAATGTAATCCCTCAGGTCTTCATCCTACATGTTTGAAGGACAGAGACAGTAAAGAGAGGAACCAGTATTAATGAATATCAGTCTCTCCCTTTCGAGGCTCAACAAGAAAGCAGAACATTTGTTCAGTGTTTTCTGTCTAAACCAAGAAAGTTGTTTGGCCAATGTAGGAAAGTGGATTGTGGACCAGATAGACTACTGGTCTGATTCAGCAGGGCTCCTCTCAAATTGTTACAGTCACTTTTGGGTCACAACCCAAGATGCCATTAGACTCCAGAGGCAAGATTATAGATAATAAATAAGGTGAAAGGTTTTATTACTCTGCAGATTGGAATGAGCAGAATCTCCCCTGAGATTCTAGAAGTAAAGTATAGAAGCAAGATGCAAGCATTTATACAGATTTTCAACTTGCAAAAGTCACATAATTGATACATCACTAATGATTAAGCTTGAGCGATACCGAAAAAATTGGTAAAATTAAGATTCAGCTTGATTTGGCTATAAAATTATTGTTATCGCCAAATCAGCCAAATACCTGATTCATTATACCCAAATATATTCGGATATATGAAAAATTTGTTTGAATTTTTTTTTTGGGGGGGGGGGGGTTAGTGTTTTTTTTATTTTTGCCTATAGGGGATGCATTTTAAGCTGGTGGACCAAAATTGCAGGGTATCTTTAGGAGACTCTCCTGAAGATTAACCCAGGTTTGGTAAAGTTTGGTTCAGGGGGTCCAATGTTATGGATCCCCAAAGGGTAGGGCTCATCCCACATTGTTTCCAATGGGAGCTAATAGAAGATGGGGGTTACCCCTTTGAGGTGCAATTAAATGGACCCCTTAATATTCAACCTCTCTACTAGAACTTTCTCTACTGATGAGATGCATATTCTGAACCTTGGTTTGGGATACGTCATGAAGCCCAATTACAATGAATTCCAAACCAGAATCGACCTGTTAAAACTCATAAGATCCCTAAAACTGATAGCCTTTTTTGGCAAAACACAGATTAGTCACCTGATAATCCAGCTGCTAACAATTTCCAAATTAACTTGAGACACACTATGCGGTACCTGAATTTTTTACTTTTACTTTTATAATTTTAGATTTTGTCATTACTGTAAGCCAATCTGATCACATTTCTATATTTTAATAAATATTAAATACACATATGAAGCAATCCTAAAAATATTTGGCTACAAGTAGGTGTGACTGATTAGGCTTTTATATGGTTAATTTGAAATGGTGCAGTTCAGTCAGACCAGGAGCACCAAGTGTTAACCAGAACGTCACCTGATTGGCTAGCTGAAATGCAGTAGCCAGGAGACACAGATAGGGTGTGCTGGCTGATATAAAAGCAGGAAAAGCCTGTCAGAAAGACAGAGTTTTGGGAGATTCAGACTTTTGACAGCAGTTTGACAGATGCAATCACGAGATATTGTCTAAAGGCAGCGATAGCCACAAAGACAGAGGGAGAACGGCTAGGGGGCCAGTGTTCTCAAAGAGATCTCAGACTGAGAGGAAAGAGCCTTGTTTTCATCAGAGGCTTGGAGGCCTGGTGCAGGTGGAAAACAAGAGGGAAGCTTATCTCATGGGGACACTCCTAACACCACCCAGAGGGCTTGGCTTTTGTCTCATGAGGATACCACACCTAGATACTGGTGCCATACAGCCCATGAGGGTGTTTAGCTTAACTGGCAGAGTTAAATGTGGGTTTAGTGAAACCCGAGAGCTTAATCTGTCCCAAACCAGTGTGAGTTACCTTTGAAGTTAAGGGTGGAAGTTTTAGGAGAGTGTTCAGAACCATGCTGAAAAGGTTTACCCTAAACAGAGACACCTGTGCTTGTGTGAAACTATATGTGAAGTGATCTTGTAAATTGAAACAACCATATTTTAGTGAAGCTATATCTTGTGCCTGAAACAACCATTGTAAGAGAAACTGCATTTGCTCTGTAACCTCTAAGAAAATAACGGCCTAAAAGAAACCAGAAATGCTTAAGTACCTCTCTGTAACAACAATCTGAGAAGAAAACATCTAAAATAAAATCTAGTTATGTTTTATCTTCCAAAAGCCTCTCTAAGTTTAATTTTCACCTCAGTACATTAGTGGCAGCTTCTATATTAGTTTCCTGACAGGATTTTTAACAGAAAGAGCCTGTGTGTGTGCATGAGTTGGGGAGTGCCTAGGCCAACGAACAGCTATCAAGCAACCACCCCTGCAACATGCTTCCCTCCCTGCTAGGCCTCTGTCTCTCTTCAGGGAGTGGTAGCTGTTGCAGTAGGCCCCACTGAAGAGATCTGAGTAGCATTCTGAGCAGACCTGCTTAGTATTTCTATTAGAGTGGCCAAATTATATTATCTAAATTCCAGTGTGGTACCTTTGTAAATATTAAATTGTCTTTTCACATGACAAGAGCTAATATTTGCTACCTGCACACCCCAGTCAAATCTGCAAGGGCATTTGATAGGGCTGAGTGGCTGCATAGTTTGTGATCAGAATAATCTGTCACTTCACAGAAGAGAATACATTCATTACCAAGGTTAATTGGGTTCCTAATTGTTGCCAGTCCAGACATCTGTGAACAGTTAGCTCTGCTCATTTCTTTTTCTTTTTGTAACAGTTTCCTGAAAGCCTGATGATAAGGTACCTACTTGAAGGAGATGTTCCTAGCTCATTTGTTATTGATAACTTTGTAGTAAATTATCCTTTTTGAAGAAAGCAAAATCTCTAACAATTTTTGCAGAATATTCATCTCACCATCTTTCTCACAGTATGGCCAGGAATGTAGGGATTATTGCCATTCAATCATTTTATTATTCTGGAATTTCTTTCTGCACTGCATTCCATTGTTCTTCAGCCTTGGTTTGAACGAAAAATTTACACATGAGATGTTGCATATTAGTAAAACTTCACACAAAAATATTGTTGATTGAAGTAATATGATCACATTACCTTTGTGTAGTATTTTATCTATGAATTTGCACAAGGAAGGAAAGAACATGCTTATAAACTGATGGAACTGAAGGTTGCACGCACACATTTTTGGACAAAATTAAGAAAAAATAGAACAATAAAGAATCCAAATGCATTGGTTCTGAATTGTAAACAAGGGTTCTTCTGCACAACACAAATAAAAAGCCTTGCAGACATTTTAAAAATAACTGTTTTGGCTTTTTTGTCTGCGTAAAAGCCTTGCTAGGCAAAACGGTTCTTTTTCCCACCTCCCTGCCTCCACTAGCTCTCACTTCCATTTTCGCCACAGCTTGTGCCTGCCATTTTCTTTAACTTGTGATTCATACCACCTGCCATTTGTTGAACAGTTCTCCCAGTGGTGTGCTTTGCTTACTGCTCATCTGCTTGCCATTTCCATGTAAAAAGTACATAAAGTTAATGTGTTGTCGAAGGCTTTCACAGCCAGATTCAATCAGTTGTGGTGGGTTTTCCAGGCTGCGTGGCCATGGTCTGGTAGATCTTGTTCCTAACGTTTCACCTCCATCTGTGACTGGCAACTTCAGAGGTGTATCACAGTTAGGAACAAAATCCACAGCCACACAGCCCAGAAAACCCACCACAACTGGTACATAAAGTTAGTTTTGACTGCAAATTTGGTGCACATGTCATTTTCCCTCTTTTCTTGTTTTAAGGAAAGTGTCTTTGAAGCGACAATGACATGATACAAGAATCTACAATATGAGCAGAGTTGCAGCTTCGAAGACAGGAAAAATGACAAATGCACCAAATCGGCATCCAACTATAACTTTATTCATGAACTTTTTACATGGAAATGGTGAGCTGATAAACTGCAACCAGAGGAAGCCTCCAAGGGAACCTTCTGCAAATAACACAGAGGCACAGAGAATCCCTGGAGCAGAAGAAAATGGCAGGCACAAGCTGTGAAGAAACTGAAAGTGAGAGCTTTAAACTTGGTCAGGAAAATTAAACACTTCCTTGTTCTGCACAGGCACAGGAAAATGTCTTCACCCTATCTTGGGGGGCGGGGAAGAGATTGCTAGTTTAGCATTTTCTTAGAAAACTGGGTTGAGCAGAAATAAAATGTCCTGAAGACATCTTTGGGAAAAAGCTATGAGGACTTGCTCCCCAAAATGCTTCTTTTAATATCCTCAAGGCATTTTATTTGTTCTGTGCAGAAAGGATCAAGGTTGGATTGTTTTAAACTGCACATTCCAGGAGAAACAAGCATTGAGAAATACAAAAATAGTAATATAAAACTAGCATTAAAGAATTCCCAGTATGAGAGTGAGGAGGCATGCCTATATCTTTGCTAAGAATTCAGAGTCTTGTTTCTATGCGTCTCTTCACACATTTAACCCAAAGTTACCTGTAGTTTAGGATGGTGAAGCCCATTAAAATCAATTATGTCAGGGATACCTAACTGCAGCAAGAACATTTTTATCTGCACTTCTATGTTGTTTTTAGTGAACATCTGAATATCCAAAACATGACTGCAATAGGTGCATATACAGTAATGTACATACAGGAGACAGATTTGATTGACTGCAGCTTTCCCCAAAGTTGATGCTTGTACGTAATGTTTAAAATAATCCCATTACAGTTTAAATTCATTTTTCAACCAAGAGGGAGCAAGGATAAAGAATGTGAACTAACAAATGCATTAGCTATGAGTTTTAAAGAACTTCAGATTTACCAGAAGCAAAATGAAATATTGAATCACGTCCTTAGATTACAATGGATAGATTTAAGATTACAGTCCTCAATTTACAAAGCACAAAGAGCCTCAGAAGATTTTAAATCATAAGTTTACTTGAGTCCAAGTACATTGCTTAATTTTTACTTTGTAAATGAAAGATTAATTCTTGCTTTATCTACTTTTGAAGATATCAGACTAATTCCATGGGATTTCTGAATTCAATTATGATAGAAACAGATTTTACAATAGCTATCCCCCCTCACACACACACATACATAAATCATTTTCTAACTAAAAATATTATATTTGAAAAATCTCTTTTACTTCAGTCCTATATATAAAATGAGTTTGCTTGTGGGAAGGAAAATTGTATACTTAGTCCCAGTAAAGTTTTCTGAAAATTAGAATTCATGTTACAATAGTTGTTGACAATTGCTTTGTAGTTCACATAATTTTCCCCGAAATCAACATTGCTTTTCAATTACGGAAAAAGTAATTGAAAATCTATAAAATAATTTACATTTCTAGCTCACAGATTTGAAACATCACAATACAAGCAGGAGATCCACAAGGATTTGGGGGGAGGGGTGGATCTCATTTTCTCCTTCTGCCATTATTTCTTCTTTCTGTTCCTATCCCCTTGCTTCTTTCTCTCCTTTTCATCCACTAACTCACATAACTTTACCTGTACATATCTTCAGCTTTTTGTCAAAATTCACTTGACCAGATAATGCAGACATTTGTCGGAGTACAAAGGTCTCTTTATTGCAGGCAGAATGACAGATAAGGAACATCTAAAAGAAAGCTCTGCCTAACAAGCAGAGCTTTCCCCAATATAAGCAACACTCCCTTCCCTCTTCCTTGGAAGTGAAGACACAGTTATGGGAACTGAAAGCATTTGGCCTTCATGAGGCCAACACCAGGAACAGTTAGACAATGCACCTGGCTACCAGCAAGTACAAGAATTCCCACAGAGCAAAGTCTCCCCACCCCCCAGAAAGCAGTCTTGACATTCTGCTCCCTCTAAGACTCCCCCATAGGTTTATCCGGAAACGATTTATGGAAAGGCTTAACCAACTTGGGAGCCCGAACATCTGAAGCATACACCCACTCGTCATGACCCAGAGAAAACCCCACCCACGGAATAAGATATTGTAGGTGGTTGCAATGAAGGCAGAAATCAAGTATTTCTTCCATGTCATAGTGTTGGGCCCTGTCAATCATCTGAGGAGCTGGTCAAGAAGGCGGGGGATGCCAGACATTGGAAATGCGAGCCTTTTTTAGCAAGCTGCAATGAAAAACAGGATGTATTTTGCTTAATGCCTTCGGTAATTCCAACCGAGCAGTAACCGTGTTAATAACCTTCACAATCTGAAAAGGACCAATATATTTATGGCCTAATTTAGTGTACTTATGAATGTCTCTTAAGTTCTTGGTAGACTGTGTAGAGCATGATAAGCTATTGCAAGCCCTGCAAGAACTAGGTGTGTCACCACATCTGATCAAGCTGATACAGTCCCTCTACACCAACCAGGAGGCCACAATGAGAATGGCACAGCCATGCAGCCTGGAAACCACACAGCGCTCCAGTGATTCCGGCCGTGAAAGCCTTTGACAAGACTTGATTATTATGTCCCAGCCAGAACTCCGGGCACCCAGCCAACACAGGTTTAGGCGTGAAGCGGACTGGGATCCAAGGCCAAAACCATACAATACACATAGTTACACAACCAGTACTCGACAGAAACAGCCCACCACAGGAAAAATATTTCTACAGTACATCAAGGAAATCACTGATCAAATAGGGAAACTGATGAAAAAACACAGCCTACAAACCATCTTCAAACCTACCAGGAAAATACAGCAGATGCTATGCTGAGCAAAGGACAAGAGAGACCCCCTCATTTCTGCAGGAGTCTATCGCATACCCGGCAGCTGTGGAAAGGTCTACATAGGAACCACAAAACGCAGCATTCAGACTCGTATTAAGGAGCACAAAAGACACTGTCGGCTTAACCATCCTGAAAAATCTGCAGTTACAGAACATGTCTTAAACAAAACTGGACATAACATTTTATTTGAAAACACTGAAATTCTGGACAATTCAGAAGGTTACTATGTCAGACTGCACAGGGAGGCCATTGAAATTCACAGACACCAAGACAACTTCAACAGGAAAGAAGAGACTCTGAGAATTAACAAAGCTTGGCTACCAGTACTTAAAAACACCAAAAGCAAACCCCAAAGGCATGCTAAGTTCATGAACAATGGACTCCACCCAAACACAGGATTTCAATTCACCAATACTGCTGCTACTGCAGGACATGAAAATGTGAATCACTCCCTGGACTGAAACACCCCACCCGCAATACAATACTATCAACCACATCTTTGCATAGCAAGTTCCACCCAAACACTTACTGATTGGTTCCCCACCCTGGGACATGGACAATATATACCCCACTAAACATTCTCTTCTCACTGGACACAGTGTGTAACAGACTTCCCTCTGTGGTACACCTCTGAAGTTGCCAGCCACAGATGTAGGCAAAACGTTAGGAACAAGATCCACCAGACCACGACCACACAGCCTGGAAAACCCATCACAACCAGTTGAAGGCCATGAAAGCCTTCGACAATAACTTCATTACATTTTTCACTCAATACAGAGCCCTTGGCAGGTGGGGACAGCACTACTGTGGTGCTGCCCCACCATCTCCAAGATGGTTTATCAGCAGTGTGGATTTGTCCCTCTGCCAGGGTAAATCCCCTGGGGTGAGCAAATCTGTCAGCACAGCCCTGTGCTGCCTCCAGATGTCACTTTGCCCCCCCCCCTCTGGATTGGGCTGTTAGAAGGATAAAATTTGACTTTGAATTGTACTATTAAAGTATTTTCCAGGCATTTTTATACAATCACTTACCATTAAACAGCCATTGGTTTGTTTGCAAACATCAAATGAAATATCAGGAAGTTGAAGCAACTTAAAAGTCAAAGAAAGAATTCTTTTGGCTCTCTATCTACCCCAGTGTAGCTTTTTATTGCCCAGGAGTTCAAAATCTACACTGAGCATACACTGATTTGAGAGCAACCCTATCTAACAAAACTATTATGATGCTAAAACATACAGGCATTTTCTTCTGATTTAAATGGTCTCATAGACTATGGATTTAGCAGTTTAGTAACTCTAGGGGCCACTCCACAGGGGACAATAAACATGGGTTTAGAATGGAAAAAAACCAGTTTGATTTGATTTGATTTATTGGATTTTTATCCCACCCTATTCCCGCTGAGCTCAGGGCAGGTTACAACATAGACATTTGCCATAATACAATAATTTTAAATTCAATATAAATCAATCAATGCTAAAACAGATACTACAGATGGCAATAAAAACCCCTCCCCCACCTCCCCCACCAGGAGGCCAAAGGAGATGACATATTGTTCAATCCAGTTGGCTAGATGGAAAAGACCTGGTGGAACAGGTCCTGTTGAACTGAGATAATTCCAGCAGGGCCCTGATGTCACTTGGCAGCCTGTTCCACCAAGTTGGAGCCAGAGCCATAAAGCCAGTCGGATATCTCTCGGGCCAGGGATCACTAAGAGATTCCCCTCCAATGAGCAAAGGGGCCTTTGAGGGCAATATGGGGAACTTTGAACAGATCCCACCCCTAAAACGAGTTTGCCCCATGTTATTTCCCCCAAACTGTTTTTTTTGAGAATTGCACCGTTCTCAAGTCTTTTGAAAAATCCCAGGTTGCAGTCACTTGCAAGTTCAAGGCTGGGCAAGAGGCACTTTATTCACCTCCATTTTCCTTTTTAAAAATTTTTGTGGCTTACATATGCATAGCCACACAGGTGCAAATTGTCATATTGTGAAACATCAGTATGTCTGTGGGGGTTCATTTGTGCATGCCTGCATAGCTACGCATCGGTGGAAAGTAAATTTTTTAAAAGAGACACATCTCCATGTGATTGTGTGACAGCAACCTGGATTGTTTCCATGCACTCCAATCATAGCCTGCACGGATGCATGTGAATATGAAAACAGGAAAACGGGTGACTTTATCCCAACTGCAACCCACTGTACATTTGCTGTGCGGAAAGGGCCTAGAATTTGCATGAAAAAATAATTCCCAAGCAAATTAGGTGTGACTAACAACAGGAAGGTTTGCCCTAGTCACAAAATGAGAGGCGAGAATCCAACTTAAAAAATAAAAAGAAACATCAAGTAGAAAAGTTCTCTCCTTTCACCCCTGTCAGTAGCTTATCTTGCTTTAGTTAACCACACATTGACTCGTTGCCATTGTGTATTCTGCCAAAAAAACAACACCCTCAATGTAGCTGTACCTGTCTTCACATTACTTTTGCTCTTTTGCAGCATTTTATTAATGCAGATATTCACATTCATAAAATGGAGTTGAAAGATGTATAGAAAGTTGGAATGCATCAGCATCAAAATATGCATACGGAGCACTAAGTTCCTTAAGTTTTGTCCTATATGTCTAAGTATGGGCTGACTCAAGAAAGCTGATATTGGAATAATGTTTATTAGTTTTTATGGTGCCACTCATGGCTGCCTTTCTGGAGTAAATTTCTTTTGTTGAACTAATACTAGCGTTTTGCTTCCTTTGGCTATAGTTTAATTTTTAGCTTTGATGTGCTATTTTTTAATTGAGAATTGGCCATTCGAGTTTTCCTAGTGTTGGTCAGAGAAGTTTTATGAATGGTTTCATAAATTTTTATGACTGCTACTTATTTTTTACTGTTATTCTTATTTTATGTTACATTGTCTTTAATAGTGTCATAAGTTGCCTCAGGCAGCTTTGTTATGGAGAGGCAGCAAATAAATATCCCTAATAAATATTCCACTGCTGCTCTACTCGTGGTAATCTGGATCAACTCATATTCTCCATTTGGTGTAAATCAGCTGAGTCTCCTTTCTCTTTCTGAGACTAAATATAAGCACATAGAGAAAGATTATGTGCATATACAGCTTGAGTCAAATAGTTATATTTTCCAGCAATGCTGACTGGAACAAATAACCACCAAATAACTGAATATAATGTTTCCTCTTGTAAACTTTTCTCTTTCAAAAAGGACACCCCAAATCCCTATATAAGAAGGAGCATCTGAGTATGACTGTTACTGCTGACAGTCCTTTCATTTCATGGTGGCATTTAAATATGTGCCACATATGGGTACAATCTGTTGAAATCTAATTTGAAAGTCTAAATGATGGGAAACAGCTGTTGGATGGATGCTAATGTCATAAAGAACAGTGTTATAATTTTATGAATGTGTTTGCTTCACTATGTCCATCATGAAGTTTGCAGAACTGCCCTGCAAGCTCTTACTTGTCAAATAAGGATGTAATTATCTGTGTTTGATATCAAACAGGAACTTAACCATTTCTTGTAGATTTTAATCCACTGTGGACTTTCCCAAGATTCCAACTCAGACAAGAGCTTTATCAAGATGGAGCAGGAATGCATCCTTTTGTTTTCATTTGTATATTTGATGAGTAATTTGAAGCCACCTTTCAACAAAAAAAGACTGGATCTATTTAAAAATTTTCTGCTGGTTGAGTATATACAGTTAACAAATGAATGAGGAAATGCATCGCAAGAAGCACTTCTCACTGAATTGCTGGCAAACAAGGGGAATTTCACTCTCAAATCACAAAGAAAAGGATAAATTTAAGGGCAGTAAGAGTTAAAGGAAGCTGGGTAATCCAGGTCTTTTGGGACTTTGCACGCCTAACATATTTGAGACTTTTGAAAGTCCACATTCTGACCATTGACACTTCAGTTATCACTGTGAAAGCAAGGCCAATAATGGTAATTTAAATCTGGCAACATGGTAGTATGCTGATAAAGCAAGCCTTTTATTTGAGACCTATGAGCTACTACACTGTTTAACCACCCAAAGTCATGCAGCCTGAGAGGAAAGACTATTGCTCCAAAGGATGGGGAAAGTACATAAGAGTATCCAAAGGAAATTTATTTCATGTAAAATGTAAGAGGATATAATGGAAGTTTCACAATATTCCTTTCAAAGCATCTTAACACACATTAGCTGGACCTTTTCTGCTTTGAATTTCCTTTGACTATTGGTTATAACCTGTGAAATGTGGCTTTTTATGATTAGAGTATTGCCATTTATAGGCTCAGCTAAGGCTATTTATTTGGCCAAAAATCCTTTGTCAGGCCAAAGAGGGTAATTTAGTTTCAGGAACAGTTCAGCCTTATACATTTCTGGAATTTATAAATCATTCCTGTGCATTCAGCCAATCAAAATACAGAATTCTACTGTAATTCAGAACTTGCTTGCCTTGTATGCCTTGCATCCTCGGAAATTAAAAAGTTTGAAGAAAGTACCCAATCTGCAAAGTCTTTCAACAAGGCACTGGGAGAAAATTTTTCATTGAGGCAAAATATTGAATTGTAGATGTCAAAGTGACAAAACATAGTCTTTTACCTACATGTTTAAGATCAGTTATAAGCCAAGACCACTATTATGCATTGATGTTTGAAATGAAGGAATAATATTAGTACCATGTCTTGCTTTTTTACTTTCATGGAAGTCCAACTCTAACCAGTATCAGAAATAGAGAGTGATTGTTTTGTCTAGATAAAATGAGTTAGTGAGACTTTACTGAGCTAATCCTCAACAGGAAAATTGAGGATTAACAGATTGATTCTAAAATTTAGTTTGAATAAAAAAACACATACAATTCCATTAGTTTTGATTGGATTTCCAGTATGGGATTCCAAAGTCAGGGACCACCAAGGTTTTTTTTTTCATATCGTCATTCAGAAGCCAAGCATTGCTTCAATACTCAGGTGAGAATTAGCTATTCAGGAAGATCTGTGCTCAGCACCCAGTCTAGCAGTCCTGAATGTCATTCCTCAGTCTCCATGGTAATTTCTTGCAATAAAAAATGAGCAACATATTTTCACTGTGCTACAAGGTTTTGTGCCAGGCAAGCAGTTTTCAATTAAATGTAGGGATGTTTGCATATTACCATGGAAAGCAGAAGGGTCCAATACTACTGTTTTGGTTCCCTAAGTCAATCAGATAGAGACACCCTTTTGAACTGAACCAATGCATGATGGGATAGGAGAATTCATCACACCCTAATAAGGGCTGGAACAACACTATGAAAGACATCCCAACCTGGCCAAAACTAGGGACTGTAAAATACACTCCTTGTCCCATGCCTTGGCTTATTCCATACTTCAGGCTCCTCACAATCAGTCCTGGTTCCAGAAGCAATTATTAGAGCAGGCGATAATAGAAGTCATTCTGAGAAAACAGAGCTTTTTTATGGCTAAACACACCTCTTTCTCCAAAGTCTGCTCAGAATATTTGACAACTGCTTTCGGGTCTTCACTGATACACCAGGATGGAAGATGTGGCAGGTCTGTGGAAAAACTCTCTGTTGCTGCATGGAAGCTGCTGGTACAATGCCTATGCTGGCAAATTCTTGTGGATGGTTCCTTGCTATTTTAGCAACAGAGCCCTACAATATGATCCCAGTTTCAACTAGCTTTCTCTGCTGGACAGCTCCCTGGCATTGTTTGCAAGCCCACTCATTGCTCCTGGGTTTGTAAAACCAGAGTAATAGCTTTGGTGAAACTACAGAAGTGTGTGGAAATGATTCACCACCTGCATACCCACATACCATTTTCCTGTTGTATTGGAAGATGGGTGAACACTGGGAGAATTTCCAAGCTTGAGCATTTATATTATATTCACCCATTAATAATGCAGAAGAGCATACTAGGCACTTACATACAACCTAAACATATAACCTAAAGCATTTTCTGCTACAATCTGCATATGTGCATCTGGTGTTCTGATAACTTGGTGTCTTTCCTCAAAAGTCTCTTGCAGCTGATGTGAAGACATTCATTCTGACTGGTTAAAGACTATTCCTACAACTGATCATTACAAACAGAGGAAAATGTATAAACATTGTGTACAAATAGGACCAGTTATGGAACTAGCCTTATTGCTACAGAACAGTCTGATTAATGTGCACAGTTCTTCCTCCAGATGTTAACTTTTGTATTCACTACAGAACTTTCCTCATCAGTTACCAACAGGATGCTTGTTACATCCACAGAGTCATTCTAATCTGTACTTTATAGTGAGAGGAAATCTCTGCACAGCTTTATTTTAAAGTGCCTCCACTATATCATTTTGTGTGCTTGTTATGATGAATTTTTCACTTATTTCATTGTGAAATATATACAGCAGTGTCAATGATCGTATGCCATGAAAGAGGATGATTACATCTCAAGAGGGTTTTTAAAATTTCCTGTGCGTATGCATGGTTCAATACACTGGTGGTAAAATACTATTTAAGAAACAGGCAAAAGAAAAATGGATGAATAATTTTGGTATATCCATTATAGCACATTTTTTCCTACTTGGACAAGATAGAAAAAAAATCCCACAAAAGGTAGTGAATTAGCTGGAAAAGGCAGAATTTGACCCAGTAAAAACTATTCAAGGAAAACGATTTCATTACAGTTGCTATAGCAATCAGAGCTATTTGGAAAAAACTAATGAAAAGTTTATGAAAGAATTAATAGGCAGCTATAAATGATCAAAGGAACCACAGGAATTGAAATCCTATCCATTTTTTGGTGGAACCCTACCAATAAGGGTACAGATTTACTGTCAGATACTGTATATGGTCTGTTGGTCCTTCACCATGGGCAATTATTGCAAGTGCAAGATCAGTATCCTCTCACACTATGAAAGCAATTCTAAACCCATTTACTAGTGCCACAATAGCATATCTGTGGGGGCAAAGAAGGGGCAGATGACCAGATGTATTTTGGTCATATGCTTCCCGCTCCCTCTTCCCCCCCCCCCCACACAGGCCAGGCCAACACACCCTCCCTGGCCTTGTCTCCACCCCCAGTGTGTTGCTGGCCTCAGTACTGCTCACACAGCAAAAGTAAGGTGAATTTTTAAGGAACAATGTCTTTGAAATTCATCTTACTTTCCTTCATCTGAATGGCTGGCAAACCCCAGGCACTGTTTTTTTAAGGTATGCCGCTGTAGTGCCCAGACTCCACTGAACTCAGTGGGACACACTTATGAGTAAACCTATTTAATATTACACACACACACATATATACTTTATAGTGAATACATATGTTTGCTTGTGTGTGTGTGTGTGTACAGATTTCAGCTGATCATTAATTAAAAATCTGAAGGACAAATAAAGTTGGCCACGATACCTCTTTATGCTGGCATAGCATTAATTCCTAGAAAGATCACCACACAAGGCTCACTAGTACCTTGTTCATTTTGCTCTTTCTGCTTTGTAAGCACACATGGTTGTGCCCAAAAGCACACGTTAGGCTCTGGGAAAATTAGATATATGACATGTGCACATTTCCCATATCTCTGTCTAATGTGCCTCCTCAGTTTCATCAAAGTATTCAATGTCGGAGTCAACTGTGAGACCTGCATAATGGTGATGGGGAAAACATGTTGAGGGGTGTGGTACTGAAGGGGGGGTTCAATCCCCAGATAGCAGAGTTGCGCAACAAACACACTGGAACACAGCAGGAACTGAGACGCACACAGCAATTCAGCTTCACAGAAGCGGTCCTACTTTATTCAGTTCACAGAAATGTTGCCCTCTCAGACAAAGTGCTTCGCCAGGCAGTACGAAGACAACTGTCTCACAATGCAAAGCACAGTGCTGCCTTATATATAGTTCACTAACCAATCATAGTTGCTTGCCAATTAGTCCCAGAATGAGGCTGTGTCATGTGGCCACTGTCATTTAGATTTTGCCAATCAGACAGTGCTCTGACAAAACACTCAAAGGCTACTTAATGCCTGTGCTGTTGTGGTTTGCTCACTATGTGCTAGGCAGGGGATGAAAAAGAGCTCTTTCAAACCTTACGATGTTTACTCTGCATATCGGATCTCTACCTCATTTGATATCCCAGCAAATTCAGAGTTATACAGAAGCAGACATTTTGCTCATATTCCCCTGAAAATGATAATTCTCTCTCTCTCTCTCTCTCTCTCTCTCTCTCTCTCTCTCTCTCTCTCTCTCCGTGTGTGTGTGTGTGTGTGTGCGTGTGCATGTGCATGTGCGTGTGCGTGTGCGTGCGTGTGTGCGTGTGTGTGTGTGTGTGTGTGTGTGTAATGAGTGGATGTGGTGCTGTCTTCTGAAGGAAAGCCCTAAGTAATAAACTTTTATCTTATGTAAAGATCCTTTCAGCAGAAGCGGCTCTTCCTCTGGATGAAGTCCCCTTGAACTATAGGAAGACTCTACACTTAATTTGGTGGAGTGATATGGTCCAAATCTCTCTCTCTCTGTGTATATATAATTACACATTTCAATGGCCCTTGAGTCTGTAAGACAGGCAACAGTAATAGATTGAGCATAGCTGGTCCTTCAGATTCCTCACAGATATAAATAGCAAGGCTACCATGGGCAGAGCTGAAACACTTTTACACATTCTAGAAAGTCTATCATTCTTTCACACACAAATCAGTCAGCAATGCAGTAGCAGTACAAATTACACATTGAGAAAAATGGAACCTGAGAGGACTGCATATCAAGTAAGGCCTTGCCTAAGTCACTTACCCACCAATACTTTAACAGGAAACACTGCCAAAAGAACTGAAAGATCAGTACAATTGTCTTCTGTGGCAAGATCTGTGTTACCTCAATGATTATAATTTTTTTCATGTCAGTTTTATAGAACCTGTCTGTCTCTTCTCTCCCCTTCTTAAATCTGGTACTGTTGCCAGGAAGTTCCTACAGCAGCTAAGCTTCAAAGAAAAGAGTATAAGTAGAACAGTTTTCATCTCATAAGAGCAGCAGCTACTCCAGACTTCCATTTAACCCATAAGGGACCAGAGCTTTCATTCTCAACATCCACTCTGCCTCATTTTACAACAGCATTCTCTCATAATGGTGATCTATATATGGCCTAAAATGTGGAGTCTGTGGAACAATGGCTGTGTTCTAAGAAGAGTCAGACCAGAAGAGCATTTGTTTTGCTTTTTAAGTTGTGACCTTTAAGAATGTGACTTTTCTCTTTGGCAATGTATGTTAAGCTTCCTCAAGGCTTTGTATGTTACTGCCAGGGCATTGTACAAGTTAAACACCACAACCAAAACTATATGTAGTGAAGTTCTTAAGAATGTATTCTTCTTTATCAATCAAATTTGTAAAACCTTTTAAGCTGCATGTCAATTTGCAAAACATGCACTTTCCACAGGAAGTGGATGTCTTTGAGGCAAATTAGATCCTGGCAGGACCCCCTGGATACTAGTGGATACTGGCAAACTGAGATGTATAAGTGTTTATGTAACCCCCATGCCCAGAATGGGTTGGCCCAGAATGGGTTGACCCAGAAAGGGGTGGAGTCTGAAGGGAAGCAGAATGCTGCAGAACTCAGAGCTCTTTGGAGAAGACAAGGGTACCAGACTCAGACCTTGATTTCTATAAGCCCTTAACACCTTGTTAAGGTAATTCCAATATTGTTGGGAACTACTGGGAAGGTAGTTGTTGTTTTGCTGTGTTGTAAATGTTGGAGTTTATTGTTTCAGGGTTTCTTTGGTGGTTGTAATGGGTGAGAGTTCTCCTGGAGACCTTCATCATGTTGCAACCTGTTCAGGACCTTGAATTGTAACGTTAAATGTTGATGTTTTAAAAGTGTTAATTGTAAAGAAAAGTAAACCATTTTGTTGTTTAAATTTGGTTCTTTGCAACTCATTCCAGGTTCTGCCCCACAGAACCCACAGAAAGGAAGGTTACAAATGGCTTCAACCAAGCGTGGGGCTTGGAAGTGAGATTGCAAATATAAATTCGCTTGCAATGGAAATATGCAGCAAGTTGGGGTTTGATCCCCATATAACTGTTTTTCCTTATGTTAGGATGTAAGTTCAAAGAGATGTTGCTATGTGAATTTGAAGCACATGATTCTGTTTAGCAGTTGCATGAAGCTGAAGGGATTTCCAGTTGCAACCCCCCATCCCTTCTGCAAACTAATTGGCTGAATTTGCAACATTTGCTGGAAAGTTTTGCAAACTTCCAGTGCAGCTAAGTTTGGAACAGTTGGAAATCCTTGCAAGGGAAAGACAATGTTCTGCATTCAGATGCACCAAATGTGGTTCCTCCAAGTACAGGAATCTCTGGGGAAATCATTGTTGCAATGATTTTCCAAGAATTGTACATTGTAATTACTGTCGGGACGACAGAATTTTAGTGGGGAGAATGTAACTCCCATGCCCAGAATGGGTTGGCTCCAGAATGGGTTGACCCAGAAAGGGTGGAGTCTGGAAGGGAAGCAGGAATGCTGCAGAACTCAGGAAGCCTCTTTGGAGAGAGAAGACAAGGGTACCAGACTCGGACCTTGATTTCTATAAGCCCTTAACACCTTGTTAAGGTAATTTGCAATATTGTTGGGAAATACTGGGAAGGTAGCTGTTGTTTTGCTGTGTTGTAAATGTTGGAGTTTATTGTTTCAGGGTTTTCTTTTGTGGTTGTAATGGGTGAGAGTTCTCCTGGAGACCTTCATCATGTTGCAAACCGTTCATCAAGCCCTTGGAGTCTTCAGGAGCCAGCCAACTTGCAAAGAAGATTTGGACTTGGCAATATCAGTAGACTGTAAATAGAAGGACTTGAAATGCAACCTGAACAGGACCTTGAATTGTAACGTTAAATGTTGATGTTATATGTTATATGTAAAGAAAAGTAAACCATTTTGTTGTTTAAATTTGGTTCTTTGCAACTCCTTCCAAGTACTGCCCCACAGAACCCACAAGCTGAGGTTACATTTACTGATAGAGTTGTCAAATTAAATGACATAATGGGATTGGTTGCACCTAGGGATCCCCTCTCTGCGGATTCCAATTTTGCCTTTTATTGTTCTGCTCACTTATGTGGTGCTGTCTTCTGAAGGAAAGCTCTGAGCCATGAGGTTATCTATATGTTTGAATATTATGTTTATTAATGGACTCCATCACTACAAAGATGACTCAGAACTGGATTTATCATGTTCAAGGCAATCTCAGATGGTCCAGACATAAATAAAACATCCACCTTCACCTCTTTCTGAAGTTCAGAGCTCTTCAAAAGGAGTAAGTGGGGAGAGAAAAGAGTACAAAAAAGTTATGAGGCAGCAACATAATCTAGTACCTCACTCTTATCTTCTGCAAGTATCATTACCAGACAGATCTTTCTGTCTTATATTTGCTAGCTGCTCCTGAACTGTCTGATCAGATATTAGTTTCATTGATGTTTTATATCCAAGTATGCTGCTTAAAACTGAAATTGTAGATAAAATTCTTAATAAGTGTTTTATTTAATTTTTACTTCTTCACCAAATTGTTCTTAAGTTGGGTGCTACTAGAAAAAATTGACCTTTGTATCACATTATTGAACACTAATGAAAAGGATTCCTGATCCATCTTGCAGAAGTAAATTGCCCATCTAGATAGGACTTCCACCCTTCTTTTCTCTTCATTACAAAAAAATGATAGGAAGCAGTTTAACAGAAGGCATGATGTTTATCACTACAAGTACATATGCATGTGAGGAACCTGTTGAATTAGTGACTGTTCAGCCCTCCCCCAATACTTACAAACTATGGCTTACATTTTACATTTCATTGCCAAGGCAGAAAAGACACTGCAGCCTAAATCACCATGAACACCCCACTCTAGCAATCCACTTCCCCCTTCCTCCTCTTTTCACAGGAATAGAGAATGCATGGAGAGCTTTACTATAGTGTATGGTGTCTTGACTGCATTCCTCCCCCACGTCAATTCTATGTGCATGAAGTACTGGCAAATCACAGCTGTAACAGCTCACTATTATTCTATCTCCTACCCCTTTGATGCAGGGTAGGTCATTACTTTCTTTGCTTTGCTTTCTCTTTTCACTTGAATAGCGCCTCATATTTTTACTCTGATAACATTTAAAGGCAAGGACTGAAGCATAATGCAAGTCATGACTGTTTACTCAACAATGTTGTAATAGCATAGTGAAATGAGGTGATAAAAGTGACAAGAGTCTTCATTCATATAAACATATTGCCATAGTATATGAATATTTTCATCCAGAAAATTAGCTTCTAATACAGAAAGAGCAAGTGTGGACAAATCATCATGTAGTCTTAGGGGTTTCTAGATTACTTTAACAAATTGTTTAGTACAGTGCTTTTCAAAATTTCTGCTGGAGAATTCATCAACAGCCTACTAAGGGTTCTTCAATACTGGATCTTGTTCTTCTGCAGAGTACGGAAGAATGTTCAGTGTGTTCCAGGGAGCAAACTTAGTTCACAGAGAACATTTGTCAAGGCTAAACAGGCCTGGCATGAAAGGAGTATGCGTCCTGGAATGATCCTTAACAATATGCAGGATTTCTGAAGCAAACACACACAGCAGACAAGTCACTGTGAAGAGAATTCCATGAGGAAGAAAGGTCAGAAACACCTAATTTTGTACAACTATCCAGAAAGCCTGTGGCCACCCTAGATAAGGGGAAGTTAAAAGTAGTCATATATTAATGACTTGAAAAATAGCGTCCAAGTGGATATAAGCGCATTGGATAGTGATAAGTATGGCATTATACATGCACTAGTGCATTGGTCATCCAGGAGGTATCTGTGAAATAAAACAGATTAATGATAATATTGTCAGCAACCCATTGATGCAAGATTGGACAATCTATTTTAAACAATTGATATTTAATAGTACCATTGTTGTTTAATACACTCTTTCTAGGATGTATATTGTATATTGATATGTGAGTATGATATTTCTTAATATAATTCAGCCACTGTGCAGCATTAATGTGTAATGTTTTTTCCTTTATTGTAGTCAGATTCCTGCCAACTTGCGTTTGATGCCCTTAAGCTGTCATTCATTTTGGAACCTGTTCTTAAGCATGCCGAACCTGTCCTGCCCTTCGTAGTCCATGTAGATGCTTCCGACAAAGCCCTTGGCGCAGCCATCCTCCAAAGGGGAGTGATGGCAAATTGAACCCCCTGCCTACCTTTCAAAAAAGTTTACTGTCTCTAAAGTGAACTGGACTGTGGGGAACAAAGAGACTGGAGCTATCAAACAGGCTTTAGCCACTTGGAGGCACTGGTTGGAGGAGGCAGAAAGTGAATTTGAAGTGTGGACTGACCATAAGAACCTGGCTGCACTGAGTACCTTGGGCCACCTGTCGGCTAAGCAGCTTCACTGGGCTGATTTCTTTTCCTGTTTTAATTTCACTATTCACTTTTTCCCAGATAAATTCAACCATTTGGTGGATGCTCTTTCCCGCCTCTTGGAGGGCACAGCTGAGGGGTGGAGTTGCGTGCTCCTCAAACCATTCTTTCCCCCCACCCAGCTGGGCATGACCGTCACTACCCAGTCACAAACATGCCTCCAGAGCACATCCATTACCTCCCCGATCATGTTCCCTCCTTCCAAGTTTCTCTCCTTTTTGGAGGCAAGCAACCTGACCCCCCCCCCCCAGGAGGGCAGTCCATCACTGAATCTTTGTGACGGACTGTGGAGGAAGGATGATCTGCTGTTTGTGCCACCTGCTCTCCACAAAATGATCATTCCATCCTCCTCCAGTTCTGATTGATGGTGCCCAACACTTTTAAATCCAGGAAGTGCTGGACTCTCACATCTATTGCAACTGCTGGAAAGGCTATTTACCTGGACAGAATGAGTGGGTGAATACAGATGACATCAGAGCACCCCAACTCATCAAAGTGTTTCATCATGCCTGTCCAAGCAAATCAGGGGGATGGTCTTAAAGGGGGCAGAAATGTCAGGATGCCATTCCTGGGAGGGGGAATTGCTGGGGAGGGCTTTAGCATTTGCAGGTGCTGCTTTATCTGTTTCCCTGGCCTTGGAGCTCGGTGGCTGGGACGAGCCTTCAGGCTGGACTTTTCCTAACTAACTTGGTTCACATGTGGGGGTGAGGTTTGCTGCAACATATTATCAACTGCTTTTGCGCCTTTTCGCCAGAACTGTCTTCTCCTGTCTTTCTCATGTCTTCAATAAAATCCTTGAACACATCAAGTGAGTTATTGTCATAATGGGGAAATTGACATCTGGCCTGGATTAGTCCAGCCCAGGGGTGGAAAGGGCCCATGCCAGATGTGCAGAACCTGGCCAGCCAGAGGCCCATATGGCCCAGAGGAGGCAGTGCCCAGCTCACTCAGGGTCTGCACAGCAAGGGGAGGCAGCTCCCCGTCATCCCAGAACCTGCACATCCTGGTGAAGAGGTGCCCAGATTGCTTGTTGCCTATACAGCCCAGGGGAGGCATGACAAGCTCTCCCAAGGCCTGCATAAAAGTTAGAAAGGTGGTTTGTTGTGCAAAGAGACTGCCTCTTCCTAACTCCCTCCATGGCAGATGGGGCCATTTTCCAGGGCTATTTACCCATCCCATTCTGCCTCTAATTGAACCTGTCTGTAAAATCCAAAGTCCATGTTTTCTGTGTTTCATTTCTCACTGCTTAGGTCCTAAATAAGTCCCACTGAGTTAATTTCACATTTCTTAGTAAGCATTACCCAACCAAATAGTTTACATGCAAACTCTTTGATTCTATCCTAATGTCCACGAACTGCTTGCTATAATTTGTCTGTCCTTGGCCAGTCTAGCAAACGTATTAAGCATCTTTAAAAGTTTAGAGTGGGGAACTTTAGAATAATTGCCATTAGCAAGCTACTAGATTATATCAATCCCCAAATATGAAAACTATGTACGATCAAGAACTGGAATCAGCAACTTATCTAGAAGTAATTAATTCCCTTGATAAAGAATTGCTCTGAACTTACAGTCAAAAAGAATATAAAAATAAGAAAAAAGTTCAGAGTTCAGAGAAGCTTTTTAATGTCTCTGAGTAGTCACAAGAAATCAAAAGAGAATCAATTATGGGGCAGAAGCCAAAGTCAAATGGAGTGCTAAATGCTATGCTGTTATGAAGATGGACAAGCCATTGTACATTCTCACACAGCCTAGCCTGTCCCTATGGCAAAAGATAAAACAGCATGTAGAAAGGTTGAGGGCTGCGTTATAATGATACAGTTGATCAAGACTGTGTCCGATGAAGTGTTGTGACATCTTTTTTCATTGCTAACTTCAAAGGGAGCTTGACAGGAATGTAACAATGTTGCATATTTTCAAAATGAATGGTCTTATCTGTCATAAGTTTTAGCTGGACAGTTGTATTAAACTGGACCAAAGCTTGATTATTAGAGTGACAGTGCAATCTTTAAAATGCTCTCTTGGGAGTAAGCCCCAGAGAATAGATCTGTAAATTATTCTGAGTAAATCTGTTTAGGATTGCTCTGTAAGAGACCCACTCTTACTTCATTATTGCTATGATATGGGAGATTTACTGAGAAATAGCTAGAAAAGATTCAATGCTCATGTTGGCAGAAGTCCTATTGTCACAGGTAATGAGACAGAAGCCCCCCGAAAAAGATCTAAGTGGAAAATAATGATGGAGAAATGTTGGGGAAAGCTGATAGGGAGGTGTTTTGGTAAATTTCTAGTGGTTTTTCTACGGAAGAAGATGAGGTTTGGAATATTCATCCCATGGTACAATCAGTGAGCATAAGGTGTAGAAATGTGTAATGTCTGTCTTGTGAATCACAACAGGAAGAGGGAGTGACTTGGAACACTATTCAGCCATGCTTGCAGGTAGATTGTGAATGGACTGAGAGAGAAGAATGCATAAATTTACTTTCTGTGTGTCAAGGCAGTATCAAGATCTGTTGACCCCCTGCAATAACCAGACTCTTGGATTCAGAAATCAGTTTATTGATGGGATATAAGAACAGCATGCAAGCAGGCTTCTGCTGTCACTGAGTTTCACTACAGCATTTCATGGTTAATATCTCCTTTCCAAAGATTCCTTCAACCCCCTCCCTCAAGATCCCAGCAGAATGAAATGGCTAACAGCTTCCCAAGGCCAAACCAAAGATAAAGTCAGGTGCTCCTTTGCCTCCAACCCTTCTCTATCAATGTCTCCCTCCCTTTATCAATCTACCTCCACCTCCTCTCTATTTCTCCCCTTCTTTATACCCGTTCCCTTCTCTCCCTCACCCTAGTCCAGTGGTGGCAAACCTTTGGCACTCCAGATGTTATGGACTACAATTCCCATCAGCCCCTGCCAGCATGGCAATTGACCATGCTGGCAGGGGCTAATGGGAATTGTAGTCCATAACATCTGGAGTCCCAAAGGTTCACCACCACGGCCCTAGTCTCTCACACTCCCTCCCTCCCTTACTTTATCGGCCATGGCAGCTGCACTGTCAAGAAGTTGCTCCAAGCCCAGAATAACTTCTTTATCACCAAGCCAGGTGCAGCACCAGAAGAAGCTGAGTCTGGGACCTGTTCTGGATCTAGAGAGTTTCCTGGTTTCCAGCATTGTCACAGACAAGCCCAGAGAGTCTCCCAGATGCCAGCATACTGGGTGGGCCCAGAGAGCCTTTCAGGCACCAATACCACCACCGCTGAGACTTGAAAACTTCTTGGTGACTGCCATCACAGATGCACCCAGAGAAGTTCCACTGTGGGTGAGCCTGGAGAGCCTCCTAGAAGGTGAAAGTGTCATGGCTGAGACTGGGAAGCCTCCTGATATCCACCATCTAGCTGCACATAGAAAGTTTTCCACCATCCTCTGCAGCCAGGCCTAAAGAGACTCCCAGCATCTTCTGCTGCTGTAGTTGGGCATGCAGCTTCTCCTGGCAATTGTGAGCCCCAAGGTCTCCTGGGAACTGTAGTTCCTGAGGCAGTTTTTAGCCTAAACTATAAATAGGCTAATGGTTACTCTAATACAGAAATCAGAAGGGCTGCAAGACCATGAACAAGCCACATGAACAAAGATAAAGAGCCATCTAGAGGGAGAGTGTTCTTATCATACATCAAGGGAACCACTGATTGCATAGGAAAACTGATGAAGAAGCACAACCTACAAACAATCTACAGACCCACTAAGAAAATTCAACAGATGCTACGTTCAGCAAAGGATAACAGGGATCCTTTAGCTACTGCAGGAGTCTATCGCATACCATGCAGCTGTGGACAAGTCTACATAGGAACCACCAAACGCAGCGCGCAGACACGTATCAAAGAACACGAAAGGCACTGCAGAACATTTCAGCCAGAAAAATCAGCAATAGCAGAACACATGATAAACCAACCTGGACATAGAATATTATTTGAAAAAAACAGAAATTCTGGACCACTCTGAAAGCCACTACGTCAGACTACACAGAGAAGCAATTGAAATCCATAAGCACATGGACAATTGTAACAGGAAGGAAGAAACTATGAAAATGAACAGAACTTGGCTGCCAGTGTTGAAAAATACTAGAGTCAAGACAGTGTCTAACCAGCTCCACACAAACACAGGATGACCATAGACAAAAGAAACAAAGGCCAGGATACTTCTATTCAGATGCTCCCACCAGTGACCTTGCTATCTCCATTGACACTCCCATGCTATAGTCTTCATTGTTACTCATACTTCTATTCAGATGCCCTCAACTATTGACCTGGTTGCCTTCTTTGTTACTCACAGACAATGTTTCTCCACCCACCCTGGACATCCCAACAGATATATATACTCCACTTGCTTTCCCAACTATCAGATCCTCTGAAGATGCCAGCCACAGATGCAGGCGAAACGTCAGGAGAGAATGCTGCTAGAACACGGCCATACAGCCCGGAAACCACACAGCACCCAAGTGATTCCGGCCGTGAAAGCCTTCAACAATATAAATAGGCTGTTTTTTTCAGCCTAAAAAAGTACTAAAAAAAGAAAAGGAACATAGATAAGTGTGGGAAGGTGTGTGTGTGTGCCGCAGGGAGGTGCCACAGGGGGGGCTGCAGGGGGCATGGGGAAAAGGAGGAGGGGCTGGGGTGATTTTCTGCCCCCCAGGCATGCGCCTGGTGCATGACGCACCCCCCCCCCGGTCCCCTTGGCACTCCGCCACTGCCTGGCAGAACGTTTCACAGTTTCCAGCAAGGAACCTTTCCCAGTCTTGTTTCTTGATAGCCTCTAACTGCAGATGTCAGAATGTAACTGTAGGACCTTCTACATCTTAACATATGCTGAGCTACTGAGCTTTGTTCCCAACTGAAACATAACAATCCAATTAATGTCTTATATAATGATGAGTAAAATTAATATTGAATACTTAGCTGTGCTTCTGTGGTTGCTCTGCTAGTGCAGGACAGCAACTACATGGCTGATGACCATGTTCCGCCAATGTTCTACAATAACTCTCTCTTCTGACCACATTTATTTGCAAGATAGTCAAGGGTGGCGTTTGTGGATTCAAGGACTTTGGTGACAGACAGTGCCACTTTGTACATTCAGTGCTACACCAATTGCTAATATCTTCAGTCATACTACTGAACTGCACATTACCTAATGATGATTTGTATCAAAGATGAGTACTTTCACTGTTATTTTCAGTCAAACATATTCCCCTTTTACTCCTGTGTGGGGTTTACTTAAAGTTGGTTGACAAGTGTGAAGTTAGTAAAGACTGCAGCATTAAGGCTGTTCTTGGTAATGGACTACAGGCAAGATCACAAATCTTCACTGGATGCCTATTAATTTCTGATTCCAATTCAAGATGCTTTGACCTTAAAATTGGTGATTACCTAACACAGTGGTATTTGAAAAGTGTGCCTGGTCTTATATATTCCTGCACAGCCACTCCATGTAACATGTTGAGCAGTGCATGTTTTCCTTCCCTCTTTTATATAGGAGAATGTCTGAATGTTGAATTTGTTTTTATGTATTTATTACTAATTTTATAAATATTTGGTTTGAGTTATTTTCATGTATTACGGTTTCAGTTTGAAGTTTTTGTGGTTCAAAAATCTTCAACCTGAGATGGAAACCTTTTAAATAAATACAAATAAATTGAAAACTCTTTTTTCCTCTTATACAAAGAAATTTATTCTTGCAATTTGGGCCATTTTGTCTTGGGCAATTGCAGTACTCCTGATGTAAAACCAAAAACAGTGAACCTTTGTGTATGACTGAGAAAAATGTGGATTCAAATTCCTGATTCCTGATGGCACTTAGTGTGTGACTTTGGTCAATCTTTCTGTTTCATCATCCTACCTAATCTACATAGCAGGACTGTTGTGAGAATAAAATGGAGGAGAGAACTGGGCATGCTGCCTTCAAGCCCTTCAAGGAAAGGCTGCATAGAAGTATTCTAAACAAATAAACTAGAGTAGCACTGGAGGTGACAGAAACAGAGAGACAGAGAGTGAAAAAGAATAACAGCAAGCTAAATGTGCTTGCCAGAAGGTGGGGCCTAATGACTTTGTATTGATGTCTGAGGGGAATATTGTCCTATTAATTAAAATTTCTTTTCTGGAGGGCCCATGTAGAAGAAAAGCTAAACTAACACTTAGTGACTGGACTATAGCTCCACATTAAGCATTCCCTTTTTTCTTCCATGGAGGCTATCTCCCATTTGTCATCCTTTCTGTGTGAATAATAAAGCATATAAATGTTTATCTTGGGCAATAAACAGAACCTTGTTATGTTAGCCTGAATCTTCATAGTGACCTGTTAACGTCTGGCAGAGAAAGATACAGCTCTCTTTAGTGCAGTACTTCATTGCAGTGATGAAAGTAATGTCTAATGGTTTACAGATAACTGTGATTTTCTTCCCATCAGAACAGCTCAGTATAGCTGTGGACATTTGAGAGAATAAGAATTCTTGCACAGGAATCAGAAAAGCTGCATCATGCCATAGTGAGAAAGCACATTTTGCATATTTTTCTCTTAACAGTCCCCAGTTTGGGGTTGGATCTAAAAATCCACCGATGGACATGTTCCCCTTTCTCCAGTAGTACTTTTTGGGGGATCACACGACCTGCTTGGGTTAATAGCCGTTCAGACCAGGAGGCTGTGGCGTGGAAAGGAAAAAGAGCAAAATCATGGTCTGCTGCTTTATCTGTCAGCAGAGCTGTGCTGCCAGAAGAAGCAGGGTGCTTCTAGCCTCCTCCCTACCTATGGAGATGGCTATTAGTCCTAGTGGATCCCATAATCCTGGGAATTAACTTTCCTGAGGCTGGGAAGGACTGCTGTGTGGGGGGAGGGGGAGTTTTGTGGCAGCCAGTGCCTTGCTGGATCCAACACTTTTTCTGTAACAGACTCATAACTTGAACAGTACCTGCTGCAATCAGGCTAATTATTTATTCTTCTGTTGACACTAATTCAATTTGTGTAGCAATACTAATGGATTTCTCTGATGTCAGAGCTGAACCTAGAAATATGAGCTGAGTAATGCAAGATATTGTCATGTTGTCAGTGATGGGTACTTGGACTAAATTTGCAATAACAATTAGTTCATTTAAAGCAGCAAGATTCTGTACTGTCAAGGCCCAATCTACATTTTTTTCCCAAGGGAGACAAGAGGACAAAATGATTGCCCCCCATATATTATATGCATATTTTTCTTTATATGTATGTAATCTGTGTGTGTTTGTGTAATCAAGAACTCTTTTACAGAATTGCGTTGACCTTTTAATTTTTTAATTTTTTAGCTGGATTTATATCCCGCCATGTCCCCACAGGGCTCATGTATGTTAGATGCTCTACAAACAGACTTTAATTAACAGAGTCGTGATTGTTGGTTCTAATTTGTGGTTTTATTGATCACTGTTTTATCCTGATGGTTTTGTATTGAATGATTATTTATTACTGTTTTATTGTTATCTCTGTTGTTCACCACCCTAAGTCCTCTGGGGGAGGGCGGTCTAGAAGTCTAATCAATCAATCAATAAAAATAAAATGATGAGAGTCATTCCATGACAAGAATGTTGGAAGCTGAAGGAGCAAGTGAAGGGTGGGCTTTCCTAATTGTTAATAAATAATTATACTTTTACATTATGTTATCTATCTATTATCTATGAATTGCTCCTGGAATTCTTTTTGTCATTGGGAGCAAAGGGAGTTCATAGCCAAACATGTATGTTAGATGCTACAAAAACAGACTTTAATGAATTCAGATTCATGATGAGAGTCATCCCATGACAAGAATGCTGGAAATGGAAGGAGCAAGTGAATAATATAAGAACATAAGAAACAGCCTGCTGGATCAGACCAAAGTCCATCTAGTCCAGCACTCTGCTACTCGCAGTGGCCCACCAGGTGCCTTTGGGAGCTCACATGCAGGATGTGAAAGCAATGGCCTTCTGCTGTTGCTGCTCCCGAGCACCTGGTATGCTAAGGCATTTGCAATCTCAGATCAAAGAGGATCAAGATTGGTAGCCATAGATTGACTTCTCCTCCATAAATCTGTCCAAGCCCTTTTTAAAGCTATCCAGGTTAGTGGCCATCACCACCTTCTGTGACAGCATATTCCAAACACCAATCACACGTTGCGTGAAGAAGTGTTTCCTTTTATTAGTCCGTATTCTTCCCCCCAGCATTTTCAATGTATGCCCCCTGGTTCTAGTATTGAAAGAAAGAGAGAAACATTTCTCTATGTCAACATTTTCTACCCCATGCATAATTTTATAGACTTCAATCAAATCCCCCCTCAGACGTCTCCTCTCCAAACTAAAGAGTCCCAAACACTGCAGCCTCTCCTCATAAGGAAGGTGCTCCAGTCCCTCAGTCATCCTTGTTGCCCTTCTCTGCACTTTTTCTATCTCTTCGATATCCTTTTTGAGATGTGGCAACCAGAAGGGTGGGCTTTTCTAAAACAAAAGCTCTTGCAAGCTCAAGGCATCCATTTTCCATAATTGGAAATGTGTCAGAGAAGTCACTTTAATAGAGGAAATTTAAAATCCCACAGAGCGAGCTCACAAATAAAGTAAAAAAAATAGATTCAAAATCTTCGTTCTAGAAAAATTGCGTTTATTGGTTAGCCAAGGCAAGTGAAGAATCCACAGAAGTTTGAAGCACAAGTTAGACATTTGTGGAAATTCTGACACCATACTGACATAGAGAGCAGTATATATACATATCACTAATAACAATAAATCTAGATAGGCATTGCTTTGTTGGATTTGACAGCCTTGCATGCAGCAGGCATGGAATTTTGGGAGACTTCAGTGAACATTCTAAAAGTGACAGTTGTACTGTAGCTCTCTGACTCTGAGGAAATATGTTGTTCAATGTTCTGTTAACTAAAGCCATGTAAAAGCCTCTGACTGAAAATTTAACACTGTAAACTATGCTTGTTATTGGTAACCAAATTTGATAGTGGTTTTTAAATTGTGTGCCACAAAGAGATTTTACAAAGAAAATATTTCAAAATACTAGAACTTGGGGGTATCTAAGTAGATTCAGGATGAATAAAAGAAATACCCAGTGAGTGACTAAAATGTGGAATTTGCTGCCAGAGGATGTGATGATGGTCATAGGCATAGACAGCTTTAAGAGGAGATGGCATAGATTCATGGAGAAGAGACCTATCAGTGACTACTAGCCATAGCAACTAAAAGGAACCTCCATGTTTGCAGGCAGTTAATTTTTGAATTCCAGTGCCAGGAGGGAACATCAGGGAAAAGCCATATACCCTGTTCTTGCATGGTCAGAGGAAACCTCTGGCTATTGTGTGGGACAGGATGTTGGACTAGATGGACCACTGGTCTAAGCCAGCAGGGTTCTTCTATTCTTGCCTGGCATGTTGACTCAGCTTTATTTCTATTTCCTAATTGTCTTCTAGAATAGCATGGTGGCAGAATACTGGACTTGGATCTGGAAGGCACAGGTTCAAATCCCTACTCTGCCATGGAAGCGTGCTGGGTAACCTTGAGCCAGTCACATAGGGGCTTTCCCCACTCACCTTCTGCTGCGCGCCGCTCTCGCACCCCCTCAGCATGCGTCATTCCTGGCGCGCTCTCAGGGTTCAAAAGGTGCCGTTCCTTCAGCGCCAGGAATGACGCGCGCTGAGGTGGTGCAAGAGCGGCAGCGTCGGGGTGGCTGCGTGGTTGCCGCCCTTGCAAGTGGGAAGCGCCGCTGGACCCCGCACTACTTTCCTGGAGTAGCGCGCAGCAGAAGGTAAGTGGGGAAAGCCCCATATTCTCAGCTACACCTACCTCACAGGATGAAATGGTGAAGGGAAGAATGAAGGATACCACCCATGGTTCCTTGGAGGAAGGGAGGAAATATTTTAAAGGTTATTTATTGATAAACATTTACAAGGTGTTTCACCTCTTGGCTGGTGATCAAAACAAAAAAGTCCAGTTTTAGCACAAAAATCATTTTTAAAAGTTTCACTCCTACAGCTTAGACCAGTGGTGGCGAAACTATGGCACGGGTGCCAGAGGTGGCACTCTGAGCCCTCTCTGTGGGCACGCGCAAACAGAACTCATAATGTGGGGAGGATTGCCCCCCCCCCCACATCTAGGCTGGCCTGGGCCACTGGGCTCGATTATCAGCATTAAACCGAAGACCTAGTTTTGGGGAAGCAGTGTAGGTAACCCTGTTAAGCACTGTTAAACCCCACTGATTTTCCTGCAAAGAACTAAAGTACGATCCTTTACCTGGGAATAAGCTTGGTTGCTGGCAATGGGGCTTGCTTCTGAGTAAACCCTCCTAGGGTCGTGATTGACCCGTTCGAAGAGTTGGCTTCAAAGCAAAGACAACTACTACCATCAAGCTTACTCCCGAGTAACGCATGCCTCGGAGCCAACCGTTTTTTCTAAATGAAAACCTCAGTATTCAGGTTAAATTGCCGTGTTGGCACTTTGCAACAAATAAATGGGTTTTGGGTTGCAATTTGGGCACTCAGTCTCAAAAAGGTTCACCATCACTGGCTTAGACATTGGTTAAACAGTATGATGAATGAGGAATAGTGTTGAGAGAATATGTCCTATCCTGCAATAGTGTTCATGTCTCATCTTCTACTGAATATCTGAAGGTCTAAAGAAAAAAGTCTTCTACACACCTGACCTGAACAGCCAATCCTTTTCTTGTTATTACATTAGAACGCCCAGAATTTCCAGTTTGTAGCTGGGGTACCTGAGGCAGATATCATGGTGCATGAATAAACCTCATGTAACCTTATCCCTATCTCCCCTTTTTCTCACTCAGAACCCATGGCAAATCTGTGATAAAACTGAAGTAGATGAGATCTTCAGACGTATTCACTTCTGAAATATCTTCTCACTGGAAAAAACAATAATGATTGGAGAAGTGGGCAGTGTATGAGCCCAGGCCCTCTATTCTGGCGTTCCTGCAATCCTGCAAGCAAGACGACAAGCGGCTCATGAGCTTATCCAGAAGGCTCTCCTCTCACCTCCCCCAAAGCAACCTTCTCCGTGAAATACTTTCACTTTTGAGAACGTGGAGGAAAGTAAACAAACCTGACTGCCAGCAATACCAAAGTCCAAAACCTTTTATTTACAGCAGTTAAAAAACCAGAAAAATAAAACAATCCTTCAAATAGCTCCACAACTGATTAGAAAAAAACCTTTTCAGTATACTGAAGAAAAACAAGGGCTATCTGCCCCAAATTAGTTACTAAGTGACCAAAAAAAAGCTACCCCTCCTTCTTTCCTTTCTGCTTATCATGATCTCCTGCAGGCAGCATTCCGACTGGTGATGCCACTTTGAGCTACAATGCAACCCTTGCATACAGACGGCAGTAGGCAAAGAGGCACATCCAACTTGAGATGAACTGACTCAGTCAAGGAAGCCATGTCCTTTAGTTTGCAACTCCTGATCAAGGCTGTTAATAACATGACATTTTGGACTTCATTAACTCCTAGGATTGCCATAAGTTGGAAGTGATTTGACTGCACGTAATGCACACCCAGAGATCAAATCAAGCCTGAATGCTCCCTAGAAGCTAAAATGACCAAGCTGAGAATACTATACTTTGGTCACAACTCACTGGACAAAACTCACTGGTACAGACAATAATGCCAGGAAAAGTGAAGGCAGCAAGCAAAGAAGAAAACCCAACATGAGATGGATTGACTCCATCAAGGAAGCCACACCTCTCTGTTTGTAAGTAATAGCAAGGCTATAAACAACAGGACCATTTGGAGTTCCTTAACTCATAGGATTGCCATAAGTTGGAAATGGCTTGAGTGCACATGCAGCTGCAGGCTCACCTTTCTTCCCCCCGGTTCCTCCAGATAAGAGTACACCTGCTCTTAACCACTTAACCACTATGCCGAGCAAGGGGGTAACTGAAATCAATATCTATGAATATCAATATCAATAACTATGAATATAAATAGCTATGGAGGCAGAGCAAGGGGATAACTGAAATCAATATCCTGTGTATCCTGGGGAGCCAGCATGGTGTAGTAGTTAAGAGCAGGTGGAGTCTAATCTGGAGAACTGGGTTTGATTCCCCACTCCTCCATCTGAGTAGCAGAAGCTTATCTGGTGAACCAGATGTGTTTCTGCACTCCTAATTCCTGCAGGGTGACCTTGGGCTAGTCACAGTTCTTCAGAACTCTCTCAGCCCCATCTACTTCACAAGGTGTCTGTTGTAGGGAGAGGAAGGGAAAGGAGCTTGTAAGCCACCTTGAGTCTCCTTACAGGAGAGAACGGTGAGGTATACATCTAAACTCTTCTTCTTCTACACCAGAATAATCCTGGGTGAAAACTCTAAAATGAAAAGGCATTTTATTAATTGCAACTATTGAAAACAAGGAGTATATTTTGAGTACACACAAACACACAAAGTGTACAAGGGCTGACCAAGAGGAAAAAGGGTTGAAGATGGAGAGGGTTTCAGGGATGGCTATTAGTTTCCAGTCTTGAAGGAATATCCAGCGAAAGTTTCACTAAAAATGACCAGTGTTTGCAGGAGCTAAAGAAAGCACTCCCACACAAATGGGGATTCACACAGGGATCCAGAACACACATCCTATCAACATCCAAAAGACCAGTGGTGGAATTCAGCCAATTCGCACCGGTTCGGCAGAACTGGTAGCTAATTTTTTGTGTAGTTCAGCGAACCAGCTGATTGAATCCCACCACCCCAGAGAAGAGGGGAGTGAGAGGGATTTCAGAGTCCTGGAGCAGCCGGGTGCCTTGCCTCCAGGCTGCTCTGAGGTGTTAAAAGCCTCATCCTGGGAGAGGGGGAGCAAGGGGACTTTTAGAGTGCTGGAGCAGCCAGGCACAAGCAGGCCTCCCCCGAAGGCCTCACTGCCGGACCAGAGGCGCACAGCCTCATCAGGAGCCTCATCAGGAGCCTCTGGCAGCCATAGCCCAGCTGGAGCCTGCCCAGACCTCCTAGCCACTGCCCTAGCCTGGGGAGGCCACCCCAGCAGACCGTGCTGCCAACCCAGGTGCATGGCCCAATCTGCGGCCTGCCATCCCCCGGAGGGAGCCTCCAGCCTCCACTGCCCAACCGGGCCTTCTGGCCAATGCCAGAGAAAGCCCCCCTGGGTCATGCAGCCGGCCCCCAGTCACACAACCGGCTGGTGAGAGAGGGCTGGCCCCTTCAGTGGCCAAGTGGCTGGCCTGGCAGCATGCAGGCCAAGCTGCAGCCACCTCCCCCTGCCCAACATCAAAAAGGGGGATGCAGCAGCCATGTAAGTGGGTGGCAGGGGGCACGGCAGGGGGCCATGGCGGGGGTGAACTAGTAGTTAAATCATTAGAATCCCACCACTGCAAAAGACCAATATTTTTACCCCAAAATGGATCCTGAGTGAGTATGAGCCAAGCTAACAGGAAAGCAGAGACAAAGAATTGATTGCTTTTTATGTTTTTCTAAATCAACCACATACAAGCGAGGAGCATAGCAATGTGATAAGTGATAGTGTCTACAAAAGGCTAGAGGGCAAAACACATAAATCCCAGGTTAAGGACAGAGACAGAGTATACAAGTGTCTCTACGCTAATAGTAGAAGCATTCGACCTAAAATGGGGGAGCTGGAGTACAAAGTTTTGAAGGAGGACATTGATATAGTGGGCATCACAGAGACATGGTGGAATGAGGAGAACCAGTGGGATGCTGTTATCCTGAGGTTACAGGCTCTACAGGAATGATAGGACACAGATAGGTGGGTGGTCTTCTACATCAAAGAGAGCATAGCCACATAAATAGACAATGTAGAGCTGATTCTCTACAGAAGCATCAGATATCAATACCAGGGTAAGCAAAGTTTAACATTAGGAATATATTATCGCCCTGACCAAAAGTGCACAAGAGATTCTGAGATGGAAAAGAAATAGAGGCCAACAGTGCCAATGTCGTGGTAATGGGCGATTTAATCCATCCCTACATAAACTGAAAAAAAAATGCATGTTCAGGCTTCATAGTAAGGAGAGAACATTCCTGATATGCTAAATGACTGTGGTTTAGAGCAGATGGTTGTGAACCAACTAGGAGATGTGATCCTAGATCTAATTCTATGGGGACCTAGACCTGGTGCGAAGTCAGTGTTGTTGAGCCGAGCATAGGGAACAGCCGCACTACAATGCTGCCAGATTCAGCATTCTGCATTTAACAAGTGACAACTACTAATGTGGTAGTTACTTTGCCTTCAGAAAGGGAAATTTCAAAGATGAGGGGATAGTGCGAGGAAGCTGAAAGGAAAAATCAAGAGAGTCAAAATGTCCAAGGTGCTTGGAGGTTATTTTAAAAAAAACACAGTCTTAAAGCTCAGCTTGGAATGTCCGTTAGGAAAGGCAGCTTCAGTCCAAAAGAAAGCCACCATGAAGTTAACAAGGGAGGCTGAGGTAATTATTAGGAAAAAAGATGTCTTTAGAAAATGGAAGTCCAACTTAACTGATGAAGAATACCAGAGAGAACACAAATGGTGGCAAAGAGAAGCAAGTTAGCTGTAAGGGAGGCAAAAAGGATTATGAGGAACGATGGCTGCTAACATCAAGACTAGCAACAAAACAGTTCTTCAAGCACATCAAAAGCTATGGCCAGCTAGGGAAGCCAGGTCCATAGACGCATGAAGGAACAAAAGGTAAAGCAAAAGGTGACAGGGAGATTGCAGAGAAGCTGAATGAATTTCTTTGCATCTGTCTTCACCTAAGAGGTGAGGAAAATTCCTGCACCTGAAATCCGCTTCTTAGGAGGTGAACTGAGGAACTAGCGAGTAGTGGTAGACAAGGAAGACGTTCTGGCAGCGATTGATAAACTAAATGCTACCAAATCCCTTGGCTCCAGATTGGTATTCATCCAAGAGTTCTAAAGAGCTCAAGCATGAAATTGCTGCTGATGTTCTCACATTAATATGCAACTTATCCTCCTGAAACTGCTCCATCCTGAAGACTGAAGATGGCTTACTGTCACACCCTTCAATCTTAAGAAAGAGTCTAGGGACCCGAAATTACAGGCCAGTCAGTTTGACATCTGTTCCTGGTAAATTAGTAGAATCTATCATTAAAGATAAAATTATTAAACATGTATGAAAGCAAGACTCGCTGAGGAAGAGCTCAGGCGCATATTTCTTTTGTAGAGGCAAGTCCTATTCCTACAAACTACTAGGAGTTCTTTGAGGGTGTAAACAGACATGTGGATAAGGGGAACCAGTGGACATTGTCTACTTCAGATTTTAAAAAAAGGTTTTGACAAAGTTCCTCACCAGAGACTGTTGAGAAAACTCAGCAATGAAGGAATAAGAGGGAAGTCCTCCTATGGATTAAAAAACTGGCTGAGGAACAGGAAACAAAGGGTGGGTATAAATGGGAAGTTCTCAGCTAAATGGAGATGTAGGAGTGGTGTCCCCAAGCGATCCGTTTTGGGACCAGTGCCTTAACTTATTCCATAAATGACCTGGAAGTAGGGCGGCAGTGGTGGCTAAGTTTGCAGATGATACCAAATTATGTAGGTGGTAAGAACCACAAAGATTGCTTAAGAGCTCCTGCCGACCTTGATAACCAGGGTGAGTGGCTAAGAAATGGCAAACGCAGTTCATCGTAAATAAATGTAAAGTGATGCACGAGGGCAAAATCCAAACTTCACATACATCGCTTAAGCAGGGGTCAGTGCTATCAGTCACAGACCAGGAAAGGGATTTAAGGCTCTTTAGTTGATGTCTCCATGGGAATAAGCCAACTCGCATGGCAGCGGTGAAAAAAAGGCAAACTCTATGCTGGGATGTTCAGGAAAGGAATTGATGAATAAAACTGCAAAGATTCGCCCTTTATATAAAAACACGTAAGCGCAGCGACGACTTGAGTAATTGTGTTCAGTTCTGGTCGCTTACATCTCAAAAAAAGGATATCGTAAGAGATAGAAAAGTGCAGAGAAGGGCAACTGAGACATTGAGTATGGGATTGGGAGCACCTTCTTATGAGGAGAGGCTGTACGCTTGGGACTTTTATTTGGAGATGAGACGTCTGAGGGGATATGATTGAAGTCTATAAAATTCATGCATGGGGTAGAGTACTGACAGAGAGAAATTTTTCTCTCTTTTCACAATACTAGAACCAGGGGGGGCATCTATTGAAAAATGCTGGGGAAGAATTAGGACTAATAAAAGGAAACACTTCTTCACGCAACGTGATTGGTGTTTGGAATTAAGTGCTGCCACGAATGCATAACGGCTACTAACCTGGATAGCTTTAAAAAGGGCTTGGACAGATTTATGGAGGAGAAGTCACCCCATGGTCACCAATCTTGATCCTCCTCCTGATTCAGGATTGCTAATGCCTTAGCAGACCAGGTGCTCAGGAGCAGCAGCAGCAGAAGGCCATTGCTTTCACATCCTGCATGTGAGCTCCCAAAGGCACCTGGTGGGCCACTGCGAGTAGCAGAATGCTGGACTAGATGGACTCTGGTCTGATCCAGCAGGCTAGTTCTTATGTTCTTATGTTCTTATGTTCTTTTAGCTGTTCCAGCAATAACATAGGAGAGTCTTGATGAGTCATCAGGACCCAAGAAAATGCCTGAGTATTCTCTTCAATACTAATTGATTGCTTAGTTGGATGCAGATAGAATAATTAATGGTCTGCTCAGAGCACTGATTAAATCACCTTAGGGTGACACAATGGAGATCAGGTAGCCCTACTGACCAGCCTTGCACACTTTGGGGCTAGGTGAAAAGCACAGCTGCCAAGCTTCTTCCTGCCCAGGCTTGACCCACAGAATGGTTCCCAACATTCTCTGAGAGACATCCATTTTGTGTGGAGCAGTATCTTTGGTCCCCATGCCTTTATGGAACCCCTTAGTGGGAGGAATGGTCTGAGTTCTTACAGTTGTGTCAGCACAACTATTTATGTAGGGATGAGCCGCTGACCCAGCAGAACCGTAGGCAGAGCGCTTGGCATGCCGGCCCAACTACGGCCTTCTGGTCGCACCCGCTCCCCCATCCCCCACCCCCCCGGTGAGTCACAGGTCATGAACTACCTGGCTCACAGCCACCAGGTGTCCCAGACAAAGGGATAATGGGCCCTTGCCCCCAGGCGTGGATTAGGCCCAGACACGGACGCTTCCTCCTGCACATTAGCTGCAATTAGCCCGATGCAGATCATGCATACCACCTGGACGATCTCCCGGTCTTCCCGTTCTCTCTGCTCTCTCCCGGCCTCCCATGATCCACCTCCCTTCGCCCAGAGAAACCCTAATAAAAGGTGTCAGGAACTAGCACGCGGCAGAGTTGCCAGGATCACGGACCCCCGCGTTCCCGCTGCTGGCTCTCTCCACCAGATGATATCTCCAGTCGTCTACGTCTCCCATTCTTACGGTGACTACAGCAAGTGCGACACTGTCAAATTTATTTGTCTCACAACATTTATATCCCAACTTTTGGCCCTCCCAAGGACCACCAAAGTACATACATAGTAAAATCACATGTTAAAAATATTAAAACAACCCACCCACCCACCCCCCCAAGGCATGGTGCAGGGCAGAAGACTACAGAAAGGGAAGATCTGCAGAACATACAACTCTAGATTACAGTTGTTATCCCCTATTATTGCGAGTTTCCCAAGGAGGAACTTTGGGAGAGTGCATAGAGGTCTGCAAGGAGAAGAAGAGCTGATCTCTTCTGTCAATGTCCTTTCATAGTTTGTATCCTTTAATCCTGTCTGTTTCTGTGATCATAAATAGTTTGTATTTGTTTAGTAGGAGGAGAGGGAGGACATAAGAATCAAAATCTACAAGTAATGAAATAAAAACCAATTGGGGAGTTTATTTATTCACTTCTTAAAAGAGAAGGCTGCAGTCCATCATGTTGATTGTATTATCCAACTGAGAGGAAGAAGTAATTCTGAATGCAGGAATCTAATCACTACTTTGTAATTTACTTTAAAAAAACTAATACCAGAAGAGTGGTTTCTTCTGGTATATTTATAGCACTAGTCAACGTTAAAGTGACTACAGTTGCAATTCATAACAATGAAAAAATAAATGGAAATAGTAGAAGCTTGAATAACAAATATAAACTACAACAGTGGGTTATTTTCCCAGAAAAACCTACTGGGTACAATCTGACAGTAAGTCATTCATTTTCCACAGAGATTACATCTAGGATTACAACTTTATCTATGAGAAATGTATTTATTTATTATTCATTTAAAGGAATTTCTTTTAGCCTGCCTTTCTATTATACATGCCCTAAAAGGCAGTTTACAAAATCCATCAGAAATATAATATTATAATATTACCATTTTTCATAAACATGCAGCTGAAATTGTTTCTGTATCCTCTCAGTTCCATCCTCAAAGTCTTAGTGCCAAAGAAAATTAGTACTCTTCAGAAGAAGAGGAGGAGCAGGAGTTTGGATTTAAACCTCGTCTTTCTCACCTGTAAGGAGATTCAAGGCGGCTTACAAATTCTTTTCCCTTCTTCTCCCCACAACAGACACATTGTGAGGTAGGTGGGGCTGAAAGAGTTATGAAAAACTGACTAGCCCAAGGTCACCCAGCAGGCTTCATGTGAAGGAGTGGGGAATCAAAACTGGTTCACCAAATTAGCACTGCTCTTAACCACTTCACCACACTGTCTGTTCATAAATGGGTTCTACCATTTCTTTTCCTTGTTCTAGCTAATTTGCTTCTTGTTAGTCTTGTTCTGAATCCTCTGTTCTCTGTTTCCTGGAACTCTCTTCTATATCTTTCAAGGAATTCTCACTCCTTTTGGACTGTAGTCAGTCTGAATCTGTATTGGTTAAAAGTGAAAGATACACTAGTTAATTTTTCCCAGTATGATGTAGTGGCTAAGAGCAGCAGATTCTAATCTGGAGAATCAGGTTTGATTCCCCACTCTTCCACATGAAACTTGCTGGGTGACCTCAGGCTAGTTACAGCACTCTCAGAACTCTCTCAGCTCTTACCTCACAAAGTGCCCGTTGTGGGGGTGGGGAGGCAAGGTGATTGTAAGCCGCTTTGAGACTTCTTAAAATTAGAGAAAAGCAGGATAAAACTAACTCTTCTTATAAACACAATTTTTTCCTATTTTAATTTTTCAGGAAGATGTATTTTTCTCTTGCATAAGATTCGAATATGGATTTCACAATTAACATATCCCTATTTGTGTATTTGAAATCTTGTATCAAAATGTTGCTGCAGTATTTGGTTTCTAATCTTCCTTACAAAATGAAGCAGAATATCCCTAGGGACCTTTCTTGTCACAGCAAATCTATAATTTATTCTGTAAACCTCCATATCATCCCCTGCAACCTCCAGAAAGTCTGCCAAGACTACTATAATACTTTGTCTAATATCTTAATGTGATGTTTCAGGAATAGCTCTAAATCTCAAATAAAATTATTTATCTCTCAACTCTAGTAAAGCTAAATTGTCCAACTCTCTTGCCATCTCTTTATTCAAAACTTCTAATTCCCCCTCCAGAATTTCCGCTTTACAATTAGTTTTATTTCTCCAAATATTTGCATTAATGAACTTTCATTTTTACACTGTCATCTGCTATTCTGTTTTCAAAAACCTTTGTTCTATTTATGCCAGCCACTCATTCAATTTTTTTTTCAAATGAATCCCATGTACTAGCCATTTGACCAAAACACTTTTATATGTCAGCCATAGCAGTTTTTTTTTTCTGGAGATATATCCAGAGGATTTTTTCTAGTTATACCCATCTCAATTTGACTTTGACTTGAAATTAATTGTCTTTATAATCAAACAGCTTGCCAGTCTTCAGCAGCTGGAGTGAGACATAAACAGTTCTGTGACTTAATTTGTGTACATTCCAGTAATTACTATAGCAACACAGTCTCAGAGTCGAGTCTTTGTTATATCCAGTCTTTTTGTAGTCTCATATGCAAGACACAATAAGCTATCCATATAAATCCAGCTTGATTTTTACAAGTAGCCAACTTCTGCCAAAAGCACTTTCATAAAAAAAAAAAATAGTAACTGGCCCTCCCTTTTCTTTATTCCACATAAGAACAAAGAAAAAAGATCCCTTTTACCCACCTTTTCCCAGATTTCCTTAAGATTCCTATCTATTTTTGGAACTCCCCAGAAAAAAGGGTTATCTCACTGTCAGGCTGTTTAGCACAGAATAAATCTCTCATTGGGTAAGTGGCTCAGGGAGGGCAAATCCACTGGCATAGCTCCACAATTGTCTTCCCCCACCCCATCCCACTCTGGATTGGGCTAAAATTATTATATCCCACCAGATATCAGTGTGTCATGTAAAACATAATAAATAAGAGCTGGAATCTTTTTCATCCTTGAGTGCTGTAAGTTGTGTGGGTCTACTCTACATTGTTATATGAATGTTCACTGGCAGTGGTTTTCTGTGGTCTTATATATAAGTCTTTTACATAGTCTAATACCTGATATTTTAACTGGAAATGCCAAGGATTGAGCCTATGACCTTGTGTATGCAAAGCAACTGTGTTATCACTGAGCCATTGCCCCTCTCCCACACCAGACTATAGCCAGACATTATACTGCTGTCAGTTACAGTGTATTTATCAGTTAAAATAATACCCAAGGAAGTGCTCATGTAAGACACTGGAGTTACCAACAATATGAGTCATTTTCTTCTCATGACTCAAATGAGGCTGAGCACACACAAGCAAGATCACTGACAATGAAAATGCCTTTGTGAGAAGACTTCTCCACATGGCAAGCTATTCATGTGCTATGGTTCAGATCACCAATCTGGCAATTTTATTCATATTACTACAAAAACAAAATGTTTCTTTGGAAGAAGACTACCCTTTAAATACCCTGTTTTATAGATCAGAACCAGCACTTTGAATTGTGCCCATAAAAAAATGGTTAGCTAATATGTAGAGATATGCTCTCTACAGTGCCCTCTGGTAAGCAGACTGGGCTGCAATATTCTGAACCAGATAGTTTCCAGAGAGCATCCCTAAGGTAGTAACTGAATCTGGATGCAACCAAAGCATGGATAACAGTGGTTGATTCCCCACTGACTAAGTAGCACGGGAATAAAATGAGGTTTGGCGCAGAACTGCCCACTGAATTCTGGGCGATCACGGTTCTGGCGCTCCTTATCCCCCTTATTACGTGCTTTTCTCAGACCTGGATGAAACTAGACCTTTTCAAAAACGCCGTGATCAATCCAGGACAGAAGGGAGCAGTGGGGAGGATCAGGGGGTCAAATCTCCCGCCCTTGCGAGTGACGTGGAGCCTCCCATCCAATCAGGGCACAGTGGGCTGCCCTTTTAAAAAAATTTTGCAGAGCTAAAATCCACGTTTATATGAAGCAATGTAGGGCTGGTTTTGAATGCTTCACTGAGTAAAGGGCAATACAAAGTAGCACTAAGCCTCATACCGACGTGGATACAAGGGGACAAAGCAGCACGGGAATGGGGCTTGGCTTTAATCGCCCATTTCCGCATTTCCGCGTATGGTTGATCTGCGCATGCTCGCGCAAACGTGGATCTGCAAGGTTGAAAAGTTTAAAAAAATCCCACCCCAGCACAACACAGCAGCCAATCAGGAAAACCCTTGAGCAGATCGTGTGACAGATCCGCGGGCAGTAGGGAGTTTTGAGTGGCTGATGTGTTGCCAGGAACAGGGATCGTTTGGGGGCCACAAGCTGCAGTGGGGACCATGAAACCGTGCTCAAAAGGTCCCGATTCTTTCCAAACCAGTTTGTATCTAGTTTCGTTTTTTCAGTGGGAAATCGACCCTAATCAGGATAATCTTCTTTCCAAAGGATGCAGCTGGTACACCAGCCTGAGACATTGAAAATAGCGTAAAGATTGCTGCATAAACATCAATATTTAGAGATTACTTCCAGAAGCAAGCCTAAAATACAGATTTGATCTCTAAAAAGAGCTTCAGTCCCATCTAGAACTGATCAAAAACCATCTTTTGTCCCAATGTATTTCCTGCTCTCAACACCTCTATTTCACCTCAGGCAGCTACAAAATGGTTTTTCACATGGGCTAGCTCTACATCTTGTAGAAAGAAGAGCTTTCGATATGAAAATCAGAACCAACAAATATTCATCTCTGTCCTAGCATGTACTACTTAGTGTTGAAATTCTGAACATATTACAACTTTTTTTCTGAACAATTTGGCATCTTTAGATAGGCAGGTAACATCTGTCCCTCAAAGCAACTTTTGCAGCTTGTGCTGGTTTCCAATTATAGCTTTCCTGAAAAGAAGCAATCTGGCTACAGTTGGCTCTGGCTACATCATGGTTCAATCATTGTGGGGCATTTTTCATGGGGATACCCTTTAGACATCTTGGCAATTTCCCATGGTCTGAAACATAGCAATATCATTGTCTACCAATCAATGTTGGGGAGCAATTACAAGTGCTAGTTTCAATGGCGTATGTAGGGGGACATGAGGGGGCTTCAGACCCAGAAGCGACTAACCTGGGTCACCTGGGGTGCATTTGACTGCTTCCTGCTGCCCACTTGCCACCACCAACTGCTCAACTACCCCGCTCACCACTCGTCTGCTCTGCTCACTCACCCACCTGCTCACTCACCTGCCCTGCCCACACTGTTCATCCACTGCTTGTCTCCCTCCTACCCAAGTGCTGCACTGGGGCAGAGCAACCTCTACTGCCTTCCCCCCCACCCCCAGGCTCACCACTGTCTCCCAGAGCCAGCAGATTTGTACCAAGGCAAATTTGCCTTTCTTCCCTGTCTGAGCCAGTTCTCTTGCTGTGGGGGGGGGGGGGCACACCGTTTTATAACAGTACACCTCTGGCAAGTTTTGAACTGCAGATCTTCCCACAGTCTTCTTCCAAAGTTTCTAAAAGTACATGTGCTATGTAATTTCAGAAGCCTGAGGGTTCAGATATCCCCATTTTAGTGTTGTTCTCATCTCTTGTACACACTTAACCAGTGATTTTTTTACTTCTGTGCCATTTTCTGTTTTTTCAGACTAAATTCCCCTCATGTTTTTTAACTGATTATAAATTAAGAGCGCTGCTTTTAACTGACATGAATTTTTAGTATTCTATTTTGTTATCCGCTTGTTTATATTGTGATGTAAACCGCCCTGAGCCCTTTGGGGGAGGGCGGTATAAAAGTGGAACAAATAAATAAATAAATAAATAAATAAATAAAATATATACATCTTCAATATCATTTTGTGTCATTAATGGCCCAATCCAAAATGGGAGGAGTGAAGGCAGTTGTGGAGGCAGTGGGGTCCTATGACAGCAGATTTGCCCTTCCCAGGCAGAGGGCAATTTTGGCAGAGGGACCAATTTGCCAGCATGTGACCATTGTGGCAACCTGGAATGCCCCAACATGATGCACAGCACCATGTCAATACCCCTGCTAGCTCTGTTGGCATAGTGGGCGTGTTCCAGAGGCGTGACCGGGGTGGAGCCTATGTTAGTCGGCTTCCATCTCAATATTGCCTCTGGGACACCAGTGCCTGGGGCATGAAATTTCGCTACCCTTTTGGGTGGTATAAGCCCACTGAGCCAAATGGAGGGCTTTTTGACAGCAGGAAGGCTTTTTGTGGGGAGGGGATCGTTTCCCTGATCCACCATAGCACCATCCCTGGCTGCTCCAGAATTCTGGATTTGACTACCATCATCATGACACAGTATATATAAATTATGGATAACATATACCTAAATATTGTATACCTTATATAAGAAAATTCATTTAAAATTAATTATCAATAGCAACTAAAATGGTGTTTTAAAACCATTCATATTCATAAGAAAACAAGTAAAAATGCATGAAAAAGTTCATATTCCTTGTCTAAAATATTCAGCATGAGCCTACCTTTCCATTAAACTCTTACTCAAAGACCTCTCCACAAAGGTGTAACTGGGCAAAATGACACCCGGGGCAAAATGGTGCCCCCCACACCCTGTGGTAGCTACATCCACACCGCTGTATCCCCCAGGGTAGCTCCACCCATGCCCCCACCCCCACTTACCTAAGTCAGCACTGGGGGGCCTGGCTGGCTTGCTATTCTGCACAGCCCAGGCTCTAGTCGGGGGGGGGGGCAGGGGCTGGCTGGCTGGCTGGCTGGCTGACTAGCTGCTTCACACAACCCAGCCTCCAGCCTCCAAGGTCTACTGGGGGGGCAGCACCTGGCTGGCTGGCTGGCTGCTGCGCCTCTTTCTTAGGCAGCCCACCCACCACGGCGCAGTCCAGACCCAAGTCTGCCCAGCAGACCTCAGAGGCTGGAGCCTGGAGCCTGGGCTGCTTGGAGCAGCCAGAAGTGTGGTGGGTGGGTCCAAAGTGTGGGGAGTGATTTTCCGCCCCATGTGACTCACCAGGGGGCGCCCGAGGCACTTGTCCCCAGATGTCTTCATATAGCTACGTGACTGCCTTTCCAAATCCGTCCTCATTTTATGATGAAGTGTATGGTAACCATGACTAGGCCTTTGGGTTTTGTTTTGGGGGGTGTTTTTTGGTGATGGTTCTATAGCTGTGGAATTGTCTTTCTTTGAAAATGAAGATTTATCTGTTTTCAGTTGTCTCTGGTTAAATTATTGCTGGTTCCTAAAATGTGTTGGTTGTTGGTGTGATGCCTACTGAATGTAATCTTTTCAGTAACTTTTTTGCTAATAGTCTAATTATTCATTTCAACTGACGATTTAAAGTTTTTTTATATTTTACAACTATTTTAATTATGCTGGAAGTTGCTTTGAACCCCAGGGAAAGTAGAATAAAAATGTCAGTCAATCAAAAACTGGTGCACATGGTGAGGTTTCTACTTCATAACTTCTTTGCTGAGGCATGCAGCTAGAGTCCCTTGGGAATTGCTTGCTCATTTACCTTCATTAGTGCCATAATACAAACTCCTGATTTACATTGTACATAATTTATGAACCATTTGGTTTTCTTCTGTTACATGGTAGAAAACACCAGGTATCTTCATGAAACTCTGAATCACTTCAGAAAGCCTCTGGATATAGCTACCATCTGTAAATTAGTGGAGACTACTTTCAGGTTTATTTCTGCTCTGACTGAAACATAACAAAGTTCCAGCTTTGAAACAGAGGCCAAGAAAGATAAACCAGTAAGCAGGGAGGGGTAAAGAAATGAGGGTTTTAAAACATAATGCGTGAGCTATGAAACATCAGTCACAAAGGACAAATGAAGTTCAGAGAGTATAATAAAACATAAGAAAAGCAAAAGTGGAGACTGTAAATAAGGTTACTGAAAACATTAAGATAAATAATAAGCAATATTCCTCATAAATAAAAAGCAAGAAATCACATTCAGTGATGGGGTAATGGTAGGGGAAATTTATGAAGAAAAGGGGGATGAGAAACATTTATCAGGCCTACCTGTTTGTTTCCCTTGATGGTAATCTTATTTATCTCACACCCATGGCCCATAACCTTGGAATTCTCTTTGATTCTAAGTTCTCTCTTGGGGATTGTATTTATCAGGCAGTAAAATTGTCATAGCAACGTTTTAGGAGCTGCTCCAGACTGTGGTCTATGCTTTCTAACTGCGCAGTTGAGATTTGTTTAAATATTTGGTTTTTATAGTGCCTTCTTTGCCCCAACCTGGATGACCCAGTCTAGCCCATCTCATCAAATCTCAGAAGATAATCAGAGTTTGCCTACTGAGTTAGTACAAAGATTTTATGTTGCAACATAGAGGCAAGCAATGACAAGTCACTTCTGTTCATTCCTTACTTTGAAAACCATATGGGATCACCATAAAGCAGTTGTGACATGACAGCACTTTCCATCACCAATGTCTTCTTCAGTTTAATTCCTGCAAACAGAAGCAAACTGTCCCTTTTGCTGACCAGAAGATTTTCTGATGAACCACTTCTCAGAAGGATTGCCCAGAGCTCTTCCTTCCAAAGAGAGATTCTCTTTTTTAGAGGAAGATGCCTTTGCACTTATGCCTAGATTGTTGTTGAGAGGAAGCATCAACAGCAGCCTCCAACACTACTTCCTCATGAGGACAGCAGCCCAGGCATGTGTGTCCACCATTTCCTTGCCTCTTCACAGAAAGCATTAGTTGATAAGGGGGCAGTGGCAAGTGTAATCATGCCTGGAAATCTCTGCCATGATAAAGTGGGGGTCACAAGGCAGGTGCAAGCATTCCATAGCCTCCTTCCTTAGAAGCTACTGGTGTACCACTCTTCTGCCCAGCCCCTACAATCAGTAATGCTTGCCACAAAAATTAAAGTTAAACCATCCACAATGTGAATTGAGTGGTGGCATGTAAAATGTCAGCTTCTGATTATGATGAAAAAGTGAGACTGCCTCCTTCCACAAACAGGGTATTGCTACCACCCAAACACAAAGCAGGGCAATTGTGTGCATGGATCTAGACGTTCCAAAATCAAATACATTGGTATAAAGTGATTCCTAGAATTAATTTAATAACAAGAAGCTAACAATCAATACATGCCCACGATAAAGTGAAATGTGAAGGATGCATTTAAAAAGTATGTCTATAATTTGAATCATCTGATCCAAATCTATACCACCCTGAGCCTGAATAAGGGAAGGGCAGTATAAAAATCACATGATAAATTAAAAAATTAAAATATTGCAATCTCTTGAGGGAGGGAGGGAGGGAGGGAGGGAGGGAGGGAGGGAGGGAGGGAGGCTACTCTGGCTATTCTGGCTTGGATACTAAGGTACCATTCTGTCAGTATAATGGCAGCTTTTCAGATGAAGTGGTTTTTCCACTAATGGAAGAAGAGAAGGGTTTTGGACTGTTGTGCATTTTCTATGTTGTGAGGTCATGGTCTGGTAGTTTTTGCTTCACAGAGAGAATCTGTCATGGCCCCTCCTGCTGTAGCTGACAGCTCATCTGAGGAAGTGTTAACTGAGCCTCATAGAGAGATGCCAGCTGAAACAGCAGAGTCTGAACCAGCACAGGCTTCAGGCTCAGAGTTAATTAGCAGGTCTAAGGAAGATTCTAGCAGCACTGGGTCTCCAGATGTAAATTGGCATTGCAGCCAGAGATTGAGAATGGCCTTAAAGGAGAGGGCCCTCTCAGAAAGACTGCATGCTAGGCATTACCCAGAGTCTTTGCAGGAGTAGTCCCAGGCAAGTAGCTTTGGGGAATAAAAGGCCTTTGGCAGAAACTGCAATTGTGGTTGCCAAGTGGATTCTACCTGACCTTGTCTGCAGAACTGACTGACAATGGACTGGTTTCAGATTCTGATTCCTGGATTATCCTGGTTGCTGTATGTATTTCTGGCATTTGACTCTTGGCCTGGTGAACTTCTCTTTGGACTCTCTCGTGGACTTCGAAACCTTTGACTTCATTATTTGCTGAACTGCCAGCAGGCCAACCCCAGCTCTGAGCTCCTCAGTACTGTGTGTTGCTGGGGCAGCATACCAGCCCCAGCCAGCCAGCACAGAATCACATCTTACTATGTCATTCCTCTGAAGATGTCAGCCACAGATTTGGGTGAAATATTAGGAGCAAAAATTACCATATGGCCACGCAGCCTGGAAAACCCACAGCAGTTCATTCCAGCCATGAAAGCCTTCAACAGAGGGATTATAGCTACTCCCCTTCTAATTTTCTCTTCACACTCTAGTTTGAATCCAATGACTTGCATCAGCATAGTTGCGGTGGGGGGCAGGGCAAAGAACACTAGGCTGCCATGAATTAGGAGAAGTGAGGATGGTGCCTTCTTCTTACAAGTGCTTGTGCTGCCTAGTAAAAACAATTTATAACTTATATTTCTTTTGATTTGTATTCATTCTGAACTGGGCAAATGAACTTTCACAGGTAGAGCATTAAGCCCAGTAACATAACCTTGAGATACCGGTTTTCTCTGACAGAGGGTGCAAACACGTGAAAGAAAGAGTTTCTGAAAGAGCTGAGAATTAATTTTTGCTTTGTTCAGCAAGATTTTTCTGCCAACTTTGTTCTGTGAAATGTGTGCTAACCTCCAGACCAGGCAAGCATCCATTTTCATATTGGCTACATCTGGCATTGCAAACTGGCAAGTGACCAAAAAGAGCTGCCATAAAGATATTGAAATGTTTCATTAAAGCAGCAGGGAATTTGCAAGGTATCCCAAGCAGTTGCCCTTCTGTTACATTGATATTCATGGGAACATAGTTTTCTTAGTCATTGAAACAGATCATTATGTTCAGGCAAAATTACAATTTATGTGAAGTAATCAGGTAAAACATATCTTCACCATATTGAGGCACTTTCATAGATTAATGTATTTGATGCTAAACTATGAGCTCCAGTAATTTCTTGGACATACAGCAGGAATAAACAAAACTTAAGAATCCTCTGAAGATGCCAGCCACATGTGCAGGCGAAACGTCAGGAGAGAATGCTGCTAGAACACGGCCAAACAGCCCAGAAACCACACAGCACCCCAAAACTTAAGAATGATTAAGAGTTTTATCCAGAAGTTGCAGAAAATGTCCAAATGTAAACTAGACTGTGAGTTTTTTATTCTTTTCACATTCTTCCAGTCAGTAAAGCACCCAAATTAGTAATAACAAGAAGGTAATTCCATGAGGGTAATTCATAATTATAAATGATCCATTCAGACTTCACCCTAACCTACTTTTTTCCAGAGCCAAAAGAAATTACAACTTGAGTTGAGTTTATCTAATTCCCATTTCTTATGATTGGAATTTTCATGTTGTTCCTGTTGAACTGCCATAATACTCTTTGGCGTAGATAACAGATTTATAATACAAATTTGCTTGTTCAATAGATGGACAAAGCTCCTGAGTTAAATATTACTGCATCTGCATTAGTATTTAGGAAAGGGAGTAAGCACTGGTATACAAAGGTGTATCAAGAGAAATGGTGCCTGGGGACAACACCTGCTCTGGACACACACACACACCTGGCCCCATGCCCACCCCCACCCCACCCACTTCACGTGCAGGGGTGAGGTTTGGGGGCAGGTGCAGCTCAGATGGACACTGCAGTGGCAGGCCGTTCATCGGAGAGTCCTCCCTGCCGTATGGCTGGGCCTGGCCTTGGGCACTGGCACAATCCCCAGGCAGGAGAGAGGCCTCCCAGCCACATGGCTGGGCCCAGCCTTGGGCACCAGCGAGCAGCACCCTGGCACGGGGAGAGCCACTTGGCACTGGTCGGGTTGCTGTGCCAGAGAGGCCAGGCATGGGGACGGCATCCCCCCACGTGACCAAAAGGCGTGCACCTGGGGACATGGGTCCTTTGCTGCTAGATTAAAACTGCTTCACAAACTAGTAAAGTTTCCCGGGTGTTTTTGTAACTGCCATTTAGGCAGTTATCAGTTCCATCAGTTCTTATCAGTTCCATTAGAATAGGAAAAGGTTGGTTCCCTAGACCACCTCAATAATCTTATGATTTTCATTGCTTCATTGCTGAAGATTTATGACCAGAAAAAAGGGAATTCTCTTGGAGTGCTGGGATCCTGGTCCTCTACACTGCACTAATGGTGTAAAGGAAACAAGAATTTCCTGTTTTGAATTAATAGGGTCCAAGACAGAGGGACAGTGCTGGATCATACGGAGGGATATTGATCATGGGCAACCAGCTTGTTGGAGATAGTGAGCAATGGAAACAGGTTTTCTTGACAAACACCACACACTGTCCTGTTTCTTCTCAATGTGCCAGCATGGTGTAAAGGTTAAGAGTGGCATAATAGAGAAACAACAAAACATCATCCCCCTTCTCAGATGCAAGCAAAAAGCCAGCTGATAGGCAATGCCTACTCCATTGTCAACAGGGTGGTGAGTAATTATGTTGAACATGCCCCAAAACAAAGATTTCCATGCCAATTCTCTTTGAAGTTGCAGGAACCTTGCCATGCATAATCAGCCATATAGAGAGGATTGGAGCTTCCTCAAGGACAGCAGCTATCCTTCTATGATAAGCACCAAGTGAGAGAGATGCTCTAGCAGAGTTTGTCTTTGCATAAGTGTCCAAAGAACTGTGTATGTGTAGTACTTACCTGAGGGTAAAAAGTAAGTTGTTTAGAAAAGGGGATAGAAAGCCCAACAGAACTCCATATCAACTATATTGAAGTAACAGATATATTTTGTTTAGCGTTAAAGTGACAGTATCATTAGGAAGGCACAAAGATAGTGTCATGTCTATAATTTGTATCAACTGAAAAAGTTACTAAATAAAATCTTGCACATAGTAGCCTCTCTAAAACCAGCTTCCTTTGTACCTATATATATTTTTCTACTTAATACTTCCCTGGTATAGCTCTTTTAAACTTGCTCCTGTAAATAAAATCTCTCAATTTCTGGTTTCAACTTTACAAGCCTCTGGGTCCATTTATGTGTGTGTGTGTGTGTGTTTGTTTGTTTGTTTGTTTGTTTGTTTGTTTGTTTGTTTGTTTGTTTGTTTGTTTGTTTAGTGTTAGAAAGAAAACAGGCTATTTTAGTTTTCTTTCAGAGATACTGCCCTACCTAACAGAAATGTGCCCTGAAAGAGCAGCTTGTAAATAGACTAAGTAGCTAAGACGACTTCTTAAAAAATATATATGTGGGAAAACTGAAAGAGAAATATGAACTCAATTGTTACATTCCAATCATGACAGCTGACAACTGAGCCAAATCTTCCCACCTTCCTATCCCACCCCAGGATTGTAGTTCCTGGTGCCATGCATGGAACAAATTACTTAGAAATTCAACTGCACCATTTCCAAATGAAAATACTGAGGAACAAATGAGGATTTTAGATCTGAATGCAAGCATACATGCACAAAAACCTGAAAGAAAAAACCTTTGTACCTATATATATTTTTCTATATATCTATTTTTTATCTATTTTTCTATTGGGGGAAAGCCGACAGGAGCTGAGGTGACTTCGGTTCGGAATACAGTATCTATGGGGATGCAGACAGAGAGGGAGGTTTTTCTAAATCAACCACATGCAAGCAAGGAACATAGGAATGTGCATGTGACAAGGGATAGTGTCTACAAAAGACTTGAGGGTAAAGCACATAAATCCCAGGTTAAGGACAAAGACAGGGTATACAGGTGTCTCTATGCTAATAGTAGAAGCCTTGGAAGGCCCTAAAAAAAATGGGGGGGAGCTGGAGCACAGAGTTTTGAAGGAGGGACTTTGATATAGTGGGCATTAGGAGACATGTGGTGGGAATGAGGAGAACCAGTTGGGATTATGCTGTTATACCAGGCTACTAGGCTCTATATGGAAGGATAGGACAGGGCGATTGGGGTGGAGTTGCTTGCCTCTCTTACATCAAAGAGAGCATAAGTATCACACTAAAATAGACAATGCAAGGGGAGTTGGTTCCCCTACAGAGATCACTCGTGGATATCAATACCAGGGGGGGTGAGAAAGGGGACAAGTTTAATATTAGGGAATATATTATCGTCCCCCTGGACCAAAGTGCACAAGAGGATTCTGAGATGGAAAAAGAAATTAAGAGAGAGGCCAACAAAAGAACACAAAAAAAAATGTATGAGTGGTAATGGGTTGATTTTAACTATCCCCATATAAACCTGGAGAAAAAAAATGCATGTTCAGGGTCATAGTAAGGAGAGAGCATTCCTGGATATGCTAAATGACTGTGGCTTAGAGCAGATGGTTGTGGAAACCAACCAGGGGAGAGGAGTGATCCTAGGATCTAATCTTCTATGGTGGGACCCAGGACCTAGTTGCAGGGAAGTCAGTGTTGTTGGAGCCGATAGGGGAACAGCGCACTCACAATGCTGTCAGTTTCCAGTATCTTTGCATCTGCGAACAAGCTTACAACCACTAATGTAGTTACATTCGCCTTCAGAAAGGGAAATTTCTCAAAGATGAGGGGGATAGTGCGCAGGAAGCTGAAAGGGAAAATCAAGAGAGTCAAAACTGTCCAGTTCCTGGCAGAGTTATTTAAAAACATAGTAATAAAAGCTCAGCTGGAATGTGTTCTGCAAGGAGTTAGGGAAAGGCAGCACCCAGTCCAAAAGAAAGCCACCATGGTTAACAAGAGAGGTTGAGGAAATTATCAGAAAAAAAGAAAATGTCTTTTTTTAGAAAATGGAAGTCCAGTTTGACTGATGAAAGAATATGGAGAGGGGAACACAAATGGTGGCAAAAAGAGAAGCAAGTTTGCTGTGTAAGGGGAGGCAAAAAAAAAGATTATGAGGAACGCATGGCTACGAACATCAGTAAAAACCAGCAACAAACAGTTCTTCAAGTTACATCAAAAAGCGCAGTGGAAGCCAAAGCAAGGGAAGCGGTAGGCCCGTTAGATGACAAAGGAACAAAGGGTGTGCTAAAAGATGACAGAGAGATTGGGTAGAGAAGCTGAATCGAATTCTTTTGCATCTGTCTTCACCCAAGAGGAGGTGAGGAAAATTCCTGCAACTGGAAACCAAGCTTCTTAGGAGGCTGCATTCTGGAGGGAACTAAGCTGATGATAGTAGTAGACAAGGAGAGAAGTTCCTTGGCAGCCATTGATAAACTAAATGCTACCAAATCCCCTGGCCCAGATTGCATTCACCCAAAGCAGTTCTTAAAGAGCTCAAGCATGAAATTGCTGATCTTCTCTCACTAATTTTAATATGCAACTTATCCCTGAAATCCAGGCTCCATCCCTGAGAGACTGGAGAGATGGCCAATGTCACACCACCAATCTTTAAGAAAAGAGCTAGGGGGGACCCGGAAATTACAGGCCAGTCAGTTTGACATCTGTTCCTGGTAAATTAGTAAAGAATCTATCATTAAAGAGATAAAATTATAAAACAATGTAGAAAAGCAGAGACCTGCTGAGAGAAAAGAGTCAGCATGGCTTTTGCAGAGAGCAAATCCTGTCTTACAAACTTAATACTAGAGTTGCTTTTGAGGGTGTAAACAGGGCATGTGGATAAGGGGAACCAGTGGACATTGTCTACTTGGATTTCCAAAAGGCTTTGATAAAGTTCCTCACCAGAGACTATTGCCAAGAAAACTCAGCAATCAAGGGAATAAGAGGGGAAGTCCTCCTATGGATTAAAACTGGTTGAGGAACAGAGGGAAGCAAAGAGTGGGTGTAAAATGGGAAATCTCCCAACAATGGAGAGATGTAAGGGAGTGGTGTCCCCCAAGGATCCGCTTTGGGACCAGTGCTCTTTAACCTATTCATAAAATGACCTGGAAGTAGGGGTGGAGTAGCGTGGGTGGCCAAGTTTGCAGATGATACCAAATTATGTAGGGTGGTGAGGACCACGAAAGGATTGCTAAGAGCTCCAAAGCCGGACCTTGATAAATTAGGTGAGTGGGCTCAGAAATGGCTTAAATGCAGTTCAATGTAGCAAAATGTAAAGTGATGCACATAGGGGCCCAAAAAATCCAAACTTCACATTAACACGCTTACAAGGGGTCAGTGCTTGCTCATGTCACAGACCAGGAAAGGGGATTTGGGCGTCTTGGATTGTTGATAGTCTCCATGGGAATGTCAACTCAATGCATGGTGCTGTGAAAAGGCAAACTCTATGTTGGGGGATAATTAGGAAAGGAATTGACAATAAAACTGCAAAGATTGTCATGCCTTTATATAAAGCAGCAGTGGTGCTGCACCGCACTTGGAGTACTGTGTCTGAGTCTCACGCCATATCCTTCAAAAAAGGATATTGAAAGAGATAGAAAAAAGTGCAGAGAAGGGCAACGAGGGATGATTGAGGGACTGAGGAGCACCTTCCTTATGAGGAGAGAGCTGCAGTTTGGGACTCTTTAGCTTACAGAGGGAGGCGATCTGAGGGGAGATATGATTGAGAAGTCTATACAATTATGCATGGGGTAGAAAATGTTGACAGAGAGAAATTTTTCTCTCTTTCTCACAATACACTTTTCAGAACCAGGGGGGGCATACATTGAAAATGCTGGGGGGAAGAATTAGGACTAATAAAAGGAAACACTTCTTCACGCAACGTGTGATTGGTGTTTGGAATATGCTACCACAGGAGGTGGTGATGGCCACTAACCTGGATAGCCTTAAAAGGGGCTTGGACAGATTTATGGAGGAGAAGTCGATTTATGGCTACCAATCTTGATCCTCTTTGATCTGAGATTGCAAATGCCTTAGCAGACCAGGTGCTCGGGAGCAACAGCCGTAGAAGGCCATTGCTTTCACCTCCTGCATGTGAGCTTCCAAAGGCACCTGGTGGGCCACTGCGAGTAGCAGAGAGCTGGACTAGATGGACTCTGGTCTGATCCAGCTGGCTTGTTCTTATGTTCTTATGTTCTTAAGAAATTATCCAAACTGAAAGAAGACACTTTGCTAAAAATGTTGCTTGATAGGATGGCCTGAAGACATAGTAATAGCAGAAGTGGAGAACCACATATACCACCTTGATATTTGGAACAATTGTAGGATAAATTATGATAGATAGGGAAGTAGACAAAAATCAGTCATGAATTCATGAGGACATGATGACTAAAGAGCCACCCAAAACTGCTGAACATGCACTCATAAATGAACTCTGTAGTTCATTCACAACAATCAATAGAATTTCAGAAAGATTAAGGGGTTTATTTAAATTGTAGATTTTCTATTCCTACACAAGTGGCTGGCTTTGAATGTCCAACCTACTAAACATATATGCAGAATCACACATAATGCTCATTTTAGATTTCGAGCTAGAGAAGCTTTTTTTTTGGAGTAAATAGATTTCCATCTGTCATACTGCTGAGGAGAGTTACTTCACTCTATAGTTGTTTGGAAGCCAAATTGGCAGAGGATGCCATATTGTTGTAAGTTGCTCAATGTATGCTTCAGGCTGCCTGCACATCCCGGATTGTTCTTTGAGTCTGGTTTTAATGGCTTCATCTTTTTTAGTATTATGCTTAAATGGCTTTGTTCTGTGTTTTAATGGCTCTGTTTTATTGCTTCAGTTGAAAGTCACCTTAAAACAGGTCTCTGGAGAGGCAGCATATACATTTTTAAATAAACAAACAAATGAGTGGAAGAATACACTGAGTATATCCTGTGTCTGTCATCAAGTGATGGTTTTAATAGTAACTAATAAGCCTCCTCCACCCTGGTGGAACATTCTGTCAGCTGATATCAGGGCCTGAAAGATAGAAATGTTCCACTGGGCCTTTGGTTGAGGCTTTCCATAAGTCTATTTATCTATCTATAAACCATCCTCTCTTATTTGGTGCACTGCCAACTTATGCATCCCCTTCATTTCCCCCTCATGTTAAATAGAGTTTGATTTGAGGCATGATGGGGGTTGGAAATGGTTTTTATGCTAGGTTTATTGCACCATCTGAAATGTTAGATTTTAAATGTTACATCTATTTTTATGTTGTATGTACAGATTTGGTTTTAATCTCATTGTAAGCTGCCCTGAGCCCAACCTCACCCAAGAATGGGTGGGATATAAATTTAAGAAAATAAATAAACAAAGAAGAAAAGACAGGATATAAATATTTTAATCAATAATCTCCCACACTAAGACATAATGCAAAGCCTTCCTGCCATCTCCTTTGGAGCAGTAAGGAGGAGGCATGAATTCCTTTCCTACTCTTACCACCCTGATTCCAGTTATAATTCAGCAACAATGACATTGAAGGGGGTATGTCTCCTCTTGGGCCATCCTCACATTTTTGGGACAGCAAAATAGGTTGAGTGGGTCCTGCCACTGAGCACTTGTGGAAAAAATGCATACTCTAAAACCAGCAGATTACAAACTTTACATTATCACTATTACAACTAATCTTCAAATAGATCTCCACTGAGCTTACTGTTTCCTGGGTCAAGACTGATAGATCATGACTAGCCTTACTGTGCAGAGAAAGGCAGCCCACCTCAACCAGGTACCATTCAAGCAGAAAATTCTCAGTTATTCAGTTTTGTATTGCACTATATCATCAAGTTATATGCCTTTGGGATAGTCTGCCTCAGGCAGTGAAATATCTCAGGCTATCTTTGAATTGGATATTCACAAATTTAGAAGGATTGAGCAAGAAAGAGAGAAACCTGATGAAAGAAAAAATCACTTAAATAATTAGCAATACCAACTGATACTTGCTGAAAACATGACTGCCTTACAGAGATCAACCAGACAAAATTCATAAGACCCCAAGGGTGAAGAAAGCTAGTCAATGCTGGTCTTTGAAGTTTTTTTTTCTCTTTGAATTATATGCAGTTTTTAAAGTTTTCTGCTTTCTCAGAACTGAACATTTGTAGTGAAAAAAAGTTACAATGTTCTTACAAATAAGGCTTAACTTTACATCATTTACCCACATGCCTTGTTCTTTTACATCATGTACCCACATTCCTTGTTCTTCAATGGGAGCCCAAAGCAACTTAGAATGTTCTCCTCTCCTCCATTACCTTCATAGCAACTTTGTGAGGTAAGTTAGGCTGAGAGTTTGTTAGGCTAAGGTCACCCAGCAAGCTTCCATGGCAGAGCATGGATCAAGCTTGACTTTCCCAGATCTTAGTCCAACACGCTAATCACTATACACCAATTGCTCACCAAGCTTGTTCAAAGTAACAGAATCAGGACTTTCTGTACAAGTTTTCATTAAAATTCCCGTTGATTTACAAAAAAATTCTGCCACAAAGTGCTTCCTATTAAATATAACCTGCATGTCCTAAGTATCCTGGTTACATTAATGAATATATGCAGGTGAAGCGATGAAATTGGCTTCCAGATTTCCCTAAATATTACCAATCAGTTGAATTGCAAGTGCAACACTAATTTTTTCTGTTGATGTGGAAATTAGTCAATGAGTACACAAGGTCAAGTATTTTTAAGTGTTCATCAATGACTTTGAGAGGTAAGGAAAGAAACTTCATCAAAACTAAACAAATGGAGGACACTTTGTAATAGGCTCAGGTGGCACAATTGTTTTGGGACCAGGGCATTGAAGTATACATTTGTCAGCAAACTCCAACATGCCAGAACCCAAACTCACCTTTTGTTTGAAGAGCTCTTGAAAAGAGGTCAAGGCCCAGGAAAAACTGGGTTCCCCGTGGTGCCAAGTTCACTTTTGCTGTCCTAATTGAATTTTTGTGCTGAAAATGAATTTCCTTCTAAAGAATGAGAAAAGGATAGAGCAAATCCTGGCTGCCTTCCAAGTAGCTATAGTCATTTCAACATCATCCTGAGATTTAGATCCTATAATGAATTATAAATGAGCCAATTTTGTTCTGCTTAATGGAGGACCATGTACAAAATAGACTTGGGGATTCCACATCTCACACCAGTTGGGATAACGGAAGCACTGCATGTCTCATAATAGAGAAATAGATTCGTTTGGAATGACTCCTGAACAAGACCCAGGTTCTAAAAAGTCTTGGGTATTTTCTTACTTAAACTAACTAACATGAAGCAAAGTGTTTCCAGTGAAGATTATGAAAATCAAAATATTAAAACTTGTGTGAACATGGAAATGATTGAATTAATAAATCAAAATGTGAAAACATTTTAATTTCAGCTATGTGTGTTCCAAGTGTAAGCCACTAGGTATCATATTAACAGTGGAGATGGTTTGAAATAACAAACATATTTACTAGTCAAAATTACTGATGCAAAAAGATGGGGTGAGACAGTCATGGATCTCTCCCACATTCCCCTCCTTCCAGATGTATACCAAACTCATTAAGTTGACCGCAAAGCCATGAGACCTCAGAACCATGAACCAATAACTCTGCAAGTGCAGGGACTGCTGTGTGAAGGGAGCAAAATCTTTTTTGGCTTGTCCTTTCCCATTTGCCTATACCTCAACAACAAAGCCACCATTGACTGAATCCTATGAATTAGAACCTGAAAGATAATCATGGAGGACCTTCCCTTGTCATAGCTGCCCTTTGTAACCCCTTTACCTCAAATGTGGAGATAAAAGAATCCCCTTGGACAAAATCTCATTGTATGAGTGGCTTCAAGGAGGAAGAATTGGACAAAATTGTCCCCTCTTTCTTCTGCTAGTGGAAGAGTCATAAGGTGTTGCTGTGGGAATGGGAAATAAGATCCACCTCTATGAATATCTTGTCTTCACAGTTCATATGATCCAACCACAAATGGTAGGGCAAACTTCCAAATTACTCTAACATTAGAGTTCTAGTGAATCTTCATTGGAAAGGCATTCCAAATCTGAGCAGTAGTTACCAAAGCCACTTTTCCACATGATTTTGATGTATGACTTTAGAAAAAGCATGTGGTGTTTCATTAAGTAAATATTTTGTGTTTGTTGTTTTTCTGTGATTTAATGGTGTGGGTGTATGTGTGGGTATGTTGCTGTGGATTAAAATGTAGGCCAGAGTAGGAAAAGGGGGTCTGGATGGGCAGTTGAAGTGAGTTTATGATTTGATGGTAGCTGAACCCTAGGGGGCAGAGTTGATTGGTTTGTTCAGAGGAAATTCAAGGCATGTGAGAAAGGAGATAAGGCAGCTAAGTGGCTGAATCGCATAGTAAGTGAGATAAATCTGTGTTCTTTTGGAAGTTATTAGCCTAAGTGGCAAGTGAGAAAATAAGCCTTTGTGGCTATGTTTATTTAAGGAACTTTCAAAGGGTAGACAGAGTAGATATCTCTTCAGGGATGTAGGTATAGATTTTTATGGGGGGGGTTCCCCCACCCACTCCTGGGGGTGTAGCCACGCCTCCCCAAGCCCCACCCATGGCCTCAGTGCTTATAAAAGCAGCTCTCTGAGGTCAGGGACGGCAGACTCCCCTGCCCTGCCCTGCCCTCCCCCGCTCCACCAGCTGGGCTCCCAGCCAGCAGCCCCTTCTGCTCTCCCCTCTGGGCAGAGGCATAGCTAGGTAAAATGGAGCCCAGTGCAAGATCTGAGTTTTATGCCACTCCCCCCCCCCCCGGCGGCCGCTGTGATGCTGGAATCCAACAGCATCACTTCCAATGGTGTTTAAACTAGAGAGCCCAAATTCTCCTTTTAAATCCATCTTAAAGGGAGAATCTGGGGTCCCCAGTTAATATTGAATATGATGCTGTTTTGGGGTGGATTCTCCCCCACCCTGAAACAGCATCACTTTCAATGTTTAAACTGGGGGCCTCAGATTCTCCCTTTAAATCCATGCCGAAGGGGGTGGATTTAAAAGGAGAATCTGGGGAAATTTGGAGGGTGCCTGCTGTCAGGGGTGCAATTGTTAAGCTAGAAGCACCAAACTTTCAGGGTATTTTTAGGAGACTCTCCTAATGATATCAACCAGGTTTGGTGAAGTTTGGTTCAGGGGGTCCAAAGTTATGGACAATCAAAGGTGTAGTCCCATCTTCTATTAGCTCCCATTGGAAACAATAGGGGAACCCCCTTTGGGAGTCCATAGCTTTGGACCCCCTGGACCAAACCCTCTCTACTAAATCCCCTGGGTAGACAGTACAAAGACTCATCCTTGATGATATTCTCCTAGTGTTTGGGTGAAGTGTGGTTCAGGGGGTCCAAAGTTATGGACCCTCAAAGGTGTAGCCCCATCTTCTATTAGCTCCCATTGGAAACAATGGGAGATGGGGCACCCACTTTGGGAGTCCACAACTTTGGACTCCCTGAACCAAACCTCACCAAACCTGGGTAGTATCATCAGGAGAGTCTCCCAACAAATTCCTGAAATATTGGTGTTGCTAACCTAACAAATGCACCCCCTGCAGGCCAAAAATCAAAAACACTAAAAAATACAAAAAACACACAAACGGGGGCAGAGCTTTGGACATGCAATGGGGGGTTGAACCCGAGAAAAACCCCTCCCCTTACCTACGTCCTTGTATCTCTTGTTCATTCATCAACTTTATTCAAACTATTTCTTATTATTATTCTTCCTATGATCTGGTTAGGCCTCTGCAATTCAGTTTGGGGGTGTATTATGAGTTTTTCCAGTTCTTTCTCATAGTCAGGATATTTAAAAAATATTATAGTATCCATACCTTGAAATCAAAACACCAGACAAGTTAAACTAGGGTTTATTAATTGCATTCTGAACTGCACAAATAATTAAACTCACTCCCCCCATTATGCTGACTCTCTCAGAGATTGCTTCACTGGGGTTGCCAGCATTTGGGCAACCCATCCTGACACCAAGCTCAGCACGACAGCATGACAACAGACCACACTTCTGTATTTCCTTACCTGTACTAAACTTGTGCAGAGAGATGATGCCTCTCAACCTCATCCTCCTACAACATATAGAGCAAAGGTTCAAGTTTCAATGAACAGTATCAAGGGATTAATCTCCAGTAGCCTTCAGGGACATCAGTAGATGGTTTGGGTGGTTCCCCTCATCTTTGGATGCCTCAGGGTATAGTCTAATTAAACAAGAAGTACCTAATCTGCATGAATCCTGCCAACTCTCGTTAGATCTGCACTGATGCCTCAGGATCTAGGCAATTTGTACAAACCAACCATACAGCAACAAATGTGAAGCAAGCAAGAAAAAGTCCTTTACCCCAGCCAATCAAACCAGGACCTTAAAAAAAATCTTACTGAGCCCTGAAGAGACCAGCTAATCCCACACGGTTGTCACAGGGAAGAATGAGTAAGAAGCTCTGTGGCAAAAAAGCATGCTAAACAACGTGGAAAGAGCTTTTATTCATCACTGTGTCTTCTGTATAGTCCTGCATGGGTCTGCACTTTGCAAAGGTCTGCCACATTGCATTTTAGTTAGCATTTTAAGAGCTTCTAGTCCAGTGGTTCTCAACCTGTGGGTCGTGGCATTAGGAAGGTTGAGAACCACTGTTCTAGTCATTAGATGCATGCTTCCTTCCCCCATTCAAAAGCCTGGAGTAGCTGCAATTACCGCTCAGGATCACATGACCTGGTGGGAGGGCACACTCTCTTCCTCCAGATCTCTTTTCGCTGCTGTGTGGAATGGTTGTGTTCTTATAGAGCTGTTAGCTGAGCTTTCTAGGTTGGGCCTGATAAGGTTTGGTGTTTTTTTTTGATGACTTGGGCCAGAGTGTTTTATTTTCCTTCAGAACAATCAGTTAGAGTAGATTGGTGTTTTGTTTTTGTTTTGGGTTTAGTCCTTGAAAAATACTGCCGCTGCCTCATGCTGAGGTAAAATCACACCTTTCAAGTCTTGCCGCTCTGGCAGTTACCTCCTGTTGGCATTGGACAACCATGCCATGTGCTCAGCCTCAGGGAGGGCCATTCACGGACTTCTTTCAAAGCTTGCAGCTGCCTTTTAAACAAGGTATGCAAGTAAAGAGAGGCATGGGTATTCATCACCTTTCTGCATGAAATCACCTCAGCTGGGGGCTGGGTAGGCAAGGTTGTCCCAGGATGCCAGGCTTTCATCTTCCACTACCAACCACTCCCTGGTGCAGGTCTCAGCACTGCCCGAGAAGGCTAGGGGAACAGTCAGCATAGCTATGGCTTCTTTTGAGAGCACATCACCCCTACTTGAAGGGTGATGCTCTCCCCCTAAGGCTGCCTGCTCTCCTTGGCACAGGATAATGCTCTTAAATAGGTGAAGAGGAAAAGGCTCCCCTACTGCCTCAGCAATTGTCCCCTTCCAGAAGGGAATAAACTCCGAAGCACCTTTGGTCACCCTTCCCAGGGAAGGAACCACAGGCACAGGTTGAAAAATGGCATTCCCCTGGGTAGCATTCTCATCAATCTCTGAATGCTACAGCACATACAGCCTCCTCCTCCAGGGAGATGAGTGGTGGTAGCTGGACCTTTCTGTGGCCTCAGACAGGTTTTGTACACTAGCTACCACCATACTAATAGCATAACCTTATGCACAATTACATTAGTCTAAACCACTGGAATAAATGCACTTATACTGGAGTAATTCTGAATAGGATTATAGTGTTAGACAAGTACAGGACAGAAATTTGATTCTGGAAGAAAACAATGCAAGATTAGTTAATAATAGTTACACAATCTTCCAAAAATGTTTAACCCAGTGAGAAGAGGGTAATCCTATTATATAAAAGGCTAGCCATGGTAGCAACTACTCACTTCCAGTCAATTGCCATGCCCACATGGCTTGGGGTGGGGCTTACAGAATGGGTAAAAATAACACAAACAAAACAGCAGAATGTGGTGGTTACTCATTCTCTTGTGTGCTAACACTTCTCCCCCACTCCTGAATAATTACAGTTGCTATACCATCTGCAGCTGCCTGAGGAGAAGCAAACTCAAGTGTTGGCTGCTCCCTGTGAGAGGGTTGTGACTATTGACAGCTGCAACTGTGCTGCTCACTGTTGCACACTGGTGCAGGCATCTGGGAAGAGGATGAAGATGAAGAAGATACTGGTGATGTGAGGCCAAGGTGGGAGGAAGGGCAGGAGGGCCATTAACCCACCAACAGCTTTCTAGAGCCCATTGTACTTGTTTGTACTATGGGCTTTACTGCAAGTATAAATTTAATTCAAATGGGAAAGTCAGATGGACAGGAAACCAACATGAAAAGGACAGGACAGAACAGACTGTAGTAATTGTGCATGTTTCATAAACCACCAATATAATTTTTGTCATCAAAGACACAAAAAGAGCCAGAAGCATCAGGCTGCCAATCTTTCATACAGGCTCTTCCTACCTCCCCAGCCCACTGTATTTCAATTACTGTTTGTAAAGGCAATAAATTCCTATCCAAGCATTTGAAGATAATGTCCATGACCTACTGTGTAAGCCATTAATCACCCTAGGTTTATCGTATTTCAATATCTATTTATAAACTCAGTGTGACCATTCTGAAGGAACATGTAAAGTCCAAATGGTCAATATCGTACTTTCTAGTACCTCTTCCTTAAAGACTTCCAATTCTGGATTTCCCACTCTGCCATTCTGGCAAACACTTTTGTCATTTTTTTTATTCCACAAAATGCTGTCACTAGGATTGAAACATTTAGCATACAAAGGACCCAAATGGTATTTACGAACATGGAGATGATGGTATAAGATATAAAAAGGAACTCAAACAACCTTTGAAATAGTGGAGACTATACATTCCTATGTAATCCTGAATAATCTCTTTACCAAGTCCCCTACCTTTATGCATGACTATGTTTCTATACTATTCCAAAACAGTATATTGGTCAGAGATCTTATAGATCATGAGACTGGTCTTGTTCATCATAGGTACAAATGTGCACTTGAATCCTGGGGACTTCTTGTTTTCCAGGAATCAACAGTGCATTCTGGGAACTTCAAATTACAAGTTTCAGGGCCCAATGAAAAGTACTCTTGTATAGCATGACTGAGCATGTAAACAGTCAAAAGGCAGTATGTTTCCCCCTTGTGTGTGAAACCCAGTTCTGTACAATCTGATTCTCATGGCACCGTAGCAGATGCTTATTTTAATTCTGTTGGCAAAGTTAGCATTTCAGCTGATACACCAGTTTCTGGGCTTATTTAGCTGAATCCACATATTCTTCCAAAGCTACCAAAACAAGATTTTAAAAATCCAGCAGCCAATGCTTTTCTTCTTCCTGTCATTCCGAAGGGGTCTCCTGCTTTAAAAAGCCATTTGGACTAGCTTTAGACAAGTAGCCACTCTTAACAAAAGTTTTCTGTCAGCATTCAGAGGTGCTTTTCCAGTGTTTACAGAGACTCGCAGTTTGGCATTCCTGATAGAATGCCAACAATTATTCAGTGCTGTATTATTGCAGTCTCAGCAATAGTCACAATTTCTGATGGCAAATTATGCAGAAGCTATTTTCTTCAAAGATGGAGATTGTAACTAGGCCAATTCAGGGCCAAAAAGTACTGGAAATATATTAGTGAGATAACAAATTGCATAAATTCAATTGAACTGTCTGAAAACTCAAATCTGCTCATTATTGTATAATGATGGAAAACATTCTATTCTACAATGTAGAACTGTAGTTGACAATATTGTGTTCTATGCTCCAGGCACCACCCCCGCCCCCAGCATGACTCACAAGCATGCTCAAATTTCCAATACTGCCACTGAGATTTGCCCTGGTTGAACTTCCAAAAGACAAGCTGAGAGCCATCCTTTTTTTTTTTACCAGAAAGCAATGTTTTGAGGGGTCACTATGAAGTTCTGTGTATGGCTGAACCGTGACCATCCAGACCTGGTCATGAATGAGGTCTCAGCATGTGGTTTCACAGTGGGATGTGCTCTTTCTGAAACCCTCTTCATAATTAATGATGGTGACATTCCCTGCTGTGGAACAGGCCCACAAGACGTTACGCATATGGACCACAAGATGTCAACCCTGATGGGGTAGGTGGCAGAGATTAAGACTAGATACTGCACTCTGTTGCCTTCTTCCTTGACACCTTGGTGGAAGCTTATCTAGTAGTCTTATGAAACCCATCAGGTTTATGGGGAGAGGGAAAACATCAACATAGTAGCCATCTCAAGTGCACTTCCTCAGTTTGCTGGGGAGATGGGATCTGGGGGGGGAGGTTTGAGGACTTTCCTTCCCTGATGTTGCTAGCTTGGGCTTGTCCCTGGGCCTTGGGCCCTCTGCCAGAGCTGGACCTCCTATACCTAGCCGACCAGTGGGGCAACCCAGAAATGCCCTCCCCTGTTCTCCAATAAGAACCACTAGTGTGGGCAGTGTCCTCATCCAAGGAAGACTCACCAGAAGACAAGCTGCTGGGGGATTGATAGAAGGACCAGTGACTTTGACCGACCTCTTGTGCTTCTGTCACTGACTGTGTTCCCTGGCAGGAACATCATGCTGATGGGCCAGGTATTTAATGGCTGTCTGAAGGCCTCTCTTACATGCATGAGCCAGGGCTCTTAGCCCCATGCTGCAGAGCCCCATCTCAAACTCTGCCAAAGGCAGGGGACCTGGCTGCAACATGATGGAAGGAATCCCCCTACCAAACTGGCCCATTCACTGGAAAAGCTGCATGAGGGTCCTGGCCACACTGTTGGAGCCTGGGCAAAAAGATTTATTTATTTTTTATTTATTTCCATTTTTAAACCGCCCTCCCCTGGAGGGCTCATGTGAGGAAACAGCCCAGTCCACCCATATAAAGCCATGGCTCCACCTCCTCCAGCCATATCACTTGCTCACACTGACAGCTGAAACAACACTGACCTTGCCCTTCTCCTAACTCTGCTCCCAGGCAGCAACAGTGACCACGGTACCGGTAAGTCTCCAGCCGCGCTTTCCCACTATCTTTGCCTAAGAAGCTGAGCAGAACCTGTATGCATGTGAGACTGCTTGCCCCATTTGTATTCTCTCTTCTTGTTGTAGAGACTATCAGGTCATCATGTTCTTTCTTCCTGTAGCAGTGGTTTGAGAAACAGCTATGAATCTGTTAGTGAGTGTGTCTGCCTTGCACATACACTCCCTCCTCCTGGCCAACTTACTGTCTGTAGCCCAGTTAAGAGTCCTTGGTCTATACATGGAATGAGTATTAAGGTGCTCTGGGAAAGATTCCATGACTACAGTCTATGGTATGATATTTGTTTACCCTCCCAAAAAATATCTAATCATTAGAGAAAATGAATATTGAAAAATTAAATCATAACATCACAGAGTAGTATTGGAGAACTAAGGAAAGGAAACATATGGGGCTAAATAGCTGTACAGTCACTGGTGGCATTCCCATTCCCTGGAATTGTCTGTTGGAGCTTTGAAAATAGAGGCTAGTCAGGTCAGACTTCATTTCTATTGCTCCCTGTTCCTGTACCATGACTTGTACACTTCTGATAGGGTGCCCATACCTTTTAACCCTTCCCATGTCATCTGGGTGGGCTATACTTTAACAAATTATGAAATGTGGAGTGAGTGCCCTGGGCACTGCTCTGCACCTCTCTCTAATCAAACCATTTGCAACCTAACCCTTTTATAACAACTCAGATTAGCCAAGTAACTATCTTTCCCTTTCCTGGCAGATGGACAAATGGTTTTCTTCATCCTTGCCTACTTTTCTTCATAAAGGAGACGCTAGACCACTTGCAGATTGAGAAGTGTGTGGTTCTCTTTCCCAGAGAATTAATTATTTATTTTAGATTAGTTTCCCAGAGCATTAATGATTTATTTTCGATCAGGGTGGGCCTGAGTGTAAATGAAGGTTTCCTGAATCTCTTTAACATAACACCACCTATCATTTTATCCACAATCCCTTTCCATTGGTGGAAATTTTCTGCAGGATCCATCCCCCAGTCTACTGAATCCTAAACATGTATAAGGGTTCTGATACTACAGAAAAAAAATTCTGTTGGCAACTTACCAACATTTATTATCCTCTCCATCCAGGCAGTCTGAAAAAAAAGAAAAACACATGCTATGTCTTCTGTTTTCAGTACTTCCGATCTTTAGCAGAGTACAAAATAAACATTTCTCATATACAGATTTTATACCTGTATGATGTGATATAAATTCACCATGCTGAGTATCTCAGATTTTAAATTATGTGGGAATTCTATCTGGTTGAAATTAAAAGTAAATAAATGTGGGCTGATTTCCACACCCCTCCCAAAAAGTTCCCCCCAAAAAACCTGTAATAATCCACTCATCAGAAGATGGGTCTGTATGGCTAATGGGGGGATACAATTAAGCAAAGGAAGATTTCCAGTAGACAAACGAAGATTATTTGGAAGAAGAGCATTTTCTCCTTGGAGGAAAGTTTAGACAGAGATTTATGAAGTACAGCTGCTTTTAGTTTTTAAGACTTCTTGAGGCTCTAAAACATTTACAGGTTGCTCCTGCCTCTTACAAACTGATCTTGATGTTCACTCTTTACTGAGCTGCACTTGACAGTCTATATGGAAAAGAATGTTGTAAACTTTAGCTAAACTGCCAAATTCTTTGACTGTTTCCCTCTCAAACGCAGTGTCATCTGAAGAAAAACTGACAGATTTTCTCCCTCGAAAGCTGCTGATACCGAATATGCAGTTTCTTCTAGGGATACACAAAAAGATTGGGGAAAATCGGATTTGGACATATTAAACCTGAAATTTTTTTTCAAGATTCCTGCATATTCCTGAATTTTCATGCCAGTATTGGTTTTTGCAGGGGTTTTTCGTAATGTGAAAAAAATCAGTCCCCTTATAACATATAGTGAATGTTTTCAGGGCTCAAGAGGGTGAGCTGGTTTTAAGATAGAGGTACCAGTTTTTCAGCATAGATGCTGGAGGGTTTTCTTAGGAGAACTCCCAAGTTTAGTAAAGATTGAGTTATGGGCTCCCAAAGAGGGTGTCCCCATCCATCGTCCATTGGAAACAATGGAGGGAAAATGGGGGCCCATAAAATTAGACCACCAGACCAAATCTTTACCAAACATTACAGTTCTTCCAAGGAGAGCTACCAACAGTTGCAATGCAAATTTAGTGCCTCTACCTTTTAAAAAATGGCCCCCAACCCTGGTATGATTCCCCAAAGGCTATAGGAAAGTGATGGTGAACCTTTTCGAGACTGAGTCCCCAAATTGCCATCTAAAACTCACTTATTTATCGCAAAGTGCCAACACAGTAATTTAACCTGAATACTGAAGTTTCAGTTTAGAAAAAATGGTTGGCTCCGATGAGCATGTTACTCGGGAGTAAGCTTGGTGAAGCAACTGTGCAATGCTTTGAACGGGTGAATCACAACCCTAGGAGGGTTTACTCAGAAGCAAGCCCCATTGCCAGCAACTAACCTTACTCCCAGATAAAGGTTCGCACTTTAGTTCTTCCCATGAAAATCAGTGGGGTTTAACAGGGTTACCTACACTGCTTTCCCAAAACTAGATCTTGGGTTTAATGCTAATAATCCCCCTGAAATAATCACACTTTTATCACAGTGGGTGCCTGGCGGGGAAGGGGAAGGGTTGTGGGGGGAGAGGGAAGTAAAACTTTTGCTTTCCAAAATCCAATAAACCCCCCACCACAAAATAGAAGTAAAAAGGCAGTCAAGGAAGGCAATCCTAAGCAAGAATGCTGTGCGAGGGGTGGGATAACTTCAGGATCTGCGGTTTTTCCTTCACATATCATCACAGCACTTGACTTCCCACAAAAATGCAAAAGGAACAGAAAAATAAAAGCAGTTTTAGCAAAGACCTTGGTGTGCTTTTAAAAAAAATCCTAAATGCATCTTGGTTCCTCCACCCTAGGCTTGATTTGCCCAGGCAGTCGGCAAAAAACTTGGGTCTGAGCGTTTCCCCAGTTTTTCAAAAGGTACACATTTTGTTTGTTCAATCCCTCGAGCAGCAACAGCCAGTCTGCTCCAGCCTCCAGCAGGTCCCAAGCGCATGCGCGGCTCTGCCCTGTGCCACTCCAGCGCCTCCACCCCACCCCTCTGCCTCTGCCTCACCTGCTCGAGCAGGGGCCAGCCTTCTCTAGCCTCCATCAAGTCCCACGCACACTGCACCACTCTGTGCCTCTCTGGCATCTCTGCCTGCTCTGCCTCTGCAGCAGCCCCTTACAGCACAGACACCAGGCTTGCCAGCTGAGTCCTCCCTGCTGGCCACTGTGACAAATTCTGTGCACACGTGCCCACAGAGAGGGCTTTGAGTGCCACCTCTGGCACTCATGCCATAGATTTACCACCACTTGGTTAGAGTTTCATTGCATTATAGGGGACAGACTAGAACTAGGTCTATGATCCGTGTCAGGTTTTGGATCAGGCTTAGGGTTCGGACGACAATTTATGACTGAACATTTTTTGTCCAAAAACATAAGTTAGGCTTAGAGTTGAGGCTAGGGAAGAACTCGGGCTCTGCTTCAGGTTAGGTTGAGCTCTGGGGCAAGAAAAATGACTAGGGCTCTAGTTAGTTTCAGATTTCGGTTTAGCATTATTGTAACAATTGATCACAGAATGATTTTTAAAAACATTAGGGATAGGGTCAAGTCTAGGGCAGGGGATCGGATTTGGGTTAGGGTTTCATTGCATTCTAGGGGACGGACTAGGACTATGATCCGTGTGAGGTTTTGGGTCAGAATTAGGGTTCGAATGACAATGTATGACTGAATAAATTCTTTTTAAAAACATAGTTAGGGTTAGGGTTAAAGGTCAAGGGTTAGGGTTAGGGTAAGGATAAGGTCTGGGGCAGGCGCTCAGATTCAGGTTAGGGTTACATTGAGTTCTAGGGCGCAGACTCAGATTAGAGCCATTGTCAGGTTTGGGGTTAGCATTAGGGTTCAGGTAACAATTTATGACCGAATATTTTTTTCCAAAAACATAAGTTATCGTTAGGGTAATGTCTTGAGCAGGATTTCAGGCTCTGGCTTGGGTTAGGTTGAGCTCTGGGATGAGGATTTTTTGAGGATCAGGATTATCAGCTACAGTTTTAAAAGTATTTTTCCATTCTGGCTTTACAAATGCACACCCCTAGTCTCTTCCATAGGCTTTATTTCTTAGTGTTTATTCAGGCATTCAAAGGTTTTGGCCGCAGGAGTAAGATAGTTCCTTGTATAGTTATGACATTTCCATGACACTATATCTGTGCCACAACTATTAGGGGCATAATTCCAGGTATTGATGCAGAGGGTAAGACATAGTTCCTGGATATAGGCAAAATGTGACTGCTGCTTATTTTCCACAATAACTGGAGATATTGATTTTCCTGAGGAACAATGATATGTACACAGAGGCACAAGGGAAATTACTCCCCCTTTCCTTACATTGTTTTATTGCCTACTTTTTCCATGGGACAGCATTTTAGCTGCAATGCTACAAGCCTCTTGTAAGGTTACAACTACAGGCTACAACTTTGTCCATACATGCTCATCTTTTCCTTTTTATTCCTGCATAAAGAAGACTTTTGTGCAGTTTGAAAACTTGCTCCCCTAACAAAATGAATGGTATCATCATCAAAACCATTTGGGATCCTGCTTGTTATTAATACTTCTGTGTCTCAGCAGCTGCAATTAATTTAGAGAACAAAAACACCAGCCGAACAATCAGCATCCTTAAATAATTTAAAACAGTAATGGAACAAGAATATTTTAGGAATGAGTCATTAAAGCTTTCAGGTTTTGAAGAAACTCATATCATAGTAACTGACTGACATAAGAATACTGACTTCACATTCAACAGACTGCAGGTGTGAATATCTGTCAAATAACCTCTAAATGACTTTGTAGGAACCATAGCCTAATCATAGTAAGAGAAGTTGGTTACATTCTTGAAGACAGTCACAAGCACATTCCATTGAAATTAGTGATTTCTATTTAGCCCCTATACCTTATTATGTACTACCTAATACAAACAGTTTACATTTCCCATCATAGAAAACAAAGAACAGATAAGAAACATAGCAAGCGAATAAGCATGCCATCAAGACAAGATTTCCTTCTAAATATCAGTGTTTAAACTAAAGAATAATAATGAGCATGAGCTCTCATCCAATCTCATTTTAAGATCAACTGAAACTAAGGCTATTTCTGCACAGCCAGATGAGCGGGGGTGCATCAGCATAATGCCGATGCATCCCCTGGGACCATTCACATGGATGGTCCCGCTGGCTGCACAGCCGGCGGCGCAGCCTTCACACAGACTGTGCTGCTCCCAAATGGTTCTTAACTTCTGCCATCTTCCATCGTGTTGTGGAGGCCAGACGGCTCTGGGGTCAGAGGCCAGAAGGCATGTCCCCTGGCCTCCACAAAGTGACGGAAGGCGGGAGAAGGTAACAGTCATTTGGGAGGGCTGTGGGCAGAGGTGGGATCCAACCAGTTCTCACCACTTCTCTAGAAGTGGTTACTAATTTTTTCTGAGTGCCAGTAAGAACACGGGAAATTGAGGTTATCCACACATGCATAGAAGACATTGCGGAAGAGCTCACAGTGCAAATGGAGAAGCACGGGACTTGTGAAGAAACATTTGGGGAATAATGCACCGGCCCTGCCTCGAATCCCACGAAGAACTGGGAGCAGCGAAGAGTCAACAGCGGGACAAAAGGCACCACAGTAAGCATGCTCCCCGGATCTACCATGAGGCATTTTGACATGAAAAATCGGCCTAGGTAGGCACTAGGACTCAAGTGCAGCAATCTATAATAAATAAGGTCCAGGAATTGGCAGATTAATATACAATTCTACTGTCAACTTTTGGGGAAAAGAGTATAGATCTTAAATTATGGTAGATAAAGACAAGTTAATTCTCAAATTACAGAAACAACATTATCCTTTCTTATGTTGTATATGTACTTTCTTATTTGCTGTGCATAAACAAATATAAAGTCTGTTTAAATAAACAGACACAAAAGTGAGAATAAAAATGTTTTGTGATGCAATTTAGACATAACATGTAATTTACTTTGTTTTAACTATGGTTGTCATGATCGGTTCTCCCTCTGCATTGGACAGCGAAGATTTTAAAAAAAGCAATCTACCACACACCCCTGTTAATCCCCCCACTGACAGCGAAGGAATGTTTCAAGAGTGGAGGCATGAGAGCAGCTGTTCATCAGAAGAGGATGAACCAGCTGTTGATCCAGAGTCCTCTGCAGGGCCCTCGAAGTTAGGACTTTCTCAGAGTCCACCCTCAGCACCCCGAGCAAACAGTCCTCCCGGTTCACCCACCCCTTTAGAGCAGCGTCACCAGCGGTTACGCCTTGAATTAGCTGAGTGTAGACGATCAGCTCAACTGGCTATTCGTCATTTGTAAGTTACTGGCAGGAGCAGCTCCCTGAAGCAACATTCCTCCAGCATTTCCATCCTCACGCTGATAAGAGACAGCTCACAGCTAGTACGTTTTTGCAGAAGGCAATTTGTCACCTGAACGACTACTCTGCTTTGGTTAATTGCTCAGCAAAGCCTGCTTTCTGGTAAATACCCTTGGACTTTGCCCCATGGACCTGCTTTTGGATTTGTGTTTTGGATTGTGATGACCTGGTAGACTGGTGAGCTTGCTTACTGGTTCTCAGACTGAACTCTAACCAGTGTTTTGTCAAGTGCCTTAAGAGACATTTCCGACCTGTGTTTAACCTGCAGTAAATATCTATCAGCTGCTCCTTGTCTTCTGTCCGTCCTTGACAGTCAGCCCGTGACAATGGTCCCTTATGAATGCAGTGCTTACCTCATAGCTGTCAGCTTCATAGTTGGTTTTTCCTGGGGTGTTTTTTTTTGTTTAAATGGATTCTTCTGTTGTAAAGTGTCTCAAGTCAAGCTGAGCTGCCATTTTGCACACTTGTTCTATCCATGCAAGCTCCAGCTGGGGAGGTTGCCTGCCACTTTTTTTGCTAGACCCTTTAATTTTTTTTGTCAATTTCAATAGTCTACTACCCCAGTGATAGACAGACAGCATTATTTTTTTTAAAAAAAGGAAGCCCTTCTGATCTCTCTGAATAGTTGGTCCAAAGAGTGTGAGGAACTGTTATTCGGTGGGTAAGGGAAGGCAGTGAGGAGAGATAAAACTCAGTCAAAGTGAAATGCATGCTGACTCCCTTTTCCCTAGGGGGGAAGAGGAAAAGTTTCACTTCCAGAGGTTTTGGAAACTGCAGAGATTCTCTGATCTGAGGTGCACTGAATTTGGGAGAGGATAAAATGTGTGCATGATGGAGAATCCAAGCCAAAGAGAATGTACTATCAATGCAAAGGAAGCCACAAGTGACCTATGATAGTTTCTGAAACCAAAATTCAGCTTGCAGATGATCATTCAGCTCTTGGTTTGCTTCAGGAGATGCTGGTTTCATCACTTTTGCTCTGGCCAGACTTCTTTATATCTGGAAAGATTGGAGTGCCACACTGGGGAATTAAAAATTTTTACATAATGAGAAACAATACTTTTTTATTATTTTTATTTATTAATTTAAAATATTTCTAGACTTGCCTATTTCCTAACAACAACCATCATTAGGCTATAAATCAACTTCAAACTAAACATAATGATTACACTGACAAAGTTAGTTAAATTTTATGCTGGTTTCGTGTGAATACCCCAGAACTGCAAGTTCATGAGAACTCAGAAGCTAAAAAGGGTCAATCATGGTTAGGGTGGGAAATTACCAAGGAAGACCAGGGTTGCTAAACAGAGGAAGGCAGTGGTAACAGAGGAAGGCAATGGTAACACATCTCTTGCCTTTAAAACCACTTGAGGGTCACTATAAGTTGGTTGTGAGTGTGTGTGTGTAAGAGTGTGTTACATGCCATTAAGTCATTTCTGGACTTATGGTGACCCTACAAATTAATGACCTTCAACATAAGTAGGTTCTGACTCGATGGCACTTCATTAGTTTTGTTGATGTTGTTATTGAGGTAATGTATGAACCAAGCATGTTCTTTTTAGAATCCAAACTGGAGACAAAAGCAGCTGTAAGACCTAATTATATAGAAAGAATTAACAAAAAGAAAAAAATAACACCAGTTTTCAAATGGTTGTTGTGGGTTTTCCGGGCTATGTGGCCATGGTCTGGTAGATCTTGTTCCTAACATTTCGTCTGCACCTGTGGCTTCAGAGGCATATCACAGAGAGAAGGGTGCTACACACTGAATTTTCAAATGCTTTGCAGTTCTTCAGTCTGACACTGAGTCATTGTTCCAGAGCAGAGAGCCAACACTACATGCACCAGGGAAAGCTGCAAAAAAGTCCTAGAGGTACTGTCTCACCCACTGTGCCCCATGAATCATGGACTGAACTACCCAAACAGGAAGGTGACCTGTACTAATAAGAACAAATCCCCACACTATTTTCAGAAGCTCAGAGTCTAGGAAAGAAAAAGGAGGAAGTGAGACGTAGCCTGTACAGAAAATCTTTAAACACATAGAATGAATCTGTGGCAGAAAATCCTTTAGCACATTTTTGTGTGTCCATGACTTATTGTAAATCCCCATTTACAGAGGCTGAGAGAGAGGTTACAAGACATTTACCCAAATAACTGCTCTGCTGAATGCTGAGTTGGCACCTAGAAGGAGGTTTAGAGTCAGTTTATTTAGCAAAAAAAAAGTATTATTCTCACTCTCTCACTCTCCCCGCCCTCCCTCCTGAGAAGTCCCATAGTCAAAAGTAGAGCAAAAATTGCAATCTGCAAGCAATTGCCAGCAGCTTTTCTACTGGACATGGAAATTATTAAATTCTGTGTCATTGCCTCTGTGGTTCATTGAAACAACAACTGAGAAAAATAATTTCCAACACTTAGTCCTCAAATATTAGGAATCAAAAAACAGTCTTTGCATGACAAAGCCAGAGTCAGCAGCTGAGTCCAAGAGCTGAGACTTCATATTATTGTACAGACTGATGTTTGATTTGCTGATGTTTGACCTTCTGAGGAGCAAAGGATCATTCTCATGCAATGTTAACACCGAAGTTACAAATAATCCACTATAACGATTTTGGGTAAGTACTGACAGTTTGATTTTGAAGAAATGATTGACGTGATATTGCTTCTGTGTCTTATACTTAGACATTAAAATGCTTTCTTTGGAGAATATGGTGGGGAATTTAAATTATTGCAGTATCCTATCTCCCTTTTAAAGTTCTGAGATGCTGAAACAAGAGAAAGGAAAAGACCAAGATGTCTCTCATTTTCAGTGAAGCTTCATTGCATGCACTGATCTGTTAGAAATAACAGACACATAGGGGTGGTCTAGGACATGAAACTTCACTCAAGAGCTATTTTAAAGGTACAGAGCATCTGCCCTTCATCCCATTTTTTCTATCATTACATAGCCCTTTCCTAGTATGCATGCTAAGCCAAGAGCCTCTTCATGTGGCTGTTTAAAAGATACAGGTATCAGGAAAGCATACCAAATGAAGTCTGACTTCAATACATAGTTAATAAAGAGGTCAGAGGTCAGTGCTGCTAAATCTCTCCCATGGCAACTTAGCAGTCTTACACAGAAGTAAAGATGCCATTAACAACACTACTAAGTAGGAATGCAAAAGCCAGAATTTAAGAAAAAATCTTTGGGGAGTTATTTAATGTCTAATGAGCCTTGCTTTGTCTCTCCTGAAAAAAATTTTTTAATTCCAGTATCAATTTTTTTTTCTTATTGTACTGACATTAGTTTTACAATTTTTAACATCTATTTTTAACCTCCTACTCTACTTTATGTCCCAGGTCAAAAAAATTATTTTCATCCAGGCTTTTAACTGAGAGGTCAGCTTGTAGCCTGAGAACTATGAAGATCTTTTACAATACATTCACACTCAGGGTTTGTCCCAGGATGGCTCCCCGTATATGGACCTCGTGTGCCCCATGGACCATGCCAACTGCCTCTCCTGCTTGGCTCACCCCACATGGACTGCCTGTACTCCATGGGCCATGCAGCTGAGGGGGCCTGGTTGAACAAGGACCAGGGAGGGTTGGGGCAACCCTATTAAAAGGTCCAAGGAAGGCAGGGTCAAGGAGAGCTGTGACCTACCAGACTCATGTTGGAGAATCTGAAAGTCAGGTAGACTGAGTTAGCCTTTCTGACTCATCCTTCTCATCTGAAGCCAATCACACCAATTTGGAACCTGACCCACACCTCCCTGGTCTGGCCAGTGAAGTGGCCCCAAGACATAGGGGTGGGTTATTTCATTTTAATCCCAATTGAAACCAATGTGGTTAAAAGTGAGTAATTCTTCATAGGTTTGCACTATTATGCTGGATGTTGTTTTATGTTGGCCAGGTCCAGCTTTCAACTGCAGATTTTGAGTCTACAGTTTAAATCTCAACCCAGTCAGGCAAACAGAGCACTTAGTCTGACCAGGTCCAGCAATATACTGCTGGCTCTGCCCCCTCACCAAACAAAACCTCTGGTCAGGTGGAGCTTGGGGAGTGGAGACAGCTGTATAAAGCTGGAGCTGGTCAGGCCCAGGTCGATGCTGGGCTCAGCCTAGTTGGGTCGAGCTTTAAACTAAAGTCTCAAAGCCTACAATTAAAAGCTGGTCTTGGTAAAGGTGAACCCAACATCTAACAAAGTACTCCATCTGACCAGCTCCAGTTTTATACTGTTGGCTCTGCCCCCAAGCTCCATCTGACCAGAGGTGGAGTTTGGAAGGTGAAACCAGCAGTAGAAAGCAGGAACCAGTCAGACTGAGTGCTCAGTTCAATGCTGTGCTCAGCTGGGTTGAGTTTTAAGCTGCAGGTTGAAAGAAAGGTTCCAACTAAATATTAGGGGGGACAAATTACAGTAAGAGTTGTACAACAGTGAATAAGCTAACTAGAGAGGTGGTGAGCTCCCCTCACTGGCAGTCTTTAAGCAGCAGCTGGACAAACATTTGTCTGGGATGCTCTAGGCTGCTCCTGTATTGAACAAGAGGTTGGGCTAGGCTAGATGGACTCTATGGCTCCTTCTAACTCTATGATTTAGAATCTCCTTCTAACTCTATGATCTAGAATGGCTCCTTCTAACTCTATGATTTAGATTGTATTACAATAACATGCATTTTTTGTCCCCTGAAAGAAGCAGTCAGTGAAGTGGAGAGCCAGAAATTTAAGCATGCTACCAAAAGCATGGAAATATAGACATTTTTGCTGCAGTGAGATGATATAAACTAAGAGCACCATTTGAAAATTTTGGGGCCATATTTTTAAAAGCAGTACAACCTTCCTGTTCACTGCTTCTCGCTTCCAACAATGTTTGTTTTGTAATAGTATGGAAAATGTATGCAAGCTGGAAATTAAACCAGTAAGTTTCAATGTGTATGATAAACCAATAAAAAACGTTTTCTAAGCACCATGTTACTACACATAGAAGTGAAACCAAGAGGTTCTTAATAACTGTAGCAGTGCAATTTGGAATCTTAGGTAATAATTTTTCTACATTAGCCCATTAAAAGTACACTTTCACAAACACACCAGATATGTAACATCTCCAAATGGCATTCTCCTAATATCAAAATAAAACATTAACTAGTTTATATAAGTCAATGTACACAATGGGGAAGAAAATAGTTCTCTATTTTGAACCATTTATTTTCAGGTTTAATTATTTTTATTGTGGACATTGCTAGTTCGCAGAATAGTGCTGATGGATGTAACTTGCCAGTATTACCCATTACATTCCAAATAAGAGCTCATCCAAATCATTCTGCCCAGAACACCCCCAGGGAGATTAGTGTATCCTTCTGAATTATTCTTACACCAATGGGAAGTTCCACTTTGCTGAACTTCCTTCGTGTCCAAATATATATTGCCCCCACCCATGGGAGGGGAGATTTACTTAAAATAGGCACATGGAATCCAACAGTCTTTTTAACTTGTTTAGAACAATGCATTAACCACGAAACCACAAGGCTCTATGAAGAACCAACGTCAGTCTTTTGACTGAAGAGGAGTCAAAAGTTTATTCCAGGCTTTTGTAAAAACCTTGTATGCCAGCCAATGATCATTCAATGCTTCCTTCTAAGAACTTTATTTAAAATTGCTCTAGTTATCTTCAATAAATCAGTAATTTTCAATAAATAAATTTCTTCAATAAATAATTACAACTATAAAGAAAACACTAAAATAGTAAATAAGATTTCCGGGATAAATAAAAATGAATGTCATCCCTTCTATCTAGCCTACTTTTAAAAATGAAATGTAATCTCTAAAATTCTTGTTACACCTTTTCAAAAAAGATAACTGTGGCCATTTCCACATGGACCACTCAGCGGGGTGCATCAGCATAGTTCATGCCAATGCACCCCTCTGGGCCATTTGCATGAATGCCCCAGCTGACTCCACAGCTGGCGGTGCAGACTTTGCATGGGCTGCACTGCTCCTGAACACCTCCTACCTCCTACCGCCTTCTGTCACTTCGTGGAGCAATACCTCTGTGGAGGCGTGTCCCCTGGCCTCCACAAAGTGACAGAAGGCAGCAGGAGGTAGGACACGTCCAAGAGTGGCATGGGGAATATGCCAGCTCCCACTCAGTGCCATTCACTTGGCACCAGATGGAAGCCGGCGTTTTTAAAAAAAGGTTTTCAAAAATACCATTTCGGGGGGGGGGGGAGAGAGCGACATCGCATCGATTTGGTGGTGGTGCAAAGGCTCCTTTGCCTGTGCAAAGACTCCTTTCCAAAATGGTGTTTTACTGGTGATTTCAGCCCATGCAGAAATGGCCATAGTCTCACAACAACCAACTCATCAGAAACCTGAGGAGTTTTAAGGTGTGGCTATCTTATATAGACATCATCATGTTTGTTGTTGTTGTTGTTGTTGTTGTTGTTGTTGTTTAAATTTAATAGACCACCCTACTCCCGAAGAGCCTCACATGACTTTATTAAACTATCCAATTCACTTTTTCCAAATACATGATGCTAGACATCTCTAAGTTTTCCAAAAGATAATTGTTACAAACTTGGTTCCATTTATTCTGGCCATGCCCTTTGATTTAAGGCTGAAAGATGTAAATTAGTTAGAACAGTGAGAAAAAAAGCATTTCTGTTGTTTTTAGCTCCCCCGCTAAAAAAAGCCCATGTACCATCTAACTGGCTGTTTATACCGGTCCCCTCCCAGAATTAAGAGTTCTCGAGCACCACCTAAAGTTAGGTCTTATGATGTAGATTCTGGAATTGTAATGTATTTAATTTGAATTGTATTGTGAATTTGAATCAATTTGAATTGCATTGTGTATTGGTTTTATTTGTATTGATTGTTGGCTTTTATCTGTATACTGCCAAGAACCCTTCGGGGATGGGCAGTATACCAAATTTTTATTATTATTATTATTATTATTATTATTATTATTATTATTATTATTATTATTATTATTATTATTATTATTATTATTATTATTATTATTATTATACACATAACATGGGGGGGGGGGGTGGGGGGGGGGGGGGGTGGGGGGGGGGGGGGGTGGGGGGGGGGGGGGGTGGGGGGGGGGGGGGGTGGGGGGGGGGGGGGGTGGGGGGGGGGGGGGGTGGGGGGGGGGGGGGGTGGGGGGGGGGGGGGGTGGGGGGGGGGGGGGGTGGGGGGGGGGGGGGGTGGGGGGGGGGGGGGGTGGGGGGGGGGGGGGGTGGGGGGGGGGGGGGGTGGGGGGGGGGGGGGGTGGGGGGGGGGGGGGGTGGGGGGGGGGGGGGGTGGGGGGGGGGGGGGGTGGGGGGGGGGGGGGGTGGGGGGGGGGGGGGGTGGGGGGGGGGGGGGGTGGGGGGGGGGGGGGGGGGGGGGGGGGGGGGGTGGGGGGGGGGGGGGGGGGGGGGGGGGGGGGGTGGATGGCCGTCGCAGCCCCGCCCACGCTGTCCTCCGACCCCTGGAGGTCGGAGGGCAGCGTGGGCGGGGCTGCGACAGCCAGCAGGCCGACGACGGGGACACGGTGAGTGGAACGGGGAAGGGGGAAGAGGCCGCTGCCGCCTGCCGGCCTCTCTGGAGGCCGCCCGCATGCTTGCATGCGAACGGCCTCCGCCTCCATGCCGGCGGAATTCTTGCCGGCGTGGAGGCGCCCTTACAGCCGTGCAGAAACGGCCGATGTTAAGTTGTGGCATATGAGACACACCTTGGCGACCCCAGAATTCTTCATAAGAAATATGAATGTACAGACTCAAAAGATGACTTGATTTGGCTGATCCATATTGGAGCTCCATATAATGACTGAGGAGTGATCTTAACATTAAAAATTCTCAGTACAGAGGGAGCAAACTGATGTCCTTTAGAATAGAAAAATCGGAGAATCACCGCAGCATTCACCTTAGCTTTGTTCTCCATTAGTTTACAATGGGGAGCCCAGGATAGATTGTAGCAGAATAGGAGCCCTAAGTATCTTGGTGGTAGTTGGTGGCTTGGCTTGGCTTGGCTTTGAAGCAACCGTGCAATGCTTCAAATGGGTGAATCACGACCCTAGGAGGGTTTACTCAGAAGCAAGCCCCATTGCCAGCAACTGAGCTTACTCCCAGATAAAGGATCACACTTTAGTTCTTCCCATGAAAATCAGTGGGGTTTAACAGCGCTTAACAGGGTTACCTACACTGCTTCCCCAAAACTAGGTCTGAAGTTTAGTGCTAATAATCTCCCTGAAATAATTACACTATTATCACACTGGGGGCCTGGCAGGGGAAGGGGGAGGGGTGCAGGGTGAGAGGGAAGTAAAACTTTTGCTTTCTGAAACCTAATAACCCCCACCACAAAATAGAACTAAAAAGGCAGTCAAGGAAGGCAATCCTAAGCAAGAATGCTGTGCGAGGGGTGTGATAACTTCAGGAAATCTAAATTTGTGGAGCAGCCATCTGATCTGCGGTTTTTCCTTCACATGTCTTCCCACAAAATGCAATAGGACAGAAAAATAAAAGCATGGAGAATATTTTGAAATGGACTTCTCTGTCCCACATTTGCCTCTGTCAGAATGGCCCTAATTCTGACAAGGGGGGTGGGGAAGGGATGCACAGGGAGGTAAGGGATGCTCCTCTCCCTTTTCTGCCAGTTGGTTGGGGCCTGGTTTAGCTCAATTCTTTATCAGCGTGAAATGCCTTTTGTCTTTTGTACTTTTGCTTTGATCCTGTGAGAATAGGATTGGTGTGGTGAGCCTAGGAACCTTGCAAGATCTCTCCTCCCCACCCTGGGCTCCCAGGCACTAAAAGCCCCATCACACTCTCTCCCAGGAGAGGGGGGCCCTTAACAAACAGTTCACTCCAATCGGGGCGAGCGCCTGCCACTACCACTGCGCCTGCCCTGCTCTTGGCAGACGCACTCCTCCCAATGGAAGCCCCTCACCTGGACTGCTGCTTTTTAATCCTACCCCCAAAGTTTCAGTTTGGTCCCAAAAGTTACACACCAAGAAAAGCGTGCCAGCCTCCAGTCTCCCAAACTTTGTGGGGGTACTTGTGGGGCGGTAGACGGTACTTACAGCAAGTCAGGTTGACTCAAGAGGACCTCCCTGAAGCTCAGCCCCAGCCGGCAGGGCACCTTGTGCACAGCCAGCATGTGCAGCGTGACTCCTAATGCATCTGCTGGCAGCCGCCTCTGGCTGGGCGAGGGGGGAAGGGGGTGGGGGAGATGATGGCATGAGTGCCCACAGAGATGGCTCTGAGTGCCGCCTTGGGCACCCGTGCCATAGATTCGCCATCACGGTTATAGGAGTTGTGTTAATTACCTTATAGATTGGAGGTGGAACTGTTGAGGCCTCATCGAGGGAGAGGATGAGCGGGAGGTGATCTCTAATAATAAAATCACCTATCCTAAAGGCTTGTAGATTGGCTAACAAATATGGGGACACAAGCATGTAATCTATTACACTGCACCCAAAGAGTGAAATAAAGGTAAATTCGCCTGAGTTTGGGAATTTGGTCAATCCATTCAATCAGAATTTATTATGAAGAAGAGCCAATTTGCTCCATATAAGTGAAACTAATTTACAATTCTAATTTTGAGCACAATCAAAAGCTGTTTTATATTCAATATCCATATGGATTTTGGATCCTGACACAAACTTTCTCACACAACTTCTGTAATGGATATTCATACACGGAGGGAGGATGTTTAGTTAAAATCCTTTAAAGTTTCAACTTTATGAGCATATTACTATTAGTTAGGATTACCAGCTTGGGATTGGGAAACTCCTGGAGAATTTTGGGATGAAGCATAAGCAGAGTAGGATTTAGAGATGGGAGGGACTTCAGTGAGGTATAATCCTCGGGGATGAGGCGGTATAAAAGTTTAAATAATAAATAAAATAAATAAATAAATAATGCCATCCAACTTCCGACGAAGCCATTTTCTCCAGGTGAGCAGATATCTGTTGCCTGGAGATCAGTTGTAATAGTAGCCACCAACTAGAGGTTGGCAACCTTACTATTAGTAATAATAATCATAGTAGTAAGCCATAGCTGTTGTTACTAAGAAAATACTTATCAGTGTAACATATAAGAATCCATGAAGCTGCCTTACATTGAATCAGACCATTGGCCCATCAAGGTCAATATTGTCTACTCTCACTGGCAGCAGATCTCCAGGGTACATCACCTACCAGCTGATCCTTTCAGCTGGAGATACTGGGGGTTGAACCTGGGATCAGACGCTCCACCACTGAGCCACAGCCCCTTTTCCTCTTCCATTTTATCTACATAACACTTTAAAAATGAGGTATGTTGTGCTGACCAAGAATGATTGGACAAAGGCCAGAAGGTGAACTTCATGGTAAGCTAGGGATTTGAATCTTGGTTTCCCATGTTCTCCTTTAACTGTCTGACCATTACACCACATACATTACGGTGTGTTGACAGTACATAAAGAGGGTTCATTAACAACTCTGGTTACAGGCCCTCTGTAATCTTTACAACCAATGTAAAAGGATCGTGCAGTCTGTCTGCCCCAGTTTTGCGTGCTTAGATCATGTGATTCCAGCCTATGCAGATGGTATTCTCGACATATGAACATCAGGTCTGCAGAAGGGAAAGGGCAAGCAGGCAAAATCACAATTCACACTCATGTTTATCATTGCATCTGCATAGGCTATTATTTCATGCTCATAGGCATTTTACAGTTCTCTCTCAAATTGTTTTTTTCCCCTGGATTTCAATAAAAGTCCTATCAAAATAAATAAGTCATTTATATGCAGAATTGCCTAGACCCTCTCCACTTCATCTCTGTCAAGGGAGTTTTTCTTCTCCCATACTGTTGCCTTTACATAACTGAGTAGCAGACAACCACTACAACCAATATTGGAAGCAATATTCCTGAAAAATATCACTTGATAAGAAAGTACAGAGTTTCTGACCTACACAATTCCTAGTACTCTTTACGTACTACAGCCCAAACTATTCTCTCTGGCTTCTCACTTCAGTAGAAACGAAAAACAAAATGTACAAGTGTAAAATAAGCAGCAATTTATGGCAATTATTTTTCTTCTTTTGTCTGAAGATGTTAGAAGCAGATTGCTGGATGAGATGGACCAGCAGGGCTCTTCTTGTGCTTTTTACATATTTGAGTATTCCCCACCTGTGCCTTACCATGAAATATGATACTTGGCTTCTGTGACTAACCTGGTCAGATATCCAAAGGTGTTGTGAACTGTGCTCATGCTCTAGTAATCCGGGGTTTAGCTTTCTCCATGCATTAAATCTACTAGGCTTTCCAAAAGTACTTTTCCCTTCGGCCTTCTGAAAAAGCATGCAAGGAAAGAAATATGCAGCACAGTTTACAGGAGAAAACATCACCGTGACTTTAACATAGTCTCACCATTGTCCAAATTCATTTAGAAACCATCATTGGGAAATGACCTGCCATCACTGTCTTGGAAACAATGCATTCTGCAGTTCCACTGTTCCTCTCTTGACAAATTCAGTTTTCAAAGTTCATCTACAGTTTCAGGCCAATAGCCAGTTGTCAGGCTTGTGCCTGACAGCTGAGGGGTGGCGGGCATTTGCAAAGGGAACTGTGTTGCTTTATTCTCTGCAGGTGTCCAGAACTCACTCTCTCCTTTGCCGGTTGCCTTGGAAGCCCAGAAGGGCTGATATTATCTCATGGGAAGTGTGAACTGTTCCCAGGCTTGTAGTGCTTTGTAGTGGGAATCAGTGAGCCATTTGGCAAGGGGGGGCGGGGGGCGGAGAACCTTGGGGAATATAGGCAATAATTTTGAGTGGGATCTTCAGAAGTCCATGGTGGGAAAAGTTAATTAATTTTTCCCACTGTAGAACTTGCTGAAGAGACTGGTAGATTCTCGGGAATTTCTGAGTGTGTAAGCACTGGCTGCCCATTTTTTAAGATAGAGGCACCAGACTTTCAAGGTGGCTCCAGGAGGCCTCCTGGTAATAGCATACAGGCTTGGTGAACTTTGCTTCTGGGATGGGGGTGAGTTCTGAGAGTTCTGAGAGAACTCAGCCAGCAGGCTTCATGTGCAGGAGAGTGGATACAAAATAAGCCTTTTGGGGGGCCACAGAAGCAAAATTCACCAAGCCTAGATGCTATTACCAAGAGGGCCTCCTTGGGCCACCTTGACAGTCTGGTGCTTCTATCTTCAAAAATGCACAGCCTGCTTACACACTCAGAAATTCCCCATTGGCTACAACAGAGCCAAGGCTATTCTCTGCAGAGCGGAGAATCTTGGGTAATTTCCTGTCAGAGGTGCATTTTCAAAGCCAGTGACATCAAAATTACAGGGTATCATCTGGAGACTGTTCTGATGATACCAACTGAGTTTGGTGAAGTTTGGTTCAGGAGGGCCAAAGTTATGGATCCTCAAAGGGATCCCCCATCTCCTGTTAGCTCCAATTAGAAACAATGGGGGATGGGGGGCACCCACTTTAGCGGTCCATAACTTTGCCCCCCCCCCCAAACCAAACTGCACTAAGCTTGGGTCAGTCTCTGGATGATACCCTCAAATTTTGGTGTTACTGAAATGTACCCCTGAAGGCCAAAATGCAAAAAAACACTAATACCCCCCCCCCCAAAAAAAAAGCCCGAATACCTTGCATTTGGATTAGTTCATATTCGGGCAGGACATATTCTGCCGATTTTGGCTTGAATGTGCCCGAATTCACCCAGATTTGGGCTGAATCCAGTATTTGTTGTACTTGAATCTCCAAGCCTAATCCTAAACTTCCTCTTAGGTTCTGGAGGGTAAGCCATGTTGATCTGTAGCAACCCAGCAGAAGTCCTGCCACACCCAAACAATTAAACAATTTTAATCCTTTTGGGGACACCAAGCCTTCTCTTTTATTTTTTGTACTTCACAGCATTGTTGTGAGACTACATTTCTCTACCACACTTCTAGTGAACCCACATAATAAAGTCTACAGCATTAGCCACCCATGTAGTCATTCTGAAAGTGTGGCCTTTTCACTGGCATGTTCTTCATGTATTTCTAAAGTGTATGATTTGTTATGTGCTTTTATCTGGGTATATGATCCTAGCAAGAGCTACAGAATATTTATACTTGAATCAAACCAGTATTTCTGTGGCTAAATTTTCAACCTGTACCAGTGCACTCAAAACATGCTGTGACCAGCTGGAAATTCTGAGATAGCTTTCAGATCATTATTTCTGACACTTAACGTTTCCATTTTGTTCAGACAGTACATGTCATAATCGGCAGGCATAAGCCAAGGACTGGCTGGCAGCTGGGAACTCTGGTGTTCTAATCAAAAGACTGACAATGAGGATGTGCAAAGAATTCTGAAGATGAAACAAGCTAGTGCTAAATGTGATTAGCTTTCTATTTCCATATCCAGCAATCCCTGTTGAGACAGATTTCTCCGTGCTTAATTTTCATTAATAAAATCAATATGTTTGCACACTTGTAAGTGATGCACATTGCACCTTTACAAATTAAGTTTGCTCCCCCGCCCCCCCAAAAAAACATTATCAGTGAATCTCTTAGCAGTAATATATGCTCAAGACTTTTAAAAAGCTATTCTAGGAACAAGTGAGGAACTTTAGCCAATAAATCTGCAGAAAATTGCTTGTCTATTTGTTTCCCTAAACCAGGGGTAGGGAACCTGCGGCTCGAGAGCCACATGCGGCTCTTCTGCCCTTGCACTGCGGCTCCACGAGCCGAGCCGCCGACTTCATCCTTGCCCGCCCTGCAGGCAGCAGGGCGGGCGCACCAATTGCCCATGGCCGGCTGGGCAGCGCCGCAGGTTTGCCCTGTCGCCCGCCCCGTTTGAGCGGGGTGGGTGCTTTCCCCGGCGGCCGGCAAGGCCGAGCCGCGGGCCCCATCCTTGCCCACCCTGCAGGCAGCAGGGTGGGTGCATCCATGCGCTTCTCAGAATGAGTGGAGTAAAAGGTTAAAAAACCCAATATATACAGTGTTATCTTTATTTTAAATGTCAAAAATTATTTGCGGCTCCAAGTGTTTTCTTTTCCCGTGGAAAACGGGTCCAAATGGCTCTTTGAGTGTTAAAGGTTCCCTACCCCTGCCCTAAACAGTAGGCCCAGTATTTTTAAAATGGAAATCTGGAGACATTCAGCTCTGATGTACTAAGTGATCTTTCTAATAAGGAAAGCTATCTTACAGTTCTTGGTTTATTCAGCCAGATGCCACTGGTCACTGTTTAGGATAGCAGCTGATGAGAATGATTAGTAAGGTGCTGTAGTGAGCAATCCTAAGCAATCTACACAGAATTAAGCCTGTAATATTCCAAGAAGTCCAAGACGAATGAGGATTAAAACACTGGGTGTCATGGATCCCACAAGAAAGAAAACCCCATGCCAGAGACTGCAATAAATGCATTTGAATGAGATCAAATGGGAAAGCTCATAGGATCCAGTTTTTCCCCCCTTGAAGGTTTTCAAGTGTGTTTAATTCCCAAAAGCTCATTCCAAGTTAGATTCCATATTCTTTAACACCTGCCTGTGTTTCCAGAACTGTGCTGGGCTTGTTAAAAGGATGGGGGAGCAGTTCTGAATACGTAAATATGACAGGAAAAATACTTTTTAAAGTTATGATTTTCAAATAAGAATTATGTCTTTGATTTTCCTCTGCAAACTTTATAGAACTGAGCAATCTGAAGCTGCATTGCTGCCAATGAAACATTACATGCCCAGAAAAACACAAAACACTAGCTATTAATTATTAAGGAGAGCTCCTTCCTTATGTTATTTTTCAACAAAATAATGTGATATTATATATGTTATAGCTGTATATTTTTCATGGTTGACTTGGGTGTACAGAAGCAGTAATTTGGCCTTCACAAATAATGGGCTTTATGTAAAGCCTTGAGAAAACAGCAAATTGAGGATAGCTCAATGGAGAATGAAAGAGGTGAGTGTGAGAGATTTCATGTTAAGACAGAAATAGAAAAACAGTGCCATCTTTTGGCCTTTCAAGAAGTTTTTAAACCATATGTAACTGGCTATGAATAATAAACATTCTCTTGTTATGAACAAATTGAACTAAGTGGCTATGATATTAGGTTGGTTTCGCACATGCCTTCATTAAATTGTAACTGCTTTTCCGCTTTCTCTTTAAAGCAGTCTCAAGATGCAGAATAGTTCATTCACGAATTTCTTTAATCATATATTAACATCATAATGCATGTCAAGAGAAATCCAGCTGTGGTACCACATGATTCAACTGTAATGACAAATATAATTTGTTCTACATGAACTTTGTCCTGACCTGGATAGCCCAAGCTGGTCTGATCTAATCAGATCTCAGAAGCTAAGCAGGGTTGATCCTGGCAAGTATTGGGTTGGGAGACCTGTACAGAACACCAGGATAAATTGGTGCGGAAATACTTGTTGGCAAAAATGACCGATTATCAAAATGAACAATGGCTAAAAACGACTGATGCCTTGGCTGAACTTCTTCCAGTGATAAGGTGCATCGGAACGTTCCTTTTCCGGCAGCTGAGGGTTTGGGGCCAGCTGGACATGCTGAGGTACCACAGACGCCCGTTCCCGCACTTCCTTCAGCTCTTTGTTTACCTGCCAGACACATGAGAAATGTGGGCTCAGCATCAGAAGCTTTTCGAATGTTCTAAAAGCTGCAAGGGAAGTTTTGTGACGAACTATGGCTACCAATCTTGATGCTCCTTGATCTCAGATTGCAAATGCCTTAGCAGACCAGGTGCTCGGGAGCAGCAGCAGAAGGCCATTGCTTTCACATCCTGCAGGTGAGCTCCCAAAGGCACCTGGTGGGCCACTGCGAGTAGCAGAGTGCTGGACTAGATGGACTCTGGTCTGATCCAGCAGGCTAGTTCTTGAATAGTTACCTTGAATATACACCTCCCCACTTCTTAGCAGTTGTCTCAAGCCTTACCGTCCCTTCCTCCTCAGCAACTACAGATATCTCTTTAGAGAACTCCACATTTAGTCTACCAGCAGCTGAAGTCATCCCTAACAGAGTCATAACAAAGAAGTAGAACACAGACTTTCATTCAGAAGATCCAGGCTTGATGCCTAGAATCCTCGAAGGTAGGGGTTGGGAGCCAATATCAGCATGAGGAGACAAAACTAGATGGGCCCACAGTCTGACTCGGCACTTCATATGCTCATGTAACTTCATACCATTCATTCCCAAATAAGGATGCTTCTGCTCACAATATGTTTATCAGCTACAAACATGGAGCCCATTTTTCATGCATGAGTTTACAAACAGTTCAAGTCAGTTTGCTGGACTACTTTTCATGAATTAAAACAGTGCAGTGCCGTTCAATGATCAGTTGCATTAGCCTAATGATGTTCATACTTTCTCCTGCTCTCTCACACAGACATATTATTAATACACACCTCAGACAATAGGTAAGTATACAGATCCAAGTTTCAGTTCATATTATCTTCATTTATAGAACATGTTTACCACAAAGTGCATGACATCCTGATTCACAGAGGTTTAGCTGAGCCCTAGCTACTAGCAGTGCAGGAAATATAGCCAAACCCAATGCCTCCTTGACCCCATGGTTGTTGGTCAAGTCTAAGCCAAGCTCCAGAGGCTCAACTTGCTATTCACTGGCCTTGGCAATGGAGATAAAATAACAGAGTACACTATTTGTTTCTGGACATTTATTAGCAGCACCTGGAGCCAAGTTGGCCTTGGCCTAGGTGAGTCCCCAAAAGTAGTGCAAATCTGGAAGTGGGTCTCTCACTTCCAAAAGTTGATTCGGAAAAAAGATGTTTTATGAACAGGGGGAAAGAGAAATTTGTATCACCTTTTCCTCCCTGCGGCTTTTCTATTTCACATTGGATATTCAAGTCACTGGCCTCCTCTATGAATAAGCATTGTCAGGGACTAACATGTTTGCAACCCCACAAAGGGAGATACAGTTGCGGGGGGTGCATTGGCAGCAGATCAGAAGAACATAGCTGAAAATTTAAATGACACCTTCTCTTACCGTTTCTCTACTCCAAACTCCTCCATCCCATCATGTGTTTGAATTTTCATTACATACCTCTAGCAGTTCCTTTCAGATGACAAGGGATAACTAACTTCATGTAGGCACATAGGCAGGCATATAGACCAAACCCTCTGCAGCTCAGCTGGCCAGAACCAAATAAAAATCCAGTCCACAGTGCTCCTGCTATTGCGCATCTTTAGGCACTGGTTGCCTTATACACACAGACAGTTACTCTTTTTATCTTGAAGTCTAAGTATTTTTCACTGAGATATAAACAAAGCTAGAAAAAAGGTTACTGTCTTTTCAGCAAAATGGCTGTGGTTTTATTTCTTTTTTATTATTATTTGGGCCAAGTTCCTTACTTGTTTAATTCTAAGATCAATAAGGTGTCATCCTGCCACTTTAAAATGCATTCTTGTGTCTATGCTTGGTATGCCTCTGTATCTTTGGATCAATGCTATCTTGCTGTCTCTTCTTTTTCTTCACCCCTAAAGGAAACAGACTTAGCATGTAGAAATTAGTTAGAAAACAACAGTGAACTGAATGAAATTATTTTATTAGTTAAAACAATATATTAATACTTCACACACTAACCAAACTCTTAAAAAAACAGACAGCCAATGAAATACCAGGAGATATTATACATTAAATTCATCGTTATTTAATCAAAGGACAAAGTAAACAGGGCAACATCAGATGGATTGTGCAATGCCAAAACTGGTGGGGAACTCATAATCAGTTCTAGTGGAAGTCATTTCTCACAACTATATTAGTTTGTTGAAAATCACAAATAGATGGATGTATATACTTTGAGATTGGGTTCAGTATGCTCTCAAATCTCAAACCATATCACTTAAAAGCTGCCCAAATGTTGTGATTTCGACCTGGTTCATACCGTCAGCAAGATTATGTGATCCTCTGAAATTATTTCTTGTGGTTGTGTGACTGCAACTACATAGTTAGTACAACGACCTGCATTTTGCATTGTCATGGCCAAAGGTTGATCCAACACATTTTCAAGGACTTTCTATTTGTCTCGATATAAGTAGTCCCCAAGAATATCCTTCTGAATTGGCAGGCACAGGAAGATGGCTTAAGGCCAGCCTTTGCATTTAAGATATTCAGGTATAGAGTCAAATACCAAACTTGTGTGGAAAAGATACGATCCCAACAGATTATTTCATAATAACCTTACCCTACTAGCCCAAGGAATTATATTTGCATTCAGCCTATACTTTATGAATGGAATCTACTTCAAATTAAGGTCTGACCCCAGGTTTTGAAGAAATCCTTGGCCAAGAAACTCACAGTGAGCAGCAGATGAGACAGCATATATGGAACTGTATGGGGCGTTTTTTCATATTTATGGGAAATAACCTGCACATGTACGTACACACATACACACACACACACACACACACACACACACACGAGAGAGAGAGAGAGAGAGAGAGAGAGAGAGAGAGAGAATCTTCTTTACATTATAAATAATTCTGTGGAATTATCCTGCACTTCATATTGTGAAAAAAAGTAAATACTGGTATTAGGCTATGTTATACTTCTTCAGCCTTCCTGGGAGCCCCCCCCCCAAAACACAGAATATTTGCAGAGTTCTTTGTATGTCATAGAAGACTTAGAGTTGGTATCCTTTATTTTACATGGGACAGTTGAGAAGGGTGATGGTACTACACTACAAATTTGGACTTATTTCCATTCTCCCCATGACCGGTTCTGTGGCAGTGTTTAGCATAGTAATCCAACTCATCTTGGCATCTATCGGGTGATGCAGACCTTTGGTGCCAGCCCTGAATTTACAGACTGGAGCATGCCTCTTTGACATCACTTCTCAAATTGCTTCCATTGATTTTTAGTGAACTACTCAAAGTATCTCAGCCTCAGAGCTCCACAGACAATGCAAGCACTTACTCTTCATGACTGAATTGCAAAACCTTTCCAAAAGGTTTTGAACTTGGTTCCAAAAAGCATGATAAGTTGCTATTACCTAGAACAAATCATAGGTGATAGAGCACTCCGGACAATTAAGAGACTGAATTATTGACTTTAGATTGACATCAGGAGGTCCATTAACTGCTGCTGTAGGCAATATATATTAGACATTGCACTTGTACATTACATCTCAATGAAGCAACTGAGCAAATGACAAAGTACGAAGGTACAGTCCCTGCAGTGCTGCAGAGATACCCTCCAGCTACAGAAATGAGACAAAGCCTCCTCCTGATTTGTCAGCATATAGACTATTTTAGAAAAGGCATGCAAGAACTACTTCCAAAAAACAAACGGGAAGGGGTTAAGCCTGGGTCTTCAGAGTCATGCTGAACAGCCCATAATTATCAAATAAATAAAAAGAAGTCATGTACAGAATTATGTCTTTTTGGCAGAATGCCATATATTGTGTGATTCTGTGCTGCATTTTAGCAAGGGAGTTGTGTATAGGCATTGTCAGCTACAGCATGATGAGACCATTATAAGGAAAGCTACCATGTGATGAAATCTTCAAACAGTCAGGCTATCAATACCCTCAGTGCTGACTTCAAGAACTTGGCCAGCCACCGCAAATTTAGGAATCTTCTTATTGACTCAGAGGCTTTAGTTGCCGAAAACTGGTGACTCTGGCCTGTTCTACCTTCTGTTTTTGAGTGGCTGATACAACAGTGAAATCCTAAGCATAGTTTTTTCTCCTTTTAAACCTGCTTCCAGTGGACTTAGAAGGGTATAACTATGTTTAACCATCAGTGTAAATTGAAAAAGTAGCTGAAATGGCTAGATTGAATTAATTCATTTGATAAATGATATGAATATTACTAAATCAAGTCTATTATTTCTTAATTTTATAAATATCCATACATCATACATTAATATAGGCCCTTATGGATCATTTTTCCAGTATTTGGTTTGTTAGCTCTATGATTATTCTTATAATTTTTGAATATGGGATTGGATCCTGTCATCTTTGCTGCCATTCCATCTTTGCTGACATCTCTCTTTATACCACATTTCCCACTGTCACATTTCTCCTCAAAATACTGTGAGATCTCAGGGGCTTGAACAAGTCAATTGCCTCATTCCCTCTGTGTTCCAACTAGCAATACACATCTGAGCTCAGCAACTTTTGATGCTATACTCACTGGAAAAGATGTTTTGTTTAATTTCAAAGGCATATTTTCTCCATATATGGGGAGTCCCACTGAGAATGTTTGTAGGTGGCAATATTTCTCAGCATTGATGGTAGGCACATAAGTATAATTCATGCTATTACTTGAAATAATAACTGGAAGTCTGCAAGACTGTAGCAAGGAAAGAGTAAAGATTTGGGTATTTCCAAATACACATGTAAATGCCCTTCTCCCCAATTTGATAAACTCTCAGGAGGCGAGTTGGCCAATTTTCTCTCTTCCTGTTTTGCTCTGTTTAATTGTCAAATTCTTTCAACCTTCTAGGATGCCCTGAGCATGCTCAGACTTCATCAGACTATTTTTTAATATTTTATTTTTCAATTGATTAATTTATGACATACTTTTTTCTGATGCTTGAGTAGCCACATAATAATGAAGTGGTTATCTCATAACAATGATCGATTCTACACAGCATAATTATACTAAATTACATTCAGTATTTAAAAATCCAGGTCTATTTTATCCCGGTTTCTCCCTTGGCATGGGTGCCCATTTCTGTGAAGGAATTGAGTTAAGACTGGGAGGAAATACTCCAATTTCTTTTGCACGAGTCCAGATTTTTTTTTGTTTTTACAAAGTAGATGCAGCATACATGCTCAAACATCCCCGGTGTGCTGCATTCTGACTGGCTCTTCCCCACCCCACCCCCTTCCAAAGGCAATGTTTCTGATTGACAGATCCACAGCAACCACAGGAAAACAAAGCAGGACACATACACCCCTTTTCTTTAGCTCTGGAAAGCAGCTGTGAGCAACACAGCAAGCACGTTGTGCTACACAAATTAAAAACTTTTGACCAATACTGGGCAGAGCACTATGTTCCATACACATTTAAAGGTGTGCCAGAAATGCTGATGAAAACCTGATGACACTTTTCTCACTGAAGTAACTGAGTGATATCATTACAGACAAGGAACTGGAATGCTCCCGTTCTGAAATGAGTCCTGCCTATCCTCTTATATATTTAGCTTTGCAATATGGGAAAGTAGCAAAAGACAAGCAACTACAAACCCTGAAACCAAGAGAACTATTCAAGGCTCTTGTAAAAGCTGGTGATTACAATGCTCTGAAAGTCATTCTTTCCAAAGCTAGAGTAACCAATTCTTTATCTATAGTCTGGCTCTTTCTGCACAACACATATATAACATCTTTGCTTTTCTTTTGTCTGCACAGAATGGACAAAAAAAAGTGTTTCCAGGGAAAGTGGGTCTTTTTTTCCACATCCCCCTCTCCGCTAGCTGACTGAAGCTTTCAGTGAATGACAGGTCTACCCATTGCTTCTTAGTTGGGAGATAGACCAGCCTTTCAAGCAGCTACGATTCACATATCATGATGTTGAAGCTAAGCAGACACCTCTCTCAAAACAAAACAAAAAGAAAGAAAAAAATGCCACGTTCACGGGATCACCGGGCAAACAAACTTTATTCATATACTTTCTACCATAAATTTGTGTGCAGATGAGTTTTTAGCAGAGGAAACCTCCATGGGAAACCTTCAGCAAATGGAGACAGGAATGGAGAATCTCTGAAGCAGCACACAATGGTGGGAGTGAGTGGCAAAATGAAAGTAAGTGCAAAGCAATGTGCAAAATGTGCAAAGCAATATGAGGAAGTGGGGATGAAGCTAGGTGGGCTGACTGTGGGCTGAGGGAAGAGGTCTGGGGCAAAGCTGTGCCCACTACCAAATCCCGCCACTCTGGCTAGGAAACAAAATTAAATTCATGCTAGAAGTAGTCTTGCTTGCCATGAGAATAGAAGGTGAAATCAGCACTTGATGAAATACATCCATAGAAAAAATCTTGCAGTGACACACATCTGCCCTCATCGCACAGCAGATGCCTTGTGCATAATCAGGGTTGGCAGCCCTAGTTGGCAGGGCCTAGTTGGCCCTGGAATCTTACAGTCATTCACTAAATGCTTCTTCTGACGCTTTTTCTAGTTGTGGTCATAGAGGGACCCATATTCAGTCCTCTTCCAGCTATTTTTGTTGAAATAATAGCATCAAAAACTTGTTGACAGAGGAATTTACTATGGGCCTCTGATAGCACTGCTGTTTTCTCCTTCTCGTCATTGTTAAATTTCTAGCAATTGTGTAGCTGAAGTCATCCAAAACAGTAGCCATCAGTATCTCCTGTGATAGTCAGTGCCCCCCAAGAGTTTTGAATGACATGAAGAAATACTGTGTTTCCATTCTCCTGAAATTTCTGACCAAAAACCTTTGGGCTAATTCACATTCTACCAAATCCAAATTAGAAACACATAATTGTTGCAAGAACTTTGGGTAAGATGTGCTTCTCCGGGAAATCAATCCATGGATGTGAGGAAACAACTTGGATCAGGGCTGTGTCCTGTGGAGAGACAGGTCTTAAGTTTTCCTACCTATCCCATTCCCAACATGAAATGACTCTGAAGAGCTACTGTTTGCCTCATAAGGGAACAGTAGGTGTACTGATAGTCCAGATGTAAATTCATACTGGGGCAAAAATAGCCTCCTGGAGCCTTTTCAGGTCAGCAAAACAACACTAGGATAAAGTCTTAAGCCCCTTCTCTTCACAGCTGTGGACCCAATACAAATCAGGCTCACACATGTCTGGGGAATGAATTCCCAGAACAGAACCACTGGCAAATGGCTTTGACAGCCCACATGTCCATCTCACTAACTTAGTGAATGATTAACTGGCCACAGTATGTGCTTCTAAATGTTGTGGAAGATGGTGGGGAAAATCACTTTCTGTACCTTTTACACAGTGGTGGGATTCAAATAATTTAACAACCGGTTCTGGTGGTGGAATTCAAATAATTTAACAACTGGTTGTTTACAAGCATCATTTTAACGACCGAAGTGGTGTGAACCTGCTGAATCCCACCACTGCTTTTACAAAATTTTAGAAATTCACATCATGTTTCCTTATAGAATAACTGAGCTAGAGACAATAAGAAGCACTGAATCTCACTTCTCACCCTTCCTCCTGTACTCCTTGAGAAAGGGAAACATTCACTAATACTGCAAAATATTATGTTCATTGATGAATGGATTATTTTTAAAAGTAACTGTTCCAGAAGCATTGTTACAAAACCAAACATCCAACCTCCCCCTCCATTTATTTATTTGTTTTGTATTCAGAATACCTGTGCTTTCACTGCATAGAATTCATTGCACAACCTTGCTGGCATAACTATCAGAATGGGGACTGTGTAGCTAGTAGCTACTGAATTATTCTGTTCACCTGCAACAATATATTTTTCTTTCTAAAGCAAGACTTCCGCTAGAATCTTGAGCATATGGTATATATTTTGTACTTACCTCAGTTGTATGCAACTTGGCACACAATTTTGATGAGCACACACAGCAGAGTAAATGGTGTGTACAAATAGCAAACCAAACGACTGTTTAGCAGTCTGCATATTGAGGGATGTTAGCCATGCTATCTGGTCATCACAATTGTTCAATCATGTTACTGGTTTAATAGTTAGCAAACAGCTACATGGCCGGACACTTTCCTGATGAACTGGAAAAGCAATTTCAACTTCCCACAACATGAAAACTTCATGTGTAGATGCATGTGTTAGGAATGGTTGCCAACTGAGGGATTGGTAATTTCTTGAAGTCTGGGGAACCTGGCGAGGGCAGGATTTGGGGAATGCTGTACAGTCCATAGCCAGTCTATCACCCAGTCTCAAACATTCTATTCTTGAGCAAGGTAATTAAATAGTTGATGGCTGGAGAACTTCAGTCAGTCATGGATGAAGTAGATTGCTTAGATCTTTTGCACTCTGGTTTGAAGTCTGTTTATGGGACTGAAATAGCTGTGGTAGCCTGGTGTATGACCTGTACTAGGAGATAGATAAAGAGAGAGTACAGATTCTCCTAAATCTTTCAGTAGCTTTTGATATCATTGATCATGGTAACTTTCTGGGCAGCCTTCCTTGACTGTACCTGGGAGGCATCATTTTGCTTGTTAGTTTTCAGAGGGTTAGATTTCAGAAGGTGGTGCTGGGGAATTTCTAATCAGCTCTTTGAAATATGGCCTGTGGGGTCTCACAATGGTCACTTATTCTTTTTGACATCTACCATTGGGTAGGTCATCTAAAGATTTGAGCTGGGGGTCACAACATGCAGATGACATTCAACTCTGTCTCATGCTTCCAGTTGATCCCAGGGAGGCTGTAGAGACTCTGAACCAGTACTCGGAGGTAGTTTTGAAGGGGATGTGGGCTAATAAACTAAAGCTTGCCCTAACCCGGCCAGATGCAATGTGTTTCCATCGGCAATAGAGGAGGGGCAACTACTCTCTATCCCATCCAATGAAAGATTTTGTCCACACTGTCTGAACCAAGTAGAAACCTTAAATCACATGATTTTCTTCTGTCCAAAGTATTCAAACATCAGATATTTATTACTACAGTCCACATACCACAAAGCACTAACTTGTCCAGCTGACTTGCAAATGAACTTCCTTCTCAACAGCAAGAAACAGGAGACACTGGAAAAGACGGCTGAATTTCTCCTGCAAGTGATTGCTGTACGGAATCAAGGATAACAGAAAGGAACATGACCTGCTTATATTACTGCATTATTTTATTTATTCTTTACTTTGTATACCTAATGAAGGTTATTGATGATGATGAGCTAAAGCTTAATTCTGAAAAGACAAAAGTGCAATAGTAAGGGGAACGTCTGATCCTGGACTTGAGGTGTCACCCTTTAAGGGAGCGGTCTATATTTTGGGGTTGTACCCAGGCCTACTGCTTCATAAGAAGAAAGATGTAGAAAAGGTGTTCTACTGTGCAGGGAGGGAAAGAAAAATGATCCCTTTCCAACCTCCCAGTATTGCCATTTTTCCAATATAGAAATTTATGCTAATATGTAATCATTCTCATATCTTTGTAACATGTTTTTCCCTCACGTAGGCTGAAATCATCAAGCAATGTAAAACAGAAAACAAGAAAACAAAAGAGGGAGAGAGAACGCAAAATAGTGCCTTTCATTCTCATCACTACCTTGCCCCCCCCCCGCCCTTATCTTCTTGGTTAATTGTTTGCGCCCTCCTATGCCAGAAAAAACTGCTTGAAACGTATGCATCCTTGTTTAGAAGCTGCATCTTCAATTACATGTAATTACTTTTTGAGACTGCTGCAAATTGCTGGTGACATGTAGCTAAATTTAATTAGTCTCTTCTGCTGATACCAAAGGTGAAGGGCAAAAACGTGGTTAAATTAAAAAGGTGGGGAAAATGTTAGGAGGAGGTGCTGAGTCAGGGGAAGTGGGCATTGTGGGAATCAGCAAAGAGAATGGAGAGCAGAGGTTGAAAATCAGCAAGCAAGGGACCCACAAGGGCTTGCAAGACGCATCTCATTCCCCTGTCCCCCACCATTTCTTCTTTCCCTTCCTTGAAAGTGCCCATAGCTTTCTTACCACCACCCAGCCAACCTACCATTATCTTCCCCCCATCTTCAGTTCTCTCTTCTACCCTCCCCCTGGCATTCTGTACCCTGAAAAACTATGGCCTGGTTGTCCTGTACCAGCTGCAAGACTAGACCCACTTGCACTGTGAGTAATTTGCATGGACTTGTGGGGGGGGGGGACATTATTAACCCCTACTTTGGTTCTAAGTAACACAAGTTTAACCTGCAACCTAGACAACTTGAGGTATATTTATTGATTGCATCTTTCATCTCCCTATAGAGCAGTGGTTCTCAACCTTCCTAATGCCGTGACCCTTTAATACAGTTCCTCATGTTGTGGTGACCCCCAACCCTAACATTTATCCATTTTACAGATGGAGAGCACTGATGCAGAGAGTCTTAGGCGCCCCCTGTGAAAGGGTCGTTCGACCCCCAAAGGGGTCCTGAACCCCAGGTTGAGAACCACTGCTGTAGAGTCATCACTATAGTCTATTTAAAACAGGTATTTTGTATACAATTAAGAAGTCATATCTATTACTCTTAATGTTTCTCCCGGTGGTATGAATGTCTCCACAGCAGAATGGAACAGCAATAGGATATTATAACGCTGATGGGCTATGAAGCTAGTGGAGTAAATAGCACAAATACACATTGAAATAACTAAGTTATGTATTTTCACCAATTCAGCCTTTTTCTTGAGACTCCCATATCCTGGGTAGATCAGCTATTTTTGTTTCCAGAGCTATAACAGAAGGAAAGAATGAGATGGAGAAATGTGCACCTGGGCAATCTCTTCTTCTTGGCTTTGGCTTAGTAACTGAATGCATCATGATTCTTGGAAAGACGGAGAGCAAACAGGAAAGTAATTTTTTTTAAAGGGCTAATTAGAAAGGTTCAGCTACAATTATCACCTCATCTGATGCATAACTTACAGAACAATCAATAAACTAGGGATCTTTTATCTACGTATATGGAGGATTTATCCCAGAAAAAGTAATGGTGGTCAAGGAGTGAAACTAAAGGAAGTCTTTATTCACTTATAATCAATTCCATAACTATCGAACCACAAATAACCTACAAATGAACCACAATAACCTGCTCTCTCTGTCCCTAATACATATTCACATGCACACCATGAGGATGGAATAAGAATAAGGGATGAGACTAGGAGAGAGAAGAATGGGTGTTCAGAGGGACAATGGTATTTGACCCATAGTATATTAAATGCTGAGAACTGCGGGGCATCTGTGTAGCAGCAGTCCAAGATGGCAGAGTATTGAGAGGAGAGAGGAGCCTGCAAAGTGGTTGTAGGAATATCCAGGTGGTGGGAGAACCTGGCATACATTTCACTGACCTGGGCTGGTCCTTGTAAGGGGAACAGTCCCTAACTTGGCATGGGAATCCACTTTTCCAGAATCAGGATTGATCCAAGAAACATAGTTTGAATTTGATTGAGCAGTTTGAAAGTAACTGCTGTCCAAATCTGACAGAAAGATTTAAAAAGTAACTCCTGACATTCCAAGGTGGGGCAATCAGTGGATGGGTTTAGCATATTAACTAAAAAAAATAGGTATGAAATGATGATAAACTGACTTCTTGATGGCTTATCCCGGGTAAAGTAAAGGTAAAGTTTCCCCTTCAGTCGTGTTCGACCCTGGGGTACCACTGCGAGCAGTGATTTCATAGGCAAGCCATTTTTGTGGGGTAGTTTGCCAATGCTTTCCCCAGCTATTCTTTACCCCCTAGCTATGTGCTAGGCTAGGTACTCATTTACCGACCAAGGAATGGATGGATGGCTGAGTTGACCATGAGCCAGCTGCCAGGATATCTGACCCACAGGGGGCTCGAACTCCTGACAGTGTGAGTGGAAGTGCAAGCACTTAACCACTACACCACGCAGCTCCCATATCCTGGGTAGATCAGATGTTAGATGTTTTGCACAATGGTTGGATCAGAGGTGATACCTAAGGATTGCCCATTAACTGGAAGTGGTTCATGTTGCTTTGATTAAGCATTCCTTGAAGCATTGGTATGCTTGCATTATGCATGCCTTGTAGCTTGGGGTATGTAAATGCCAGTGAAATCCTGCCTCTGTGATAAAGTGTGCTTTGGTCATGACAGACCAGGTGTGCTTTCTTGGACTTACCCTAGGTATCCCCAATGCAATTTAGATGTTAAGGGGGTGTCCTTCAAACTGGGATCAGATTGGGGAGGGGTCTCTGCAAGAAGGGAGGACATGGGTCTCATGTTAACACTTGTTAGTGAAGATACTAGTTTTACCAGTAATTTTATCAGTAATGGAATCCTTTTTAACACTCATAGGTCATACATGCAAGACAGAACTTATCAGTTCTCCCCTCTGTTCCATTGCCTTGTCCCAACTTTTTTTTCCTACTCCAGCCAGTGTCATCATCATCAAATCAATCATGCTAAATAGCATATTGGGCAACAAGTGCTCCCCAGCAGTTCATTTAGGGCAATAGTTGGTGAGCACCAGATCTTGTTCATTCTCCAAAAAATGGCTGCTGCCTTCCCAAATGCAGCACCTGACATCTGCCTCTGCATCTCCATTCTGGGAGATCACACTGCCCAAGCAGGTGAATCTCTCAACTTTCTCTAGCTGCTGTGATCCAATGATGATTCCCTGTGTTTGTAATGTGGAGCTTACATGATCTTTGATTTATCAGTGCTTATCACGAGACCAATTTTGCCTGCTTCTCTATCCAAATCAGTCATCACACACTGCAGCTTTGGCTCATCTTCCTTGAGCAGAGCGATGTCATCAGCAAAATCCAAGTCGCCCAGGCGGTCTTGGTCAGGCCAGTGTATGCCATTGCCACAGCATGTTCCAGTTCTTTGCAAGATGTAGTCAAGGGGAATAAAGAAGAGAATTGGAGACAGAATGCACCCTTGTCTGACCCCAGTGGTGATTTCAAGGAAGTCTGTGCAGCCATTATCTGTCTTGATGCAACAGCTGGATTGTAGGTGCACATTTTTGAAGATGATGATGAAGGCTGCTGGTATTCTGTACAAACGCAGGATCTACCAGAGGGACTCATGGTGAATGCTGTCAGAAGCTTTCTTGAAGTTGATGAAGTGGAATGAGCATTCTAGACAGGCCACTGACTTCCTTCTTCATATTCTTTCACTGATGCAATGCAGATCTTCTCTGGTATCATCTTCAACCTCGGATGACTGCATTGCTAAATTTGAGAATCTGACCCAATCATTGGCTAGGGCCCTTGCAACCCCTATCAAAGCTTATGCTTCCTCTAAGGCAACATCAGATCTTAATTTCACTGTGGAATGCAAGGCAACTCAAAAAACTTACGAGAAAGCTATTTTTTGTCTATAGGCACCAGGGTGCTGCTAATTTGCCCAAGGAATATTTTATACTCAAGAGCCACCTATCTTTGCTCCTATGTGAGAATCTCTGCAGGCAAAATAGTATAAAGTGGAGCACTCTCATTCAAGCAGCCCAATCTAACAATTCCAAAGGCTTTTGGCACCTAGTCACTAATGGAATGCATACATCTGTTCCTCCTATCTCCAACATTGGTCGATTCCCCACTGACAATTAATCGCATGGTAATTATGCAAAAAAACAAAATTATGCAAAAAAAACAAGGTTTCAGGCATGCCTCCCCACTCCTTGAGCGACAAAGGGGGTTTCTTCCCGTTTCTGGTGCTCATTCCCCCCCTTATTCCACGTTTTTGCAGTACCTGCTTGGAAGTACAACTTTTTATTTTATGCAGTTCCAAGGCGAAGGTGGTGGCAGTGGAAGGGTCCTTGAGTCCTTGTAAACGGTTTCTTTGGTATGGTCTTTCTTACATTTTGGAGCTTGAGTTTGATTTCTGCTCTGACTGGATAATAGTCGTATCCAACACCAGCCTTTCTGTAGACCCTTGCATCACGCATTGCTGATGCCACTTCTGGCTGATACCAATGAAGTTGATTTCATTAAAGGTTTGCCTGTCTAGTGACCGCCAAGTCTTCTTGTGGATCCTCTGATGTTGGAAATATGTGTTCCAAACACACAACCCATTGTGTTCACAGAACGACAGCTATCATCATGTTCACAGAACGACAGCAATCACTCGCCGCTGTCACTGAGCTGTGTAGAGGATGTGTGGGCTTCAATCACATTCTCAAATCCTTGTTGGCTGCCACCTAATTGGGCATTGAAATCACCAATCAGGAGCTTTAGGTCATAATTTGGGATGTTAGCACAGATGTCTTGGAGCTGTCCATAAAATTCATTCTTTATTGCATCATCTGTACTGTGCATTGGTGCATAGGCCTGTACAACAGTTGCTTTGGCATGTCCATGAGTAAAAAGGTTGTGATGATCTGGTTGTTGATGGGTTGCCAACTGATGACTGCTTTTTCAGCTCATTTGCTCAGGATAAGGCCAATCTTCATGGCCTGCATACAAGATGGTCTTGCCATTGCTGTTGATCCAGCCATTTGTTGTCCACCTCCCTGACACCTAGAATGACCAGCCAGTAATCGACAAATACTCATAGGAGTTGGGCAAGTTGTCCACTTTGGTATAGGGTTCGTACATTCCATGTTTCAACTCTTGTAATGTTTTTGGCGGAGAAGATCATTTTATTTATTTATTTATTTATATTTAATTTGTAGATTGCCCTCCCCCGAGGGGCTCAGAGCAGCGCTGATATTTCTGATATCAGGTGCCGCTTTGCTCTGACACCATCATATTATGTGAAGCCGAACTCCTACCTGGTTTACCAGATAGCTTGAAGTTTTTGTTGTTGTTTCCATCGCAATTGGGGTTTTATGAGGTTGCTAGCCGACACTCAACGCTTCTCCTTTCGCATTCGGGCTTGGGACTGACAGTGGCAGAGTTCCAGCCAGTGTAGAAATGTAAAAATTTCCTTTTTTGGATACAAATTTGTCAGTGTTGCCACAAGCATCTTGATGGCATTGTCTTGCACAATTCCCAAGGCTCCTATACAGCACCATAGCTCGACACAAGCATTGCTTACTAACAAATGAACTTGGATTTATAATAAACTTGATGACGCTTAACTGATAAGTCAATTATCTCAGACACTCAACAAGGATCCAAAGACAGATGTTTGAGTATGCAGAAGTCTGTCCTGTGGTTGCAAACTACAGATACAATTACAGCCTTCACTTTTATTCCTGCTCATAAATGTTAAATGCAACTCAATCTGCATTTGAAATTCATTTATTCCCATTTATTCTCATATCACTGAAGCCAAAATGGACTTACAAAGTTGTCATCCTGGTAATTGCTCCCCTGATGAGTATATAGATATGAACAGAAACATTTGTTAAACCTGATTAACATTCCTCTTAGACCCATAAAAAGAAACACAACCGTTATATCACAGACACTGGCAGTCTACCAAAGAGGCAACTTGGTATTCACTACAGAAATAGATATTCTCAGAACCAGCTTAGGTTCTCCAAAACAGCCCAAAACTAAGAAAGCCTTTTCTGCCGCACCAACCCAATGTAAGTGTCCAAGGTTGGCCTAACAGCAGAGTGCTAATATTCTTCTACTAATTCGTGTTGCATGTTACAAAAAAATCTGCACAGAAGGCACTTTTTGTATATATGTAAGCATATGTATATTTAATATATGATAAACATATCTTTACATTTTTGAGTTGCCATTAAGTCTCCATTTTGTGAGCACTATCTACACAGGCCTACCTTTGAGAGTGACCTGGAAATTAAGATTGGTCCAGAATGCAGCAGATTGTTCCAGAATATGTAACACCAGTGTTACACTAGCTGCACTGGTTACTGGTCGAGTTTCAGATCATGTTCAAAGTGTTGGTATTAACCTTTAAGGCTTTGAGTGGTCTGAAGCCCTCATATCTTCAGAACTGCATCTCCCCATACTGCCCTCAAAGGACCTTTTGATGGTTCAATGGTAATCTGCTGGTGGTTCCCAGCTGGTAGGACATCCTTTCTGGCCCTGGCTCCAGTCTAGTGGAATTCTCTGTCAGCTGACACTAGGGCCCTACAGAAAATTAATTTCAGACCATCGACAACACAAAAATGGAAGTAATCCAGGAGGGGGCAGGGCTTATTTGGACCACAGGAGCCTGAGGACTCCTCAGATGATGAATTAGACACTGGCCTCACACTCTTTCCTCAGCCAGTAGCAGAAGCACCAGAAGAGGATGAGACAGTTCGTGCAGGACTAGACTCAGAACTGCAGCCAGGCACAAGTACAGAAGCCCCTCAGGCCCCCAGCACCAGACTAGATGCAGGGAACCTGACACAGTCATGTTTTTCCCCCCACTTCTCCTGAGCCCCATGAGCAGCACAGGAGAAGGCTGCACAGTGACTTGCATGAGAGGAGATGCAGCACTCACTTAGCTGCTCAGCATCGGTCATGCCTCAGCTATGGGCCACTCCCCACTTACCTCGTCTGAGTGCAACCCCGCAGCGACCCCTCGTAGAAAAGCCTCCGTGGCTTTTGACAACGGAGACATTTGTTCCCCACTCATTTTCCATTCAGGAAATAGCGTGGGGTTCCACATCAAGAGTCAAAGAGGCAATCGAGCGTTCTGATTGGCTGGCACGCGTGTGCATCATTTACACGTGGGAGTTGCAGCCAGCCGAAGGCGGGGCTCCATTTTGATTGGCTGACCTGAAAAGTTCGTTTGGATAAGCTGAACGCATTGTTTTGAGACGTCTGCACATGCTGACGAGACTACCTGTTGCAAATTGCTTGGGCAGAAAAATGAAAGTAAAAATCTGTTTCGGTTTACACCGCTGACAACCCTGTGCTCAGCGGCACTTTGCCAAGCTGCAAAACAGTGGAGCGCGAGCAAAAAAGAGCAAAAAAGAGCAATGTTGGCACGTCTTGTTGTGCACACGTCTCAATTTCCGAGCACTTTCTGACGGGGACACCCTCCCTAAACAAAATGGCGGCTCCTGTTTCCTGATTGGCTGGAAGCTGCGCGTCAGAGCGAATCAGCCGCGCGTAAACAGCCGAGGTTCCCCACCCCTAGAGGCACCCTCGCGGGGTTTTTGAAAATGTTGCTTACTTTCTTTTCAGAGGGACCCTGAATTTGCAGCCCGCGACAAGGAGGGTGGGAGAGCGGCAAATTAAGGGCAACGCTGCGCCAGTGAAGCTGGTGGCGTGAGGGAACGTCCATCCCTCCCTCGAGTGTCTTTTAGAAAGGAGAGGTGACCAGCCCATGACGCATATGGTGAGTGGGGAGTGGCCCTATGACAAGGCTTGCTTGCAGGATCAGGTCTGATACACAAGCCAGGTGCACAGCATCTCTGGCTGCCAGGTGAGCAGCTTGCTTAAAAGAGACTGAGAGAAGAGCTGCTGAGTGATAGCAACATCTCTACTACATTCAGGTTCCACTGTATTGGATGCTGAATCTCCCAAACCAACCTTGGTTTGCGCTTCAGCTTCAACTTGCCATCTCCTGACCTGACGGTAGCTTGTGCACCTGCTTGCTGTCTCACCCTGTTTAGCTTAGACCAGAGGCGTAGCTACCATGGGGACATCCGGGGACAAGCGCCCCGGGCGCCACCTTGTGGTGGGCGGAAAAATTGCAGGTTCGTTAGTGGCTTTTTCTATTTTCCAGGGTTTTTTCCATTTTTGGCCTGCAGGGGGCACAGCTTTTAGGCTAGCAGCACCAAAATTGCAAACTATTGTCAGGTGACTCTCCTGATGATACCAGCCAAGTTTGGTGCAGTTTGAGCTTCAGGGGGTCCAAAGGCTATGGACCCCAAGATGGGTGACGACCCATACTCCATTGTTTCCAATGGGAGCTAATAGTAAATGGGGCTACCATTTTGAGGGTCCATAACTTTGGATCCCCTGAATCAAACTTCACTAAACCTTGGTGGTACCATAAGGATAGTCTCCTGCTGATACCACCCAGGTTTGGTGAAGGCTGGTTCAGGGGGTCCAAAGTTATGGACCCCCCCCCAAAGAGGTGCTCCATCCCCCATTCAATGGGAGCTAATGGGTAGATGGGGCTACCCTTTTGAGGGGTCCATAACTTTGGGCTTCCCCTGAACCAAACTTCACTAAACCTGGGTGGTTTTAATCAGAAGAGTCTTCTGAAGATAGCCTAAAAGTTTGGTACTGTTAGCTTAAACATTGCTTCCCTGAGCCAGGCACCCTCAAATTTTCCCCGGGTTCTCTCTTTAAATCCACCTCCTTTGGGTGGATTTAAAGGGAGAATCTGAGCTCTAGATTAAAAAAACATTGAGAAGTATTTGAGAGGCTTTCCAAAAACCAGATTCAACTGGTGGTTGTGAAGGAAGTTTTACAGGCTGTGTAGCAGAGTTGGTCTGATAGATCTTGTTCCCTAACGTTTTAGCCTGAGATCTGTGGCTGGCATCTTCAGAGGAGTTACATCACAGAGAGAAGTCTGTTGAAATATTATAGAGAAGAGGCTGTACACAGTGTATAATAGACTTCTCTCTGTGATACACCTCTGAAAATACCAGCCACAGATGCCAGGTGAAAACATTAGAGGCTAAGATATACCTGGAAACCGACCACTACTACAAGCTACTAATAACCAACATTGAAAATGATGCTGTTTGGGGTGGGGAATCTACCCTGAAACAGCATCACTTTCAATGTTGTTTAAACTAGGGAGCCCAGAGTATCCCCTTAAGGTGGATTTAAAAGGAGAATCTGGGCTCTGTAGTTTAAACAACATTAACAGTGATGCTGTTTCAGGGTGGATTCCCCGTCTTCAAAAAATAGCATCACTTTCAATGTTGTTTAAACTAGGGAGCCCTGGGTGTGTTCAGATTTGTGTGTTGGGCCATGTTCTATAATGCGATGGTGACTTTGAGATGACCTGGTGCAAAAAATGTTGTTTGGTCGTGGTGGGGGAGGAATGCTGCCCAAATGGGGGGGGGGGGGCGCAAAACTCAGATTTTGCCCCGGGCTCCATTTACCCTAGCTACACCCCTGGCTTAGACAGCTATGAGTTTGGAGAGTTGGGGCTGACTCGGGCTATGTTCTGACCTTGGAGTATGTGTGCTCTTGATAGCTGGGCATAAATGTGCAAAGGTGGCTCACAGGTTTCATCCTTGACCTATTTAGTCTTCAGACCATTAACCATAATACCAATAATTAGAGTACTAATAATTAGATAACTAACCAAATGTGAGAACCCTAGTTTTACAGGTTCTCAGTACAGAGTTGCCACTTAGCTATTCTTTCACTGCAGCAAATGCAAATAAATGCCTACTTTCTGTCAGTCATGGACACATCAGAAACTTATGACTGGCAAAGAAAGAACTAAAAAAAACCCCACACAAAACTTAAGCTAGTTTAACTGTAACCAAATGGCAAACTAACATTTAGGTTTCATGGTACAATTATAAAATTTTGCCCCAAATAAAAAGGGTTCATTACAATATTTAAAGACAAGATCTGAAAACTTTGAAGGATAAGCTATACCAGTCATACATTATGAAAACCTTCATAATCTATTCCTTAGATGCTACATTCCCTGGAACACCTTCTGGAGCACCTTCCCTATGAGGAGAGGCTGCAGCGTTTGGGACTCTTTAGTTTGGAGAGGAGGCGGCTGAGGGGGGATATGATTGAAGTCTATAAAATTATGCATGGGGTAGAAAATGTTGACAGAGAGAAATTTTTGGTGTGCCACTGGTGGGCCACTGCGAGTAGCAGAGAGCTGGACTAGATGGACTTTGGTCTGATCCAGCTGGCTTGTTCTTATGTTCTTATGTTCCCATATACTACTTCTTGTTGTTGCTTGGTCTTTCAAGTTGCAGGGAAATTTAGATGTATTAGGTTTGTATGAATTTTAATGAGTTTTATAATTTGGATAAAGTTTTAATGGGTTTTATAAATTTTAAATGAGTTTTATTGGTATATTGTTATATATTGACTTTGTTTTTAGGTTATTGGTATTTTATCATTTTAATCTTATGCTATAACCCACCCTGAGACCATCAGGTATAGAGCCGGATAAAATATATTTTAAAGCAACCAATAATGACTGGGTTCAGCATTTGGAACTCTGGAAGTATTCCCTAGACCTACACATCAAATGAACTCTGCTTATTTGACATGGCATAGGAGAATGCTCTTGAAACACAAGGGTAACAAAGAAGTGCCCATGTAGGTGGAATCTGTTATCTGGTGCTGTTTTGTTTGGTATGATTACTTCAAGTAGCAGATTTTGAAGGATAAACCTAATGATGGCCACTGGAAAGACAGTTTAATTAACAGTTTCCGTGTAATCAAAAGTAATGATCAATATAAAGACTGTTCACTGCAAATGGATGCTGGATTTCAGGAATCAATATTAAGACACAATCTCTCTCGCATGTGCTTATTAGCAAATAAGGAGTACTTAATTGTTTGATGGGATTAATACCATTAGGAACAAATGTAAGTGTGCCCACCAGGTGTAGATAAACTAAAACTTCAGGACCCTTACAATTTAATTTATTTATTTTACATTATTTCAGACTGACATTTCCGACTGCTTCCCTGCTCGATTAGGTTTCCAAACAACTTACAACTGTTTATTAAAACACTGCCATTCTAAACAGCAATATACAGCAAAACTATCAAGCTCTAGAAATTCCTGGATGACATGGAGGAATTGGATCCCTTCCAATCCAGTTTCCAGCTGACCATGAGACAGAGAAGGTTTTGGTGGCCATTGTGGATGAACTCCAACTCCAGGTAGATCGAGGTGGTTTGGCACTGCTGGTGTTGTTAAATCTCACCGCAACGTCCGACACAGTAGACCACGACTTTATGGTCCACCGCCTTGCCAAGATCAGAGTTTGTGAGACAGTCTTGAATTGGCTGTCCTCGTTTCTCTGTGACCAGGGATGGCAGGTACCATCAGGGGGAGAGAACTCCAAATGATGCCCCATGATCTGTGGGGTGCAGCAAGAGGCGATCCTCTCCCCGATGCTTTTTAACATCTGCCTGTGCCCCCTGGCTGGATTAGTTTGGAGTTTCGGGCTGCGGTGTTATCAATATGTGGATGACACCCAGTTCGTGTTCCTGATGGCATCCGGTTTCTGCCCTGGGGGCTCTCCAGTGTTGTTTAGAGGCTGTGGCTGGTTGGTTGAGTGAGAGCCGACTGAAGCTGAATCCAGCGAAGATGGAGATTCTGTGCGTGGGTCGGGGGGAGAGGCCAGCTGACTTGCCTGCCTACGCTTGACGGTGAGGTCTTGCCATTGGTCTCATCAGTCAAAAGCCAGGGGATGACCTTGGACTCAGCCTTGTTGTAGAGGCCCAGGTTGCCCAAACTACCCAGATGGCTTTTTATTATTTGCGTCAAGCATGGGAACTGGCTCCATACCTCTCCCGTTCTGACCTGGCCACAGTAATCCACAGAATGGTCACCTCCAGATTGGATTATTGTAACTCACTTTATGCTGGCCTTCTTTGTCTGTGTCCTAGAAACTAAAGCTCGTTCAGCACACGCCAGCCAGACTCCTTTCTGGAGCATCAAGTGGAGACTAGATTACTCCAGACCTGTACTAACTCCATTGGCTGCCAATCCAAGTTCCGGATCATATTCAAAGTGTTGGTGTTAACATTTAAGGCTGTGAGCAATCTTGGACCTGCATATCTATGGGACCACCTCTCCCAGTATTGCCCCATTAGGCCCCTCCATTGGTCAGAGGGGAATCTGCTGGAGATCCCTGGCCTGAAGGAGGTTCAGCTGACTTCTATGAGGGCCAGGGCCTTCTCAGCCCTGGCCCCTGCCTGGTGGAATAAGCTCCCCAGTGAGATCAGGGCCCTGTGGGATTTGAATGAGTTCCACAGGGCCTGTAAGATGGAGCTTTTCCACCAGGCATATCCATTGAGCCAGCCAGCCTGATCACTATTATCATTGGCCTCCTGTGGGCACAGTGGGGTGTGGGTTTTCTTGCCATCTGAGTTGCTTTTACTGTTTATGATTGTTTTTACTATTGTTTTATTATTGTTATTGACTTTTGTTGTTGTTCGCTGCCCTGAGCCCTGTTGGGGAGGGCAGGGTATGTAGAAATAAATAAATAAATAAATAAATAAATAAATAAATAAATAAATAATGTGAAATCAGAAGAACAACTGCAAACCATAAAACATGGTTTTCTTAACATTTAACAAATACAAATTTCCCCACCCCCACAGCCCACAAATGAATGTGTTGCACATGACAGAATTAACCAGTTATCCTTTCCTTCCTATTCACTAGCCAACCTACCTTTATTTCTCTCTATCTTCAGTTTTCCACCCTACTCTACCCCAACCCTGACACCTCTACCAAGCAAAACTGGCCCAGTTGCACAGGGCCAGTTGCCAGGTTGATCACAATGGGGAACCTTCACGAACTTGAGAAGGTCTTCCATTTTCCTATCTCCATTTCCCCCACACTTCTTCCTTGGGAAAGGGCTCCTCTGCCTGCCCCCCTCCCCTGCGTCCCCTTCAATGAGAGAGAGAGGAACAGGAAGTTTGTCTGCCCCCTGTTCCTCCCTCCCAAATGTGGGATAGAAAGAGGAAGAGGCAGCTTGTATAACCAATTGGCTGGGTGCTGCATTTCTAGATTCAGAAAGACCTTGGGCAGACCAGGCACTGCCTCCCTCATCTTGGCTGAGCCAAGTGGGTACTACCACACCTCATATGAGCTCATCCTGGTGCCTCACCTCATCTCACCTCATATGGAGCTTGGCTAGGTGCTGCCTTCTGTCTTAAGCCTGAGTTCAATCCACCTAAGCCCTGCACAAGGTGGGAGAGCTAATGCTCGGCCAGCCTGAATAAGAAGTGAGACAAAGGAGATGGTAGATTTGAGGCAAGGCAGATGCAGGTAAAATACCAACCCTTATGTGAAATGAGGCAGACACTGGCAAGGGCAGTGGTTCCTTCTGGGCCCTGAAGAATATTCCCTTCAGAAGTCAACATACTCCTGAAAAGGGTCTTGCCCCTTTTCCTGCTTTTTTGTGACGGAACCAAGCTTTTTGAGGGCACCATTTTTTAAAGCTACAGCTGCTCCTTTTATTATTATTTTTGGTTGTTGTTTTAATTTCATATTTTTCTGCAAACCTGGAGTATTTTTCAGGTTTGTAGAAAACCTGCAAATCTGGGACATTTTGCAGGTTTGAAGAAAGACCTGTCTTGTCTATTCACAGGTCCAGTTTCCAGATTCAAGTATCCTTAAATTTGGTCAACTTGGCTATTAGAATATAGATGAAAACAGCAAATTCAGAGGAATTAGTAGATCATTGCAATAGATTGTTATAACTTTATAATGCAATAGCAATCTAGTAATTTCTGTTAGCCAGCCCTCTGGTGGTACAGCAAAGAAAGTGGTAGTGCAAAGAAAATGAATGCAAGAAAAATTATGCTGATGTAGTTAGGCATCTTCGGTGATGCACATCTTCCCACACTGGCCACTTGATAATGTATTTGGATTGTATTTTTTCCAACAAGACTGGAGAAAGGCAGGTATGGAAAAGCAAATACAAAGAACAGGGAAATTGCAATTGGAATACAATTATACTGCACACCATGTGGCTGCTCCCCCCAAAAAGCACTGAAGTTTAGTGGTTGAAGTAGAAGCATGTGGAAGCAGCTACACACTGAGATGAAGTCTTGTCACTCTGACAGCAAGTTGGCAAAATGAAACAAGGGGAGAATAACCATGGGAGAGCCAGCCAAGAATCTATTACAATCTTGTCTCACTTTTCCTCTTAAAAAGTGCTGTCAAAATTCATTTTATCTTCACAATGATTTTGTAAGGTGTTTTAGGCTGAGAGAAAGTATGTGGGGAGCCTAAATTTTACTAGTGAGGAGGTTTGCACCCAAATCTCCTGCCTAGAGACTAAACATGCAAAAAATCTATATTTTTTGGATCTAGAGATCAGGGATCCTATTATCTTAACCATAAAGTTTTAGATTTTACTTTTGTCCATGTGAATTAGGGTTGATTAAGTCAGTATTTGTTGCTTGGTAACTTTGTCATCTCTTTTACAATGAGCAGAAAGGAACTGAACCATTGCAGGAAAGGATGTTCCTGTGTGTCCAAAAGTCACTTTGAATATGGAAAGATAAGGAAATAAATGTTTAAAATAAATAAATATTTTTATCAAGATAACTGAGCAATAATTGCATTAATTGGCAAAGATTCTAGTGAAATGTGAAAAAAAGCCCCAAGAAGCCAAATATAATCTGATTTGTCAATAGGTCCAATAAAGTTAATTTTAAAATTTGATATCATCAATATACTTTATTTTAGCTTCGTGGGATATCTTCTCTGACAGACAGTTCAGATTTCAAGTACAGAATGAATTATTAGACCTGTCTCAAAAAGGAAAAATAGAGTTGATGGTTACAAGACTTACTCTCACACATGCGTGTTTGCAAAACCCATTTTCACAATGAAAAGAGTCATCTCCTCAAGACAAGCAAGCAAATGAAAAACCCAGAGGTATCTATTACACAAAACACACACCATCCATGTAAGTGACTTCCTTTGTTGGCATCTTCTCAACTCTACAGTCTAAGGGGTACCTTAAAGCTATGCATTGCAATAAATAAATTACTGGCTGACAGCAAAGTGAACTAGCTCATCAAAGAGGTAAGAAAAATAGGACACACAGTCTAAGGGGGAAAAAACTGCTTGATATGAACTGCATAATGGACCGTGCTGACTTTTTGTTCTACTTGACCGCATGATTCTGGCAAGAGGTTCATGACAGATTTATGGAAGCTCTCCATTCCCTGTAGTAAATGGTGAGTACTACCTGAGGGCAGAACGTGTATCAGGGACAAATATTTCACCAATTCTAATGAAAAAGTTTAGGAGACTGATAAGTTAAGGAGACTGACCAAGTTAAATCACTGACTCAAAATATGTCCAAAAGAAATCATAATCCCTCGCAGGAAACTGCCTTAACTTCATAAATTGAACAAGTCAGACTTTGCAGCAAATCTGCTCCCGTTCCATACAACATTTTCCTACCCCAATAAAGTATTCCATTAGTTAGCATCTTAGATCCCATCTTTGCCTTTCATTATTTTGCACCAGTTATTTTGAAAATGATGCTCTTTGGCTCTCAAGTGGTATTTCTAAGTTTTAAACAAGAAGAATTATTAGAGGAAGTTCTTAATCTCGTGATATATGGTAACATCCTGCAATGTAAAAAAAGGTGTAATAATCTTTTTGTCAATCTGGACTGAAGAATGTAATGAGAAAATTGAAATAAGGAGTTTAAAAATGCTGGGAAGCACTTAACATGAGCTACCATATTTTGCTTGAAAATGGGTACAGCACTAGATCCTTGTATCTACATGAAAGGATCTAGTGCTGTACCCATTTTCTAGAAAAACAAACTAGTATGTTATACAGGCTCTAAATGTTTCCACTTACAGAAGCAGTGAGTAGCATGGTATGTACTCACACACACTCAAAGAGTTTATCCTCAGTGAGTTTATCCTTTCAGCAGAGAACTCTCATCTGCGGACTTTGACAATGAATGTCCCAACACACTCCTTAACTGTGAAGAAGAAGAAGAAGAAGAAGAAGAAGAAGAAGAAGAAGAAGAAGAAGAAGAAGAAGAAGAAGAAGAAGAAGAAGAAGAAGAAGAAGAAGAAGAAGAACAAGAAGAAGAACAAGAAGAAGAAGAACAAGAACAAGAACAAGAACAAGAAAAAGGAGGAGGAGGAGAAGGAGAAGGAGGAGGAGGAGGAGGAGTTGGCTTTATATTCCCCCTTTCTCTCCTGTAAGGAGATTCAAAGGGGCTGACAATCTACTTTCCATTCCACCCCCCACAAAAAACACCTTGTGAGGTAGGTGGGGCTGAGAGAGCTCAGAAGAACTGTCACCCAGCTGGCGTGTGCACAGGCTTATCTGAATTCCCCAGATAAGCCTCCACAGCTCAAGCGGCAGAGCAGAGAATTAAACCCGGTTCCTCCAGATTAGAGTACACTACCCCTCTGCTGCTCCTTAAGGTCAAAGTTATTGGCTGCCACATCAGTGTACCACATTTGCCACATCAATGGAAATAAAACACCTTAATTTAATTTGTTGTTTTCAGTGTAAACTTGTAGTGCATATTTGAATACCCTCCAGAAACAAAAGTACAAATTGACTTACAGAGTTTCCGCAGGGCCTGCAAGGCGTTTGGCCAGCCTGGTTAAAAATACATCTACCGTGTCATCTGGCCTCCTGTGGGCACAAGGGGGGGAGGGGGTAGCCAGACGCCGTCCACATTTTTTAATGGGTTCTGTTTTTATGTAATTGGTATTTAAATTATGTTTTAATGTATGTTTTAACCTGTTGTGAACCGCCCTGAGCCCTCAGGGGGAGGGCAGTATATAAAACTAATAATAAATAAAAGTACATACATACATACATACATACATACATACATATACATACATACATACATATGAAAACATCTATTCATTTTGGCTTGTTGTTGCAAATCAGTACCATGCTATCTAGTTACAGTTTATTTAGATCTTTTCCACTATGTTCAATTTAATCCTATAAATATGAGCAAAGTATTTTAATGCATGAACTTTTGACAAGTATTTAATTCTCAAAACAGCCTTTAGACAATGATATTATCAAAGGTAGACTTAATTTTCCCATCAACACACTGCATTGGTTGCTACCTGGAATTCCTGATCTTCTTTTTTATGTGTCAAAACAGATCTGGATTAATGAAACACCTAAGAAGCAGAACATAGTCAAAAAGCATAAAACAACAGCTTCCAAAAAGAGTGTTAACTTAGTTGTGTCCTACTTCAGTAGTACTGGGAAGATCTATTTGCAGCATGTAAATATTAAAAGTATTCCATTTCACACACCTCAGAAAAATACATAGGCTGGAATTCTAAAAGGCATCACCAAAAACATAAAGGCCTTGAACTACCCTTAGATCTTTTAGCTTAGCCATAGTACAGATAATGACTCATACAGATTTTTAGAGGGAAATGAACAATATAATGCAGGAACAACATTTAGTACCGCATTCTGTTGTAAGCTAAATGTTTCCACACTCAAGCCCTTTCTGCACGGGCCATAAACGGCGCCCTGGGGACGGCAAAAACGCCGTCCCCAGGGAGCCGTTTGCACAGGCGGCGCTGTCAAAACACAGAAGCGCCGACCTGGCTCCCCTCCCCCTCCCCCAGGGCGGCGTCAGGAACAACAGCACATTCCCGGCGGCGTGGTGCGAATGGCACCGCCGGGAATGCGCTGTTTTCCCCGTCCCTCTCCCACTCACCTCGTCGCCTCCGTTGCCCTGCTGGCCTCCTAAAACCCTCCCTCGCTGTCCTCCGACCCCTGGAGGTCGGAGGGCAGCGTGGGTGGGTCTACGGAGGCCAGCAGGGCGACAGAGACGACGAGGTGAGTGGGAGAGGGACGGGGAAGAGGCGGCTCCATGGGGAGCCGCCTCTCCTGCAATGGCCTCTGCGGGGGCCGCTCGCACGCTTCTGTGCGAACGGCCCCCACCCCTGTACCAGCAGAATTCCTGCTAGTGCAGGGGCGTCCGCATGGCCCGTGCGGAAAGGGCCTCACTTTGCTACATGGACAGAATAATTCTTGGGTTAATGTTTTTTTGCATATGACCAAACCTGAAAATGTGCATCGTTGTTCTGTTTCTTATTACCCTGGAAAAATCTTCTGTATTTGGCATAGCTCAGTTACAGATAGTGATAAAATTTAGGTTTAAAATTGTGTCAACCATAGATAGAAGCAGAGGCAAAATAGTGCCCAGTTCAAATGGCACCTGGACCCACTCCCCCACACCCCCTCGGCTTGCCAGAGGCAGTGGGCAGGGCTCAGGGGTGGGGCCCTGCTCCTCAACCCCACCCCCTGCATGAAGGTCTTTCTTTTAGCAGGCCCAGTCTTGACTTGGACTATCTTTTCAAGTTATGGTGAGCATTTCAACAGAATACCCAAATTATAATTTGCATATTTAGCAAAGGCCTCTGTACAGACTGGGGGGCGGGGCGGGAAGGGGTTAAAAAACTGGCTTTTGGCTTGCCTGCACAGAGGCCTCAACTTTAGCATATTTAGCAAAGGCTCATGGGTATGTTGCTGAAATGCTCACCATAACTTGAAAAGATAGTCCAAGGAAGGACTGGGCCTGCTAAAAGGATTCCCATGGCCCCACCCCTGCCCACCCCCACTTAATGTATGGCAGCCAGCCAGGAAGAAGGGGTGTGTTCTTTCCTTGCTGCTGGGTAATCTGCTGCCCAAGGGATAGGCTGAGGTCTGCCTCTCAGGCAACAGTGTGGGGGACGATTTTCTGCCCCCCATGTGACTTCCATGGGGCACACAGGGCGTTGGTCCTCAGATGTCCCTATGGCAGCTACGCCACAGGATAGAATGGGATTGAAGGGAACATTACACACCTGTCCCTTTCCAACTCATGAGGGTCAGGGGACCTTTGAGAATGCCACAGTTAAAGTAGAAGGATATTTTAGGAGAAGAGACTCAGTGTGGCATAATGGCTAAGAGCTAAGGCCTTTAATGTGGAGAATTGATTCCCCACTCCTTCACATGAAGCCTGCTGTGTGTCCTTGGATCAGTCACAGTTCTCTCAGAACTCTCTCAGCTTACATGGAGGAAGGCAAACCACCTCTGAAAATCTCTTGCCTCTTGAAATCCCTTGAAAACCCTATGGAGTCACCATGAATCAGTTGTGTCTTGATGGCACACATTCACACACACACACATTTTAGGAAAAATGACCTTTCTTGTGCAAGTTCTTTATTCATTCAAAAACTCCAACAATTCTGTTTATCACCACTCTGCAGAGCAGTCCATCTCATGCCACATTTTGTGCCTTTTCTAAGGACTTCTCCTGGGATCCCTCAAGGGTCTGCATGAGAAGAAGCAGCTCTCTTTCTTTCGAGATGCTGGTTTTCAAGATTTTTAAAAATATGTCAAGCCTTATATGAATTGGAACCAATTATCTTAAGGACCAGCAAGGGGAATTCAAGGCAAGTGAGAAGCAGAGGTGGCTTGCCATTGCCTTCCTCTTCAGAATCTTATTCGCTGGTCTCTCTTCTAATGCTGACCCTGCTTAACTTCTGAAATCTGACAAAATCAAGCTATACTGCCTTCAGAGATCTGATGAGGTCAGGCTATATCACACCACCTTCCATCCCAGGTTTTACCTTACTGGCTGATCATTACATAGAGTACTTGTTTGAAGATATCTTGAGTTCATCATAGGGAATATACAGTTCAGAAGAATGCCACAAACCTAGACCTGATCATGTTGAGTATACTTTCTGTTACATTTAATTTTTTTGTGCTTGTTACATAATTCAACAAATCTGAAAATTACTGTTCAGTACTTGTCCTGCAGGGAAATTTGTCCTGCAGGAGCCCTTCCACCTCAGTGCTCGTAAAAATCTCCTACATCATTTTTTAAAAAGTCATTTTATCATTTCAAAACATTTGCACACAAATGAACACCAGTTTAATTGGCCAACATTGTTTCTGCCTTTCTGCCTTATCTTCGCCCAAACATTTTGGACTAGACTTCCAGTACCCATTATACTATAAAATGAAAATATATGGATGTGGATAATGGGCTACATTTATTAATGCACTCATTTATGCTACTGCACTTACAAACTTTATTTGGGAGGAAAGGTGTCACGAAATCAAGCCTGGGAGAGCCATGCTTGTTTCTATGAAACTTTGGGTTCTTTTTCCAGATACTCTGAAACCAGCTGAGTTCTCAATGTTTTTATTGAAAATAAAAACCGAAAATAATAAATGGTTCAATACCGATATTTCTCAGCTGAATGGCACCATTCCTTCGGGCCTTTTCTCTGCCTCCCTGAGCTCAGAGATGCTCACCCGAGCTCAGCCTGGATCAGAATCTCCAAACCTTTGTTTTTTACTTCTTCCTTCCTGCCTTCTGCTTCCAAACAATCCTTTGATCTATCTCATTTGGCTGGGCAGTGTGGTTTGAGGATTAAAGGTTTTTAACAGGCCAGTGTGACTTTTGTAATACAGTTACAGGATGATTTCATCACAGAAGACAACATGGTATAATCTGGTCATTTCTCAGAAGCTAAGCAAGGTTGGTAATTGGGAGACAGACCACCAAGGAAGGCTTTGAAGAGGTAGGCAATGGCAAACTAGCTCTGCTTCTCACTTCCCTCGAAAGCCCTTTCTTGGGATCTCTATAAGATAGTTGTGACTTGATGGCACTGTAACAGAACACATTTACAAACTTTAGAACTAAATTTAAGCAAAGAGGACTAAAACTATCTTTACATGTTTCAGCTGTAATTTATTAGCATAAGTAATTGATACTTGTAACCCTAGTTTTTTAAAAGCAGCATTCCAGATGAATATACATATAGCAATCAAAATGTAACAATGAGGATGAAAATGTATGTTCAAATGAGGTCTGGTTGCTACTGAGGACAACTGACACAGTGCTCATGTGAACTTCTGGAAAAGACCACTAGAAGAAAAGAGAGCAGCTCTCAGGATTCCAAGCACAGTGTGCCAAGATTTCATACATGGCACTTTTCCATTATTCAATTAAAATAACATTAGTTAAATAAGCTCAGGCTCCTCAGACGGATCGTAAAAACATTTGGATTGGTGAGGATGCTAATATCCAAATAAGTCGTTAACTAGCAATCCCTTGTAATGAACTTGTCCCTTGTTAATTTGATTTTGTTCAATAAATTGCCCATTTCAGGACAGCATTAATGCACACCTTTTGCTAGAACATAAATGAACCTGCTGATAAAATAAAATTACCAAGAACTTGCAGGCTTATCCTGAAGAAAGGGTGGGAAAGAAATTGAAGAGGATAATCTGAGGGCAGCACCTCATTCAACATGTTTGAATACTGTTTAAATGTTATATAAATACATGTGTTACAATATACACTTATTGCAATCACCATGTAGCAAGGAAAATAAACAAAACCCAAATCTCCTACATGCATATATTATGCCACATAAAATTGGTATCCATGCAGATGACATTCACAATTAGTGCTCTTTATCCTCATTGTCTGCCCTTATATTGCTGTTTTTAATATGTATTGCCACTCATGTTTTATTGTTTTAATTGATTTTACAAGTAGACTATAATAATTTACAGTGTGCAATATATTTTTAAATTAATAAACTATAAGTGGGGGATCCACAGAGCAGGGTGTGTGTGTCTCATTTTTCTTTTCCCAATTATTTCCTCTTCCCCTTTCTTAAAAGCTCTTTTTTTCCTTTTCCTGCTTCATTTTCTTCTTCCTGCCCATCAGACAACCTACCATAATCTGCCCCTTGTCTCCTGCCTTCTGTCCTACCCTCCCCCTGGCAGCCTCTCCCCAGGAACTGTTTTATCACTGGAAACTTCCCTAGGCCTGAAAAGGGAAGGGTGGTATACAAATCTTCTGTTGTGCCAACTCAGCTACCAGACTGGACCAAGTTGTGCGGTGTTAAACAGGTTGGACCCAACTGCATAGTAGGGAAAATCGAGGACTTGTGGGGATCTCTGTATTTCCCTTGTATTTCCATTCCCTCGCTATTTATCTACTCCTAGCAGTTCCCACATTCTCAGTCTTGTTCACTATTCTCCAAGTGAACTACTATCTGGCCCTTTCTGCACATCACAAATAAAATGCCTCGAGGACATTAAAAGAAGCATTTTGGAGAAGAACTCCACACAGCTTTTTCCCCAGGATGTCTTCAGAACATTTTATTTCTGCTCAACCCAGGTTTTTGTGAAAACATTAAGCCAGCTTTCCTTTTTCCTCAAGAAGACATTTCCTGCTTGCTGTGCAGAAAGCAGGAAACATCTCATTTTCTAATAGTTCTTACTTTTATTTTCACCACAGCTCGCGCCTGCCATTTTCTCCTTCTTGTGATTTTCCCTTTTGGTGAAGGTTTCCCTCAGAGGTTTCCTCTGCTTATAGCTCATCCACCTGTGATTTCAGTGTATAAAAAATTATCCTCACAGCAATACTGTGATCTGTCTTGTCTGCACATGGTTCTAGCCTCTGAATTTAAGTATCCTCAGTGAGGCTATGGTGAGATATATTGATACTATACAGTATATATTTTGTATGCCCTTGTGTCATTGTAACCAGGTACAGAAAACTATGGGCCAGAACTATGCTTTTATATATCTACAATTCATTTTAATAGAGTTTATGCAGAATAACTTCCTATTAGATCACACTATATTTGAAAATCATCAGGAGCCAGGAAGAAATAAATATTTTTTATCAATACATTTTAATGTGCCAACAGAAGTGCCTACACCGAATCCTGAAGATCCAATATTATGACCACATCACTAATGAAGAGCTGCTCCAAAGGAGTTGCATGTGCAAACTCCATAACATTGTTGCTCACAGAAGACTTTCACTGGCTGTCCACATCCTTCGCATGGAGAATGGTCAGAGCACAAAGGCAGCAATGAGGTGTATACCTCCTGATGCCAAACGACAGCGAGGATGCCCTTGAATCACCTGGAGGAGGACCTGAATGCACTGAATAGCGCATAGGCTGAAATACTCAGCCAAGACCGGAACTGCTGGTGAGCACTTGTTGCCTGATATGCTACTTAGCATGGGAGGATCTAACATTTGAAAGTATGATTTTTAGACAGCATTTTTGTAAACATTGTTCTCACTGTTCATAGGTTTTTTTCCATTCTATGCCACAATATCCAGTTACCCTGCCTCCGTCCCTTTGGGCAGAGCTGAATGTTGGTTTTGCTATGAAAACATATTCTTCTGAAGGTTTTAGGCTGCTCAGTGCTGATTAGGCTTTTTTTTAGTGTTTTTAACAATTTTAAGATTCTTTTGGTTTTATCATGTTCCTTAGCCACTTTAAGAGGGAGCATATGTATATATTCTAAATAAACAAGGGTATATTTGGGTCAAACCAAAGGTCAAACCACTCTCCTATTTCTAACAAAAGTCAGGATACTCAGAATGTGATATACATTGGAGTTCAGAGGCAGACTGTTATTTTACAAACCTATCTTCACTTAATGAATCTAAATCCTTTTCAATACCTTTTAAGACATAGGTTGCCTTTACATCTTGTAGCAAAATTCCATAAACTAATAATGCATTCTCTGTGTGTGTGGGGGGGGGGGGGTGTTCTTTTGCCTGCCCTGAAGCTGATTAATTTCATTGGGCTGATGTGAGGAAAGAAAATTCCCTTCTAGTTTCACCATACCTTTCAGAGTTTTACAATTCCCTGTAGTATGAATTTTACTATATTCTTTCTCTACAAAAGATGACAGAAGATATGTGAATTAATCTGCTATTTCCTGAACTTCCTTTGTTCTAGAATGCTCTGCTTGGGTCCTAGTGCCTTGGGGACAGGTAAGCACTAGGACCCAAGCAGAGCATTCTAGAACAATGAAGGTCCAGGAAATGGCAGATGAATTCTCAAATCTCCTGTCATCTTTCAGTGCGAAAGAGTATGGATTAAAAGCCCAAAAAGGTTTTCTTTTGTATGTTTGTTTGTATATGTTGAGCTCCAATTCCATGGTCATTTTGATTTGTTTTTCCTGTGTTTTACTTTGCAAATATTTGCATTCTTTGAATGACAAGGCTTTTTCAGATTTGGTCTTCAGGCTGTGAACTATAATGCCCTCCTTCACTTTTGCATCAGCCAGCATTATTTAGGAAACTGTTCAGAGAGCCTTTGAAACTAGCTGATATTTTTCTTGCACAAAGGTCTTTTAAATTATGGCTATTATGTTTTATTTTGTCTGCACCATTGAATTGCTGTTGATTATATCTTACCATGTATTATGAGTTTGGTGGGTTGCTGCTTTTAGAATTAATACAGGGCATCTTAGCTATTGTTTGATAGAACATCAACTTGGGTAGCCATTGCAGTTGCAAAGAGAGCTAAGAATTATCAAAATGCATAAAGTACATACTTCCATTTTGCATAATATATTCCACCTCCTTGATTTGCGTTTCTCAGAGAGGCAGTGGGGAAAAAAATCTTTTTTTCTGTGCAGCTGTATGGTCCTATTTAAAGAAAAGCCAGGACTCTAGGTTGCAAGTTTCCATTCTGAACACTACATGAAATATACACAGTTTGGAATATAAGGTATTATCTTCACATTTGAAGGACCGTGAATTATTTGGTGAGAGGAAATAGTTTTGGCCCTTCTACTCAATAAAGGAAAAACAAAATGTTATATACTTGGAATGCAACTCGCATCTTTGGTTGATTACACTTTTGAAATCAGGGGATGTATAGTGAAAATTCTACCATTAACTAAAACCAGAACCTGAAAGATGCAGCCAGAGCCATTAGTAAATAGAGTACTCTCAATGAGCCATTAAATCGGCCCTTCCAATGTGCTGTAATTAGGAAAAACTGATATGTAACATTTGAAGTTATTGACTAAATAGCAGCAGCATTAACAATATTTCATCTACAAATGGGCTTATTTCAGATTTATTTATCTACGGTCATAGACCAGTAGTGAAGCATGGAATAAAACAATACAAGTTCTAGAACAGGGGTCGGGAACCCGCGGCTCGCGAGCCGCATGCGGCTCTTCCGCCACTGTTCTGCGGCTCCATGAGCGGAGCCGCTGGCCCCATCTTCGCCCACCCTGCAGGCAGCAGGGCGGGCGCATCCCTCGCCCGTGGCCGGCCAGGCCGCGCCTCGGGCTTTGCCTCCTGCCCGCCCCGCTGTTTGCGGGGCGGGCGCTCTCCCGGCGGCCGGGCAGGCCGAGCCGCCGGGCCCCTCTTCGCCCACCCTGCAGGAAGCAGGACGGGCACATCTCTAGCCCGCGGCCGGCGAGGCCGCACCGCGGGCTTTGCCTTCTGCCCGCCCCGTTGCTTGCGGGGCGGGCGCTCTCCCGGCGGCCGGGCAGGTCGAGCCGCCGGGCCCCTCTTCGCCCCCCGACTTTGCTGGTTGCGGGGCCGCTGGCCCCATCCTCACCTGCCCTGCAGGCGGGGGGGGTGAGCGGGGGGAGGGAGGGCGAGCGAGCGAGCAAGTCGGCGGGGGAGCGGACGGGGGGCGAGCGAGTGGGTGGGTGGGGGTGAGCGGGGGTGTGCCAAATGGCTCTTTGGTGGTGAGCCAAATTTGGTGGTGAGCCAAATGGCTCTTTGAGGGGAAAAGGTTCCCGACCCCTGCTCTAGAATAACAAAATTGAAGACATTATAAGGAAACCATAAAATTATTCACAATGAAATATAAAAAATAGAAAGTAAATATAATTGACAACTAAAACTTAAAGGTAAACTTATATGGAAAACAACAATTTAGGGAAGCTCAAACAGTTGGTAAGTATAATCAGTAGCTTTCCCCCCTTTCCCCCTTAACACTTGGAAATAAAGATCTGCTGTTCACAGATATGTGTTATGTGAGAGCCAACATAGTGTAGTGGTTAAGAGCAGGTGCACTCTAATCTGGGGAACCGGGTTTGATTCCCTGCTCTGCCACTTGAGCTATGGAGGTTTATGTGGTGAATCAGATTAGCTTATATATAGTGAGCCAGAGACAGTATCTTGTTTAAAGAAAGGAAAAGAACCTTGACATTGACCTTGGGCTAGTCCAGGGGTCTGCAACTTGCAGCTCTCCAGATGTTCATGGACTACAATTCCCATCAGCCCCTGCCAGCATGACCAGTTGTATGAGCCAACGGGCCCATCCTGACCTTCTCACAGCCCTGCAGGCCAGCCGACAGGCAGCTCACAAGTTTTCTGCAGGCTTTGATCCAGCCTCCTCCACAGCAATCTTCTCGCAAGCACTTTCACTTCAGCGAGAGAAGAAACAAAAGCAAGGGAAACCAACTCCTTTCTATAACGAAGTCCAAAGCCTTTTATTCGCGGTCATTTAAAATCACAAAAAACAAACCACCCTTCAAATAGTTCCAAACATTCCATACAATAAGGATTGGTTTCAGTATACTGACCAAAATCAAGGCTACGTGCCAAGTGAATCACTCACAAAACAACAACTTGCAAAAGAACCAATTGGCCATGCTGGCAGGGGCTGATGGGAATTGTAGTCCATGGACATCTGGAGAGCCGCAGGTTGCAGACCTCTGGGCTAGTCACAGCATTTTGGAGCTCTATCAGCCCCACCCACCTCACAAGGTGTTTGTTGTAAGGGGGGAAGGGAAAGGAATTTGTAAGCCCCTTTGAGTCTCCTACAGAAGAGAAAGGGGGGGATAGTAATCCAAACTCTTCTTCTATATATCAATGGCCTCAAGCAGGTGTTTGAAAAGGTGGCAGGCACATTTTCTAAATAAATCTCGTTAGACCTATTTGCAGTAGGGGTCAACTTGGCAAATTTCTGAAAATTTGGAACTGATACCTGGGGAAGAAAGGGAGTTTAGCAAAGGCATAATGCCATAGAGTCTTTTGCCTGAAGCTGCTCAAGGGAAACTGATCTGTTATCTGGAGGTCTGCTCTATTTTGGGGAGAATGCAATTAAAAGCTTCATAGGGTTGTATTGAATAAATTGCTTTGTACAGTTAACTGTTTTGATATGATCAAAAGGAATGCTTTCAAGGGCAGAAGTCATCAATTTATATATGAGTACTGCAGTGAGAACCAATATATATGTGTATTATGCTATTAAATCTTTTTTTTACAGTAAACATTGGTGCTACCATTGAAAGGGCCTTTAGACCTGTTTTATGTGCATCTGGAAACTCCCAAATCCATCCTAGCCTAGTGAGAAGGAAAAGAGTGAAGCTGGCCCTCTCGATAAGGTTGACAGCTGCAGAAGGTGGCATTGAATTCATTCTTGCAATCTGCCTGATGGTATGATAGTATTTACAACCTCTAAGCTTTCTGCTTGTCTCCCTGGGAACATGAAACAACCGACAATTGAAATAAAGCAATATTGATTTTTACTCATAAGTTTGCCCTTTTCTTCAAAACATACACAAACCTCGATCTAACAACCGAAGTGCCTGCATCAACCTAGGCTGAGCTACTTACAATGGAGAAGAGAAACACTAAGCATAGAAAGGAAATCATATGCAGTGCTGCTCTCTAGTGGCAGATTTTTTTTTTAAAAAAAAAAGAATCACTGCCCTGTATATTGATTTGTGCCTGCTTAGCATGTAAGGCTGTAAGTTGCAAACATTTTCTTTTGATTCATATTTCATTTTGCTTCTCTGCAGCCAAAGTAATACAGGCTAGTAATTTGGAAAGCATATGATCCATATAATCTCCTGAGTTGCAATCAAATATTTGCCAATGTGGCGTAGTGGTTAAGAGCAGCGGACTATAATTTGGAGAACTGCGCTTGATTCCCAACTGCTGTACACGAGTGATGGGCTCATATTTGGTGAAGTGGATTTGCTTCCCAGCTCCTACATATGAAGCCTGCTGGTGACCTTTGGCCAGTCATAGTTCTCTGAGACCACTCTCAGCTCCGACTCCCTCACAAGGTATCTGATGCGGGGAGGTGACGGGAAAGAAATTTGTAAGCTGCCTTGAGTCTCCTTACAGGAGAGAAAGACCAGGTTTAAATTCAAATTTTTTGCATATCCCAAGATAGACCAATCTCATCAGATCTCAGAAGCTAAGCAGGGTTGATATTCGGATATGAGACAACCAAAGGGCCCCTATGCAGAGTCAGGCAAATGCAAATTACCTCTGAATGTCTCTTTACTTGAAAGCCATATGGGGTTACAGTCAACTGCAACTTGATGGCAAAAAAAGGGGGGAGAGGAAAGAGTACAAAAGAAAGATGCCAAACAATCACTATGGGTTAAATTAGGGTTTATTAAAATTTTAACAACTGAATTACAAATAAGTCATCATTTTAATCCCTTTAGTATAGGTTCCCTTTGAGAATAGACAAAGTATTTGGCCAAGACCAGAGTAGCAATTTAGCTGCTTGAGACTTATGATAATTTGCACTACAGCATCTGCTGAGAGATACTGACCATCAACTCTATTCCCAATACCAGTCAAATGCAGGTTCAGCCACTGCTGCCCAACACTGAGAGAGTTCCCAGGCCCTAGATCTGGTCAGGCAATGAACAATGTCTGGTTTCATTACCTCTCCCCATCTATAGATATTGCAGGATGCTTGCCAATGCTGTGAATTATGCTAAACCTGCACACATCTCACACACGCAGGACAATGAAAGCCCCCCCTCCATGCAATTCCTGCTTGGTCCTCAAGTAACCAGTCAGCCCCACACTGCCATGTAGAGGAGAAGGAATGTGAGAAAGCATTGCCAGGAAAAGGTTAACCCTTGCCCTGTTCACCAGGATGCATGCTCAGACACCATCAACCCAACAGCTGGAGGGTTTTTTTCTTTTGAAGGGAGACTATGAGCAAAATAGTGGCACCACCCAAAGGGGAGAACTGACCTTCTCAATGGTAAATGATCTTCCCAATAAACAGTGAAAGTAAGGAGAATATAGTTTGCTTTACACTGCAGTACAATGAGCCATCTGCCAAACTATATACATTTTCAAATGCAATGCACAAAGGAAAACAGAAATTAGACCTAAATCAAATTGAAATTTGCAAGTGCTGAAAAATTTATTTAAAATGTTGTCTCTAAACATATGCTGGGGATTTTTGTAAAAATTAAAATGTTACACATTTTTCAGTGCACCAACAAGAAAAGGAAATTCACAAACTTAACCCTAAAAAAAGATTTAGTATCCAAATGTCAAGAGTAGACTAGGGCCACTAAATTAAAAAAAAGCTTAATAACAAAAACACATACACATTTTTTTACAAATTAAAATCATCACATCATAATAGAAGGCCCATGATAGCCTGCCTTATGTGCATAAAATCACAATGAAATAACACAAAGAATTCCTATGTCACACTTTATGACTTGCAACCAGATGAGTTATGACCCACTGGTCTTCATCAGTAGTCAAAAGTGATAATACAATGTATTCGTTACCTGACTTCAAATACAAATAAAACATCTATGTGACTGAGATCAGTTATTCAAAATTCTGTTACGGCAGCATTCTATAATATCAGTCAAAAGGGGTTTCTTTAAGTCAGGAGCAACAAGTTTAGGTGAAGTGTATCTTTGACTTCAAGTCCTTACTAGTCTTCATATTGGAACAACTGATATCAGTAAGCTTTGGGTAACAAGCAACGAGACAGAAGGGAAAGTAAACGTGATGGAGAAAATAAACAGAAGCAACATTATTTGCCCTAATAGCACTGAAACTATGGCTGATTCCGCATGGGCCAAAAACAGTGGTGTGAAAACGGTGTGAAAACGGTGTAAAAGGGTTTAAAATGGTGTAAAAGGATTTACACCATTTTCACACTGTTTTCACACCGCTGTTTTTGGCCCATGCAGAATCAGCCTAAGGAAGTTTAATGGTTGAATTCACAAAAGCCTGAAGGCAGTAGCCTATTCCTTCTTCTGCTGAATAAAGATATATCCCCAGATCACCAGACAGAGCAACAGTAATTGCTTAGCAGGATCCCACCACCACCACTTTGCTTTGAATCTTCAAATGATAGGCTCCAGCCAGTATGGCAGCAGAGCAGGTTCCTTGTGAGCCACATGTGGCTGTTAAAAGATTTTAGCCATCTGTTGGAACAAAAAAGCATCACACTGAGGACAACAGCACACCCTGTATGATCAAATAAACCAAGACAGCAGGTTTCAGTCTCCCGAGATAGCTCAGATCAAAGGAATAGCACACCGGTGGAGCAGAGCCTCTAAAGTTGCAAACCGTAACCATCAGAAACGGAGAGAATGGATTTTTAATTTCTCTGGTACTCCTACACTCTTTTATAATTACAGAGAGACCTTGCCCAAGAATAACTCCTTTATTTTACTCCCCCCACCCCATCCCAACACACACACTAATTTTTCTGTCATGTAAACTCTGGTATATGTAAAATTTGGTAGTGCAGACTGAATTGCCACGTTATTCTATGAACTAAGCTAAGCTTAGAAGGGTCAAAATCTAAAACTACATGTCTGGAGGAGAAACTGGCTCTCTATAGAGGCATGTAATGTCACTACACAACAGACTGCTTATTTATTACAGTATACAATAGCAAGATTTTTTGTAGAGCATGGAATGGGGAAAACAGTCACTGGGATAAAAGTTATGATTGCACACGTTGGTCCCTTCACCTTAGCATTGTCAACTGCCACTGACTGTTTGGATCTCAGGCAGGGAAAGTTCTTTTCCTCAGCACTTCCCACCTGAGGTTCTTAACTGGAATTTAACCTGAGACCTTCAGTCTGCGAAGCCTGTTTTACTACCAGTTTATCTCTCCCGCTTTCCAGTCCTGGGGCATCAGCAAAAAGACGAGCATTGCCACACACACACACACACCCCATTATACATGTGTATAATATACTTGTATTTGATCTGAAAAGGAAATATTTAATTTTTCTGATGTTTCCGTAGATCAGGGGTGGGGAACCTTTTTTTCTGCCAAGGGCCATTTGGATATTTATAACATCATTCACAGGCCATACAAAATAATCAATTTAAAAATTAGCCTGCTATATATGGTCAAACATTTAATTAGCTCACCCCCAAAGTGATGACTGGAACTACCTCTCTGTGGTGAGGCATGTGATCTTAGCTGGTATTGATGATGTTGCTACTCACAACTGCTTTTCCAGGTTTGAATTTGGAGTCCTGCCTGCGGTTGGTTGTCTTGGCAGGGCCAGACCAAATGATTTCACAGGCCTTATACAGCCCGCAGGCTGGATGTTCCCCACCACTGCCCTTGATGCTAGTAAAACATGACTCCATAGTACTGCATTGGCTCACACCAGGATCTTTTATACATCACATTTTATTCAGCATTTCTTCCAAGCTGTTTAAGAAGTCTTAGGTAGCTCTCCCTGCTTTTGTTTCTGCCTTATAAAAAACCTGAGAGTGGTTTTATTTATTTACTTCACTTATACACTGCTGTTCTTTCCAATGGGACTTACATCATTCTCCCCTCCATTTTATTCTCACAAAAGCCCTGTGGGTTGAAGTTATGAGTGTGACTGGCCCAAGATCACTGTGGAGGCCATGAGGGGAGGGGGGAGCCACTGAGGCAACTGCCTACTGGACTGAAAAAAAATGTCTAATCACTCTGCCCTCTCCAGTAGACAATCACAAGGGTTGGTTCAGAGCCCTTTTGGGGATGATTGCCATGAAGCTTGTTGAGTGATGTGACAGAGTGAGGATTCAAACCTGTGCTCCCAGATCCAAGTCCGCCACTCTACTCACTACACCAGTCATGTTTTTAGAGACTGAAATTAAATGAGTCTTCCCTATAGCAAATAGCTAATACTGGATTTCATCTGCACAGAAGATGCTTTACAAAACCCCAGGTGTTATTTTTGCGCCCTTTCTGTAGCACCTCTTGCTGTCTGAAATGCCATTTGGACAAATGCAGCATCTTGAAGCACGAGCAGTTGTCCAAAAAGACTTAGCGCTCAACCAAATAGTATCCTTCACGTAAGTTTCCTTCAGTGTCCTCTTACCTAAGTGCCATCAAGTCACAGCTGACTTACAGTGACTCCAAAAGGGGCTTTCAAGGCAAGTGAGAAGCTGAGGTGGTTTGCCACTGCCTTCCTCTGCAGTCTTCCTTGGTGGTCTCCCTTCCAAGTACTGACCCTACTCAGCTTCTGAGATCTGATGAGATCAGGCTATATACCATGCTGCTTTCCCTCTCTCCGTTCCTTCTTATGAAGCACAAATGGGCCTTTTCATTTTATATTTCACACAAGCAATGCTACCAACATGTTACTCCATTTCACTACTGGGTGAGAAAAAGGGAAAGCAAAACAACACACTTACAAAGTGTCACTCAGAAGAAAAAAATTCCCAGTAAGAAACAAGCACCACACCTGTAATTTCATGTTAAGTAAGTCGTTTATTGGTTCTGACAACATTAGTAGATTGGATATTAAACAGTACTTTTAAACATTCTCTTAACCAAAAATATAACAAATATTTACAATCACTCAGTAAAAATACAAAAAAGCATACAGAGGCACTGTCTTTCTAAAAGACATAAGTGTAAGAGGTATCAAAAAATAGAAGACAAACATTGCTTGTTACAGAATACTTTACAATCACTGACTTGTGCAGTTACAATTGCTATCAGAATACCATTACAACTGTGCAGTTTTTGCCCATATGCTCACATATGCAAAAGGTCATTAATATCAAGCTTAACTGCATTCCATGTATATATTAACAAAAATTAGGACAAGACAATGACAAGCACAATGGGGAGTGGGGCAAAGAACTGTATTTTTCCTCACCCCATTTTAAAATGGCTTGCATTAACTCAAGAGAATATCCCTTTTTTCCTAATCAGTTTTTGAAGGCAATTGGAAAACAATTATTATAAAAGTAATATTTAAGGAAACTGCTGATTGTGTTATTTGTGGTGTTGCCTACAAATAAATAATTAGAATGAAAACCTGAATGGACTAAGTTTCTTTGAGTTTTACTTTCTTGGAAGAGTTAATGCAGAGGACTCATTCAACAGATGCTGTCTTTTTGATGCTCCATGCTATTGTCAATCACCAGCTGCACAACAAGATCATGTCCTAAGAAGTGATTTCAAATGACTACGCAACAACCATCTCTATTAAGGTCTGTACAAAATCCGCCACTTTAGCACCAGGCTGACATTACAAGCATTCCTTAGGCAGGAACACGATATTTTTGTTTGTCTTAGGTGATAAATGTGTGTCAGGATAAGATGTGCACGTGAGAAAATGCACACCTTCCAGCCACTACTTTGGAAACATTAGCACACCTAGAGCAACACTTTTTGATACCAAAACTTTGCAATATAGCTCACTGACATCATAAGTCCAGCATCATTAAACAACTGGTAAGCTAAAGTGATGTACAGGTCACACTTACATATTAAGAGACAGGGTTTTCTAGTTCGTATAACTACACGGAGGCAAAATTGAATATTAGTTACAGTTTAGTGCACATAAAGATATATCCTGTTTGATCTCCATTACCTCATACTATATCATGAGAAAGAAGAGTGATGGAGTTGATATGTACAAAGAGAGGAAATGGTCATTTCAAATGAATGATGGAAGTTATATAACAGGGGAAACAGCATAGCAAATGCTAGTAATCTATTTTGTTTATGAATTAAATGTTTCTAGAAGAGGATTAAGGAGAATTTTAATATACATTGTTTTTTTAAAGGGTATTCTGTCTCTTTGTACACACCCGAGTCTCACTTCATTTTGGCTAGTGTCCCCCGATGAATGTGATCAGCTGATTTAAAAGGTAAGCAAATATGTCAAGGTCAGAACAAGAGCAGATTGAGGCAACTCACACTGTGCAAGAGAGCTTATTTATTTAAAGCATGTTTATACTAGACGGGCTTTCTATTAATAAAACATGATTAGCAAGCAGGCTCCAGTTCTGAAATCAATGTAATTTTTTTAATGGAGGCTTATTGATTCTACTGGTGTGGCAACTGAAAACTTCACGAGAACAATTGATGCCAAGGTACTGTTTCAATGGAGAGCATCAGATTTTGATCAGTGCATGAGTATGAAGAGCTCTGCGCATATCTATCCAAAAGAGCTTACTCTCAAGAGAGAAGGCTTTGATCCTTCAGTTTTGTTCCTAAAAGCTGGAATAAACATATGAGGTCACTGAAAGATTATATTATTTGGCCCAAATCACTGTAATACATTTGCACTTGTTCTGCATCATTTACCAAACACGCATACAAAGAGAATTTGCTCGGAGCTAAGGCTTGGGGCTTACAAACTTATTTTTGGCAACTATAGCTACAATCTTAGAAAGCCATAGCATATCCTAGGGAGAAACACACGTTCCAATAGAGATGCTGAACTTTTTTTACTATATTTGATTTTTTTTGGCTGCACAGGCAATTGGCCATATCAAAAGGGAACAGCAATTTTTCCCATTTGCTGAATGCTTAGCTACAACGTGAACTTTCTCTCTACCTGGCCACACATGTGCTTTTTCTCTGCCTCCACTATGGGTGTCTACAGTTGTAGCGAGTGGACACAATCAACCAGAAAGTTAGGATTCACAAGCCACAGTGAAATGAATGAGAGTTGTGCTGTTGTGGAACTCCCATTGATTCCTAAGGGGGTTTATGCAGGAAGTACTAGCTGGATGTTATGCCCAGGACTACAGGTGTATATAGATACCAACTTCACTCAAATGCTAATATTATGTCATTTGGGCCTATACAAGATTATTATTTTCATTTAAGGCCTTGAAGGAAAAAGAAAGCAGATATTGTCTCAGCTATTTATTCCTGATACTTAAGGCTAGTAAAGACCATTGATAAGTGATCAACCAATGAAAGTATGATTTGGGTAGCCTCTCCACTTGGTTCTTTTCTTCATGGAAGTGTGAGTTCATGTTCCAAGGCATCTAGACAACAAGCATGCCAAGTGGCAAACAAGTTCACTGAAACATATGCTCTGGTGAACTAGCACCAAAGTCAGTATGGGAAAAATAATGGAAAGCTTTAGGGTTTCAGATTTATTTTTGGTGCTTTGTTATCTGCCAAAAAATGCTCAAAAGAAAAGTTCAAAACTCTTTAAGAACATTGCGTAAAAATAAGTTATTTTGAGGCACCTGCAAAATTGACAAGTGTCTTTTCCTCGCTCAGGTTGTAAACACTTATGATACCAAGATTTACTAGTAAACTTGAAAGACTCGCATTCATTTCCATTTATTATCCATGAATGGGCCACCATTATTTGCTTGAGAGAAAAATAATCTCTCCAGTTTTTCTCCATGTACTCTGGTTGGCTAAGTAAAATTGCAACCATAACAGAGATAAACAATTTTCCCTTACCACTGCAGTGTAAATGTGAATGTGAGCATATCCCCACAAAGTATATTTGTCTATTTATAGACAAATTTGTCTATTTATAGATAAAGGTTGGTGGTTCTTGATAAATTGTCCAAAATTGTATGCACTATCAATCTTGCTCCTCTTCCAATATAAGAGAGATATAATCGGTTATCACTTGTTCTTCTTTTAGGTTAGGGGGCTCATGCCTCCAAACACAAAGGCCTTGGAAGCACTCAAGAAGCAGTGAGACTTCTTGCCGCTGTCCAGTGCCTCCAAAGCCCACCACAACTGCAGGGATGAACTTTCTTGCCCATTTCTCACTTGGCAGTCTCCTCAAATAGGCGTCTCATGTTTATTGACAATGGCGAATGCATTTGTGGGTCACCATCTATAGCAATACACGGAAATATGAATTTCAATTTCAAGCTTGCTATAGCTGGCTTGTTTTAGTGTAAAGACTTTACTGTTCAATTTTTTTTGGGGGGGGGGGGAATCTAGGATCATCTAAAAGCTAAAATATACATTTTGTAGTAAAAACATGAAAATAAACATAAAATACTCTACAGTGCAAATACTCAAGAATATGGCCATGAATCTTGTGATGAGCTACAGATCCTAAACACTGAAATAATGAATCTCACCTTTCAAAGTTTTAGTCCAAGTCCCTCAAGTTGCAGAGAAGTTTAACAATTTAACAGCAAAGGCAGAGCTTAGTTAAAGCCCAGGCTGAATGGAATTTAGCCAAAAACTTGTTTCTAAATGGAAAACTTCACACCTTAGATTATGTGAATCCATACAAACAGAATGTACACTGGAGTAGATACAGAATAAGTCTTCATCCACCCAGCAGCCACAAGCAACCCTGTGGAACAGAAGCAAATATTGGCAGGTCAAAAGATGTGACTTCCAGACAGACTGGAGTTCGGGCAGCTGTCATCAGAAATTAAATACTACTCATAAATTCTGAATACCTCAAGCTGGCTACTCTGACATGGTAGGTACTGCTCAAGTACAAGCTTTGGTGAAGTGGAAACAGATTGCAAATTCAGGGGCAATTCACACAGCAGCCACACTCTCCCTTGTGCTTCTTTCCAAGTGTTACTGTGAGACCTGCAGGGGAGGGCTTCCCATTGTGCTGTAAATGTAGACAGACACCATGATTTGCTTTTTCTGGAGGGCAAGAAGAGGAAAGTGGAAGAGAAACACAGGTACTTCTTTAGGCAATTGGATAGTTAAAAGGATGGTCACATGTACTTCACCAGTTTTAAAATACAGGACCAATAGATGGCAGCATTTCACTACTGTATGTACATCAACACATACTTGAAGACGCACCTTGAGGGGTTGGCATTTCACAAAAGAGGTTTATGTTGCATTGTGTGTAAACCTCTAGCTGCACTCATGAACATCCAATTCTTCAGAAGTCAAAAGTGTTTTGCTAGCATAAGACATTTCATTAACACCAAGATAATTTGTTACCTTATTTTCTTTATAAAAGCATTCACATTAGCCAACCAGAGCATTCCAAATACAAGTACAAAAAAAATACCTTATATAAATTCCAAATTAATAAATTACTCTTCAGATTGCTGCAGAAGTTTCCTTGGTTTTGCTGAAGCTTTGCAGTTTCTTCCGTAGGTACATAAAATAACATTCTTCGACTGAGAGCTGAAATGGTATAGAAAATATTTGAGTGGTCTACCAAAAGATTTTCTACCGAAGAAAGCTTCCAAGTGCCAGGTGGCCCCAATGCATTAAAAGTTACAGGTCTGTCCGAAATTCTGGTTTCTGCATTACAGGGTCAGTATTCCTTGGAAAGATTTGTCTCTCCCCAACATAAATAGGTTTCTTAGATTGTGGAGCTGACAATAGTAGATTGAACAGAGCTCATAATTTGTTTAGAACAGAGGCAAATACAACAGTTGAAGTCAATAGCAGCAAGCTGTCAGCTACAGCCAACAGGATTGTATGATCCTTCCTCTTACTGTGACTTGGGAAGCACAAAGGCTAGACTGCCGAGACTTGTTCATCTTCTGTGAAGTAAGAAAGACACTGTAAATTCCAATGCATGTCATAACCATACTGCTCTTGTATTTATTAAATTATTAAATGTACTGACCACATCCCACTTTTCCCCGACAGCCAACTCCATGTAAACTGAGCATCTCTGCTTGTGAGGTTTTCCGAACCTAATCAAACAATCATTGAGCATTTTCAAATCTATACAACCCTATATGATTTTGAACACCTACATGGAAAGGCAATTGTCAAAATGAAATGGATCCAATTTCATCAAAATATTGTGTCCTTTCTGACACAGTGCTAAAAAACCCAAAATAGCGCACACACCAGCTCTAACCCCGCATCACTGCCTATCAAACTGATTTCTTCTGGCAACTTTCTTCATCATACGCATAAGATTACAGTTTTAATTTGTTTGTTTCTTTTTGTTTTCTTTTAACCATCCTTGTATAAAAATCAGCAATGCCTACATTCTACTGCTTGGATCCAAAGGCTGGAATGTAAACTGAAGTCAAGGCACTGGGAAATACTGATACACTTGATTGCTAAAGGACTGTCTCAATTAACCATCATAATGCCATCAAACCATCAAAATTAATAACAAAATACTAATTAAAAAGTATTTGAAGCTTTGGTTCCTTACAGGATTGTCATTATAGCTCAGGATCCCAAAAATCAAACTATTAATTGTGTTTACCCAATTGTATTTTTCCCAATGCAAACCCAGGAAGAGTTATGCTCTTCAAAGCCCACTGACTTCCATGGACTTACAATGATGTAATTCTGCATCACCAAACTACCTCATGCATAACTAATGAACTTTCAAACTCAGTCATGTTCAAAGGAACATTAAGAATTCTACCGTATACGTCCATGGTCACACTTAAAATGGATGCCAATTGGTCAGCCCAATTTAATTTCATATTAACTCAGGGTCAAAATTTAGCCATTTTGTATTATGAATCAGAGAATGCATTTTAGTGTGTTATTTTTTGAGCTTTTTAACATCTGAGTCAGGAAAGGTATCTTGCTGGTTGGTAGAAACAATAGGAATTTAGAGGTTCAGTAACCTCACAAAGACATGCACACTGGGAATCCACTCTTATGCAAGATTAACAAGATGGTCGTGCACAACTCTATGTGTAGCCATCCATACGCTCTTGCTGAACACAGCACTGTCATTACAGCACAACTGCAAGCACCTCAAACAAGACCAATGAATGTTTTTAAAAGTAAAAAAAAACACAACACATCCAATTTTTCCCAAAATAAAATTAGAAAAAAAATTGTGCCGAACAACTAAAGAGCTAACAGAAGGTCAAACATGAAAAACAGAAAAAAAGTGAAAATTGCTGGAAGACTAGAAAAGCACAGAACACCCTAATCTGGCTCTCCCTAATTTACTATGTTTCACACCCAGGAAGGTAAAGTAGCAAGGCATTAGTCCTAAATATGAATCAAGCCTTTCAAAAGATGGCAGGAAGGCTGTAAATAATGGCAGTTCAGAACATGGGTCAAGTATAAAGAATCAGCACTATCCAATAAGTGGGTCCCTGTGGGCTTGATTTTTGTCAACCAAGATGTTTCATTAGGCTTACTGCTCTGCAAAATAACTGAAATTAAAGCAGTTTTATTCTGACGGTACTCTGATCAAAATTCTAAGGGTGGTTACAATGGGGAAGTCAACATCTGTGTGCACACTAACTTTGATAACCTCAACATAACAAGATCAACTTAAATGTACCTAGCATTATTTATTTGAAGTAACTTCTGTCTACAAACAAAGAAAAATTTAACCATTAAAATATGTCCTTTTTTTAGCTTCTAAAAACAATGTTTGGGCCACTCACTCTCTGGATTACACTCACGTTAAGGGGTGGACTGGCCCGTTTACTTACCAGGAAAATTCATATTGGGTCAAAGCCTTGGATACCAGTCCTGCCTGCATTGTGACATGCTTGCTAATTTTTATCATTGTCCATTTGCACAACAGGCATTTAAGAAGCCATGATTTACAATACACACACACAGATTCACACACAAGGTGACATTTGCGAGATAAAATGGTCCATACATTCCCAGTACAAAATTATACAGCAGTTGACTATCAAATTAGATCTTTAACATACCGTCCTCTTCACTATTTGCGTCAGTCATATCTGCTAGTTTAGGATGGGACAGCTGTCGGCTATGCCACTCAGGCATCTTCTTTGGAAAACAGGCCACTGGTTCGCTACTCAGAGGAGCGGATGAGAGCCTAGAGAGCTTGCTATGCAGCATCTTTGATCTCTGTACCGCCACGCTATAGTCAGGAGGTTTTAAGTGTGGGTGGTGAGGTGATCCTTCCTTTAAGTCGGCTAAAGAAATGCCCATATATCCTGGCGGGGTGGGCGGTGGCTCCCTATACCTATTGTCCTCCTTAGGTGAGGTGACACAGTAAACTGGCACAAGAAATAAGCAATGGAAATGTTAATGAAAGAAACAAATGGGGGAAAAGCATTTGGAAAAAAAACAGTGAAATGTTACAATGGCTAACCAAAAACTGACAACAAAAAGTAAATGTAAAATTGCTTGTTATAAATGCTACTGGCAGAATTTTTAAATGTTAACTACTAAAGAAGTTCACAGTTTAGCAGCCAGATTACTAGATTCATAGAAGATGATGAAGCGCTTAGCAAGTTTTTGCCTCCTAAGCACTTACAAATTTGCAGAGAGCAACAGGGATTGTTATAAATCTGTACTTCCACAACTCACTCTATGTCAGGATCGTTAAATTCCACCTCCACCCCCTCCATGTCTTCAGTGAGACTATCAAATTATACTGGAAGAAAAAGCAGCTCTACTGTGAAAATATGAAAAAAGCAAAGAAAGGAAAAGGAAAAGAAGAGAAAATCCAAAAAACAGCGACAGCAAAGCATAGAGATATGCAAAAATTAGTCTTGCCAATGTGCTTGCTGAACATTTTTGGATAGCTACTTGTAGCATCTACACTAAATAACTTATTTGGCTATCAGAATCCATATTGGTGCTCTGCTAAAGGTAGGAAGGCCAGGCACATTATGACTGTTGGTGGAGAATTGTTTAAGTATTCCTTGCCTTCTGCCATTATTTTAAGTATTCTATACCTCTTAATATCAGCAATGCTGCTGATAATCCATATTGTTAAATAACCCAATTTAATTGTGTCATTTGCCTAATCTAGAATAAATTTAGGCTGCAATGACAAGGTTCAGTTCCTTTCCTAAGGTTCCCTCATTATATCCATTCACTTTTTCATACTACAAATACTACAAAGATATGAATATCTTGAGTATTCTCTAAGTTGGCCTTTAAGTGCGTTTTCAGTAAAGCCAATGCAAGGCAACTGCTACAAGGATGTAAATATCTTAAATTGCATTCCAGTGTTACATCACTGTCAGGTCACTAAGTGGTTAAGCTGGCATTCTGACTTTCCAATGTATGTATAAAAAGCAGCAGTCATACAGCTTGGCTGCTGAGAAATCTTGTCCTAGTGGAAATGATGGCACTGGAAAGAAGAGATGGGGCTGAAGGTATAGCTGAAAGAATACAACAACTGCTAGCATCTAGGTAATTCCTGTGAAAAACTAATGTAGTGTATGGTTAGAAAATAGTTTTAACTAGTGTAGCTGTCTGAGTGCTTTATCACTGTCTTTTTGAGCTGTTGATATTGTTTTTATTGTTTTATTAAACTCTATTTGTAACACAGTTGCTGCTGCTCCATTTAAGCTTTTAATGGAATATAATATCATTATATTTTATTACGATTATGATGTAATTGCTACTCACTTTAGACAATATAGTGGAAAAGAATGGCAATATGTTGAATAAACAAAAAACTAAGGTTCATGCTTTAAACCAAGTGAACTTCCACAGTCTAGCTAATGTGCTGGTCATTGGTGCATGCCCAAGGGGAAAAGGGTGCAAATCAGAGAGCCGAAAAAATATAAGAGAAAGGCCTCCACCATATGGGGTGGCATCAGAACAGTCGTAAGCAACATCCTTCTGATGAGCAAGTTAGGCTCCCAACAAATTCATTTGCACTGTTTGTTTTGCCAGATGTCCTTGAATGAAGTGATCATTCATGTTTTAATCCTGTTTTCCCCCTTCTTTATTTGTGAACTTTGGCATTGTAATATCATCTAGTCTATTTAACATATTCTGATAGTCACATGTGGGCTCATCTGTGGGTTATCTGTATCTGTAGGGCTCACATGGACTGAAGATAATTTCCCCCCAAAACTTGAGGGACCTCCTAGGTTTGCAGAACATTTTTTAAAACTTATAATTAAAAATGTGTAGGGGTGGGGTGACTCCCCCCAAAATGGAGAACTGCTGCAGTGGGGAAGAAAAAGAGGGTGAGTGGGCAGCTAGGTGAGAATAATCCTCCTCCTCCCTCCCAGCTCCAGTGTTAGGAGCAGCAGAAAAATGTAAATAGAGTAGCTGACCTGGTGATGCAGAGGCAAAGATAAGAAGGAAGCCACTCACCCACTTGCATGACTTCATGTCTACCAGCTCAGCTACCTTATTTATACTTTCCTGCTTGCCTTCCAACCTACTAGACTGTGAGGATCAGTGCTGGAGATGAAAAAGGAAGGATTCTTTGCTTCCATTCACTGGTTAGAAGTCAGCAAGGAACTATAAGGAGGGCAGCTGAGGCAGTGGTTATGGAGGCTGGGGTAAGAAGGAGTGCCCCCCCCCCCTCCAATCGCATGCCTCTGTACCTACAATATGAAACATTTAGTTGCAGGAGCCCACTTGTATATTCTAAAAGTGACATGCGGCCCTATTTAGAGATAGCTAAATCCATGGGTTGGGCCCACACAGACCATATTTCTGCATTCAAGGGGACTCTGCAACAGGCCCACTGGGAGCCACACCAGGTGTCTATACTTTTAAAATAGACTGTTGGAACTTTAAAAATATGTTCTGATGCATCAAATAGCTATGCTATAATACTAATTGTTCCTAAAGAGAAACGTGCTTAAAATTTCCTCTGAAGGGAGGACAACAAAGTGCAGATGCACCGTTTCCTCAACTCAGTGCTCACAAACAGGCTACAATGGACAGAGGTAGCACAAGGATTAGAGGATCAATAGTGGACCCTCCCCCTCCACGTTTCTTCTTCCTGCCAAGGTGAACAATCCCAAATGATAAATGAATTTCTTCCTTCCATATCCTTGTATCTTGTACTCAGCCTAAGATATTATCAAGTAGCAGCCTGCATCAGTGGCATGAAAAGAGAAGGGGTCCTGTGTGGGTAGGAAGAAAAGGCTTGGGCAAATAAACGGGCATCTGTTGATCTCCCAGAGAATGGCTGATAGAGGCACTGCTGGAAGAATAAAATATGAAACAAGCTGAGCTGAGCAATTTAAGGCTGAGGAAGGATGATGCAAGTGTAGCACCTAGCAGCAGAGAGCACTAGGCATTGGAAAGGGCATAAAGACAGGAGGCATATGGAACCTGATGCATCAGTTTCCTTTTCACTAACATTGGAATCTAGCAACCCTAGACAATGATTATCACAGGAGAAGAGTATGGAAATGATCCTTGGACTCATCCCTATCAGGCATGGCTTTCTTCACTGAATCTTCACATGAATTTCTTCACTGAATCTACCCTTTCCAACATATGCAGATGAGATATATATATATATATATATATATATATATATATTCATAAAAAGGTTGTCTTCTCTCTTCCAGGAACAATCTGATCTCCTGAGGGAAATGTTACTAACCAAAGCAGCAGTGATAGACCAATGATAGAGGTGTTTCAAATACCCCCATCAACCCTAGTAAGGTTAATTATGAAGGAAACTTAATTGTCCTCAACCCTACAACTTGTTATGAAGATTTAGAGGTCTGGGCCTCAAAATGAAGGCTATTTCCCCAAAGCCCAAGAAAAGCTTCTGTTATGACTTTGGAAAGTGAGATTAGCTGAGCAACTCAGCCAAATTCCTTCCTTTGTTCTATATCATCAGTTAGAAAATACTGGGACATACAAGGGAGGAGATGGTACACAAGCCGGCAGATGAAAGGAGTTTCCTCCTTCCTCCTCTTCCTGTCTGCCCCATCTCCCTGCAAGCACAGTGTCACAGGTGCATGTCTATCTTCTACCACTGTATTTTTCCTTGTGCAACAACGCCCTTACAAATTTAACAACAAATATTTTCAGTTTCGTGTGTAAGGGAAATGAGGGAGTAGTGGCACACATTCATCCTAACTCACTCTCTGCAAGTGAGGACTGCTCCAGCTTTTTCATTGGAGGGAACATACATACTGCTATCTGTAGCAACATAAACTAGACAGCAGCACTGCAGCCAGAGAATTTTGGTATGTCCACTGAAGCATGTCTGCTCACAGCAAGCTGCTGGATAAGGAAATGATATTGATATGTTTAATCTGCTCTGAATGCAAAATACAAAACCAGAATTTCTCCTATTTTGTTGGGGAAATGAGTTCTAAAAACCTCAAATCATGTTTGCACTATGACTCTTGAAAGATCTTTGCACTACACAATTTTCCCCTTTATGGCCATCATATCTAAAGCTGATAGTCTTCTCTTGCTCAGAAACGGGCATGGTTTACATATTTTCTTCCATGTACAAGCAGTGTACAATTAAGACTGCAGTTTCTAGTTTTCCAAATGTGACTCCATTTTTGCTGTGGAATATGGACCTTCTTGGCACAGAGTAGCACCAAACTTTTTAGGATATGCAGCATTTGGATGCCTACAAATCTGCTGCCAGTGCAAAATGATATTGGGAAGACTATTTCCTTCCTATCTTGGAAGCAAGAGGAATGGGATGGCAGCACTGAACAGCTAGCAAGAATCTCTCAGGCTGGATTCACTCACTAGACACTTTCTGCCCAACATAGTGACTGCTGAAGAAACAAGAGCCCAAAGTCTTAATCAGAGGAAGAGCTATAAAGAATCTGACAGAAAATGAGCAGTTTCATGGAAGCTAGTTAAAACCAGCTCTCTTCTCTGTAAGGCAGCAAAGAAATATACTGTTCTATAATTTTAAATCCCACCTCCTGCACTCCCAAGGAGGTTTGGAGACACATCCTCTGAGGACTTATTTGATTGGAAACATGTGAACAAGCTAGATTTTAACATGCAATCCGCTCTTTGTTCGGCTGATGTAATTTCTTAACAGCTTAATAACATAATGCGTAACAGATGTGAAAGCTTCCACAAGCCTTTGACTTGGCTTACCTATGAGGCCTCTCTCTGTACTTGAAGTGACAGTTTTGTAAGCTGCATCGCTGCTGGCTTTGGAGTCCAAAACTTCAGTCTGGTCTGCTGTTAAATTGTCAAGTCCTCTTCGTTTTACTGTCCCATAGTTTGCTTCGTAAGTGTCTGAGAGGGAACTTGAAGAAGCCCAGCTCTGCCGGGATTGGTCAAAGTCCATGCCAGCTTTTGACTGCCTGCTGCTATTTGGACGGACATTGGATTGCAAATGAGCTTCTTCAGGACAGCAGTTTGATGGTTCTACTTCAGCAATGGCTTTTTCTAAATGAGTGTGGCGGTAAGAGTTCAAAAGATCCCATCCTTTTTGATTCTGGATTGTTTGGAAATTATCATGGGAACTACTGGAGCAAGAAGTCCAGCTTCCACGACCACTGTCTGCTGCTTCTATCATGATGTGATCATGGGAGATCTCCTCGGTACTCATGGAAGATGACACAGGCACTCCTCGGATCATTGGAGATCTGGACAAAGGCCAGCTGAATTTGAAGATAACGGAAATTAAGAAGAAAACTGTGTTCATTTATAGAATATGCAAGCAGTGCAACTGTCAACATAATCTAATATAAATGCCTCTTTTCTCCAAGTAATAAGCGTTTTAGATCTGAGTATGTTATTTTTATTTTAAGAACATAAGAACATAAGAACATAAGAACTAGACTGGATCAGACCAGAGTCCATTTAGTCCAGCACTCTGCTACTCGCAGTGGCCCACCAGGTGCCTTTGGGAGCTCACTGGCAAGATCTGAAAGCAATGGTCTTCTACTGCTGCTGCTCCCAAGCACCTGGTCTGCTAAGGCATTTGCAATCTCAGATCAAGATTGGTAGCCATAGATCGACTTCTCCTCCATAAATCTGTCCAAGCCCCTTTTAAAGCTATCTAGGTTAGTGGCCATCGCCACCTCCTGTGGCAGCATATTCCAAACACCAATTACGTGTTGTGTGAAGAAATGTTTCCTTTTATTAGTCCTAATTCTTCCTAATTTTGATTTATTCCCTGCCCTTTACAATAGGCAGTTATGCAGACTTCTCAGAATATTTATACAACATTTTTCTACCATTTTGGCTGAACTATTACTTTCTAGTGGGTCACATCCTCACTAAAGCCTTCTCTATTCTTCCCATGTCTGTAATTTGTTGGTTTCCACTGCAAATCATTGTTCTTTCTCAACATCATGTGGGTTCCATCATATTTCTATTTTTTCCCCTAAATTCTCCCCAGTGCAGGTCACATAATTATACACTAACATGAAATAACTGGATTTTAAAGAGATTTTTCAATACTATTTCATATTTTCTCTCTATATGCAATTTCCTGTCTCAGACAGGCCTCGATTACAAAATTGGCACAAACACAGACACTTCACTTCTGAACCAGGAGGAAGAAAGAAAGAAGAAATTGGAAATAAATATTCAAAAGGTTCTCCGAGTCAGAAACAATGAAATATCTGATTTGCATGATTAGTTCTTATTAGATTTTTCTGTCAGTGTTGGTCAACTTAACTGCCCTTGCATTTTAAACACTTTGTCATTGCTCATAGCTTTCCAGTGCAGGAAACAAAAGTCAGCACTATGCTAAATGTGTCTCAAACAAGGATAGCACAAAATAAAATCTCTGTGCAGACCAAACAGCAATGTACCTTGCATTTATATACCAGCACAAGCTTCTTCTGAATAGTGCATTGCTCAAAAACAAGATGTAGAAAATGTCCAACGTTTTATTTTACGAGAAAAAGGAGTGCTTATCTTTAACTATCATTCTTCAATTGGTCTTCTGAGCATTCACACTGATAGGCTTTGCTTCTGTGCAGAAATTTCTAGAACTACGTTTTACAGCGCTATCCTGGGGGAAGGGGGAATTGCTCAGGAAATGGCATGACCTGAGTGTGTAAATGCCGCTTGCACTGGCATAACTTGCGAAAGTACACATATGTTCTGGCTTTGATGCAAAGGGCACAATGCTTCACAAAGATAAATGACTGAGTCTGAGCAACTGCTCTGCAAAATTCAGTAACAGGGCTCCTTTTGGGAATAACTCAAGGAAGAGTTTTCTGGAACAGATCACAGCAGAACTTTACAGCAGATATTGCCAAGAAACTTAATCTCTGGGAAGACACTCTTCCTTGGGTCTGGCAGAAACAGATTAGGGTGTGTCCTGAAGGGAGGAGAGCTCTTTCTAGATTTGAGAGTAGCTCTGGAGGATTAAGGGAGGATTGGGTCCTAAATTAGGTGACACTCAAAGACAATGTTCAGGAGAAAAGAGGTGTCTAGGAATGAAAGCTTGATGTACAATGTTCACTGGACCTTGACGCAGACCAGATTGGAATGAGGAAGGCTACGTTGTAAGTGGGCTCGGGAGGTGGCAAGTGGTAAATGACTCAAGTGGCTTTTTCATGACCTGAGTAAGGAACAGCTGTATTCCCTGAAGGTTTAGATAGTGTCACAGGAGGATGAAACCTGATTCAGATCCTAATTGCTTAAGAAGGGACTGGACAAAGACGGAATGTAGGAGGTTAAGAGCTTGTATATCTAATCTGGAGGAACCGGGTTTGATTCTCCGCTCTGCCGCCTGAGCTGTGGAGGCTTATCTGGGGAATTCAGATTAGCCTGTACACTCCCACACACGCCAGCTGGGTGACCTTGGGCTAGTCACAGCTTCTCGGTGCTCTCTCAGCCCCACCTACCTCACAGGGTGTTTGTTGTGAGGGGGAAAGGGCAAGGAGATTGTGAGCCCCTTTGAGTCTCCTACAGGAGAGGAAGGGGGGATATAAATCCAAACTCTTCTTCTGTTACCACGTGTGACTGCTTTTGAGAGATGAGTATGCCAATTCTATGTAATGCAGGTGAAAAAAAATACAATTGAAGCCACAAGCTGGTTGTCCCCATTTCATGTTAAGACACAGGTATGAAAGCACTTCCATTTACTCTCATCTACATTTACAGTAGTTCCTGCCATTCAAAAATATCTACTTTAGAATGTCTAAAGGCAACACTCCAGAATTATCTATCAGGCAAAAATACTGGTTGGGAGGATCACTTGAGAAGGTCATGTGAAGGAGGTTGCTTGACAGAGAAGTGAGGATGAGATCATTGTATAAGGCTTCTGAGCAACAGTGACCTTACGTGCAGTAATTTATTCTACAAGTCCCCATCAGTTAGTTGGAAGCTGTGGCTGAACCAGCACTGTAGAGGCCTCAGCCTCAGTTTGAAAAATTATACCCATAAGTAGTAGAAGCAGCTATGAGGCCCAGCAGTCTCTGAATGTGCCTGGCATTGCAAAGACTGGTAAATGGAGTTCTCACTAGGTAGGTTAGGTTCAGTAGTCTGAGAGAAGAATAGTTGAAGGTTATTTTTAGTATGGGTGACTCTGGAGTCCTTACCCAGTAAGGATGAGACTTCTTCCCATTGACATGCAGGTCTTAGGCAACCAAGAGATGTAGAATTGTATACAAATCTACTCCTAAGAGACTGAGAATGGAACAAAGACTTTTTCTGAGCAGGTGAAGTGCTGCAAGTAGAAGTTTCTACTGCCTCTTTCTGCAGAAAGTGATCCATCTAAGGAAGAAAGAAAGATTGGGGACAGCACATTTGAAAACTCCAGGTGAGGGGAGCAAGGTAACCTCTACTGAGTAGCCTATTTGGATGACAATGAAAATAGAGGCGTTGCTGGAGGCTGCACCTCACTTGGAAAATATAGCAGCTGCCCTTCAGAGAATGACTCAACAAGGAATTCATTAGAAAATAGCTGACAAGGTTTTTGGTATCAGAATGATCTCTTTGTTGCCAAGAAACTTTTGAGAACTGGGTCTTGTAGCCATATTGTGGAATTCTCCAAAAGCCAAAACAAATATTTACCTTAGGAGCTGACATCAAGAGTGAAGAAGATCACCAATACAAACGCTGGGTTTATATTTTTGGTTGGCTCTGTAAGTTACTGAGCTGGTCTCTTCAGCTTTAGTTGTACTGTCTTGACTGGGTTCTGAAGTGGTCAGTGTCCATGGCTCTGAAATCTGGAGCTGAAGTGGCAGAAAACTGAGCCCACAGACTTCTGTGCTGTCAATGCCAATAATCCAGTCATTGTCTCAGAGGCAGAGTGAGTTCTCCCAGAGTGTTGCATGGTTGATTGTGCCTTGTTTGCTTTGCAAATTTGAGGAAATGGAAACAAGTCTCTAGTGTGTGCTATTACCCAAGGCTTAGAAGACACAAGTTGTGGCCATCAGTTGAAAGTAGCTTTTCCCTTCACTGTTGATGACTTGTTCTCTGCACCACAGCAGGGCAATGAGAGAAAGATGGGAAAGTAGGAAAACTGACCAGAGAGAGAGAAAATAGGAAGTAATGACTTTGTATGTATTTTTTTGCTTTAAAGAAAACTAGCGTGCAGAAAAGGGCCCTCTAAATATGTATCTAAAACACAGCTTCTGCTGCAGCAAACAGAAAGGAACAAGGCAAGATGAGACTCCTCCCACCCTGGGCATGCAGACAAGATTGTGCCTCTGAAGGAGCAGAATTTTTGCACCTAAAGGCTAGTACCAAAAGTTTCTGAACGGAAACTCTGCAGAGATGGAAATCCCTTCACTGTGATGCCAGAGATCACAAAGACGTACTAACTTATTGCAAATCAGCTGCTATCATTACCAACACGACTTGCAGCTATTCAGCCTAACACAGTTCATTTTGAACAGAGTATTTGTGCAGTTTTACAGCAGTGCTATGTAAACTGAACATAATCAGGGGGTTGTTTGTTTTTAAACCCCAACTAGCCATCTCCAGGCTTGTAAAAGCACTTCATGCTGTGGAACCTGTAGCTGTAACTGCCATTGTCCAGCTTCCCACTGGCAACAGCCATCCTACTATAATAAAGGCAAATAGTTTCTGACAATATGCCTTAAGGTATAAGCCTGGAAATAAATTTCCTGCTTGCTAGCACAGTAATTAAAAAGTACCATGCTATACATTAAACATGAAATCATTTAAATAGCCTTATGGAGTTTCCCAGGATAATATCTTTGAACATTCAGTACCCAGCATTATACCAGAGGCAATTTATTTAAATCAAAATGTCTTCGTGCATTTTTTCCCTGTAAGACTTACCAGTACGAGGAAAATTACTGTATGAAATTCCCAAAGCAGATAGCATACCTTTCTCTCTTTTTAAATACTGACTGTAATTCAGTGGGCTAACAATACATGTAAGAAAGACTCTAACATAGGAAGTAAATGGCTTGGCTATAACGTTCCATCATTAAAATCCTCTCTTATATCTCTCAGTGGAACCTCCCTTACCCAGTGCAAGGCTGACTAAATTCCAGGGATGGGTGACGGTGCTCTTTCCTTTCCGCTGTTCCTCCCAAATCCACCACAACTGTCTGAGGCAAGCATCTTTCATCCTGAAGGGTTGCAGACATCGAGTCAGCAGAACAGTTGCTCACAATGCTGGACCGTGAAGAGATCTCACTGTGACTGGAATCTGAGAAATTCTCAGATTTGGCAGATGGTATGAGGGCATAGCCTAAGTGTGACAGGAGAAGAGAACATTAAAGAATTCAGACCACAATACACATGTCCACATGTGAAATGCTTTTAACCAATTAATTCCCCCTCTCATTTGTTCAAGTAATGCTCCTCACGGTTCATTTTAAAAAAAGCAGAACAAAGCTTCACTAATTACTTTGAACTCTGGTCAAAAACCAAATGGCATATTTGTAACATAATATAATGAAACCAGAAGTAAAACCTCCTCAATACGAGTGGAGCTTCTTCAGAAGGCGACTGGACCACAGCACCAAATTTCAAGACTCCTCATTGTTTTAAGAACACAATGAGAAAGAAATACAGAAGCTCTCAATAGAAACTTTCTCTTAAAATTCCTAACAGAAGGAAGTCAAATCAATAAATTCTGTCAAGATACTATTGTATATCCCCAAAAGTGAAATATAAAAGGTTTTACAGCAATTTAAAGAAAATGTACACTCAAGAAATCCACAAAACCTTAAAGGAGTTATAGTAATTAAAATGCCATAAAATCTATGAATTGAAGTAAAATCTTATCAGTTTGCATTTCTAAGAGCCACCTCAAGTCTTGATGAAAGCATTTAGTGATCATTTATGGAGTCACAGAATCAAATGGTTCGGACTTTTCTCTCCTTTCCCACTTCCCGTTGCGATAGTGTGTTTGAACGCTTCCTCATATGGTTCACAATAACTTCTGTTTAAACTGGAATGATCACAAATCCACTTATGCTCATTTCAGTTAATTGTTTTCTTCTATTTATAAAATAATTTTATCCATAAGACTGTCTTTAAATAGTTTTTAGATATTAAGCCTTTATCGGATTATTTACTGACATGTCGTCATCCCAATATAGACATAATATATTACTAAATCAAGATTTTCCCTTTCAGAAAATTGAAACAAGCAGTCCATTTAGAGCAGCAGCAGAACTATTAAGGAAAACTGGCAAAAACGTACAGACTGGCGGGGAAAACACAATGGTCGAAGACAAAGAGGGAAAAGTTAAGCTCGCTGCAACTGAGAAGTACACTCTGCGGAGCTCTGTGGAGCCCTGCTCTCCTGATAGAGGCAGGAACGCAACTGGAGCGTGAGGGCGCAACTGGAGCGTGAGGAAGTGACGTTTTTGAAGTACCTGCCTCCTGAAGATGGAGAAAAGGAAATCCCATATGGAGATGTCCTCTGCCTCCAGAATACACCTTTCTCAAATTATAGACTTCTATCAAAACTAACAGTAGTTTTTTTGTCTCTGAAAATTGTGACACTATGAAATGTGAACACAAAAACAAAATAAACATATGGAGAAGCAGTTCTGAAGATCAGTTTGTGCCAAGGTATAATGGTCCAATCCTATGTGGGGCAGGTGAATCGTGTTGTGGAGCCAGCATGGGCTGTGCTGATGCATTTCCCCTCTGCTGGTATTAGGGGCACCCCCACCAGTGGAGGGGGCAAAGGTGCTGGTTGCCAGCCTTTCCTCAGCTTCATGGAGGCAACACCAGGAAGGCATATCTGCTGTGGAGCTGTGCTAGTGTGTGACTGAATACTGGCGGGGGGGGGGGGGCGCTTAATGTTAGTCAGCTTCCTACCCCAGGTTCGCAGGCAGTTACGCTGCAGCCTGGGGATTGGATTTATGTCACCTTTTTGATGGTGTAAGTCCATTTGGTTCTAAGGAAGGTTTTCCAATGGTGGGTTGTGAGGTTTTTTGTGTTTTCTGCCTCCCCACACTGCTGGAAAGCCCTTTGGAAGTGGTGGGATGGTGAAGCAGTGGTGCTGTCCCCGGCCGCCTGGAGCTATGGATTGAACTAAACATAATTACAAACATTGTTTTGATCCAATATAATTAAATAATTACATCTTGAGACACGAATCCTATTCAAGGGAGCCTATTCCAAGGAAAAGCATTATGAGGATTGGTTGTTGTGGGTTTTCTGGGCTGTGGTCTGGTAGATCTTGTTCCTAACGTTTCGCCTGTATCTGTGGCTGGCATCTTCAGAGTTAGGTTACTATGTCAGACTACACAGGGAGGTCATTGAAATCCACAAACACCAAGGCAACTTCAACAAGAAGGAAGAGACTGTGAGAATTAACAAAACTTGGCTACCAGTACTTAAAAACCCCAGAATCAAAGGCCAAGGGCATGCTAGATTCATGGACAATGGACTCCACCCAGACACAGGGGTTGCATTCACTAAGACTGTTGCTGCTGCAGGGAATGCAAATATGATTCACTTCCTGGACTGAAAAACCCCACCCACATCACAATGCAGTCAACCACACCTTTGCATAGCAAATTCCACCCAAACACTTACTGATTGGTTCCCCACCCTGGGACATGGATTATATATACCCCACAAAACATTCCCTTCTCACTGGACACAGTGTACAACAGACTTCTCTCTGTGATACACCTCTGAAGATGCCAGCCACAGGTGCAGGCGAAACATTAGGAACAAGATCTACCAGACCATGACCACACAGCCCGGAAAACCCACAACAGCCAGTTGAATCTGGCCAGAAAAGCCTTCGACAATATTATGAGGATTGTTTGGATACTTTGGATACTTTGTTTCATGACTGTATGTATTTTAATTGGATCTTCCCTTAAGGTACCTTCAGACTTTAAAGAAATTTCTCAGCTAATGCAACTGTAGAATTCTATTGCCTTGTTCACAAACCAGCCTAATCGCTAGCATATCACATAAATATGCTGTGGTATACTCCAGGGTTATATAATTAGAAAAGGAAATTGTTAGTGTCTTTATGAAGCATTTAAAAAAAAACCCTTAAGATTTACATTTTAAGAGAATGGCTAAATAGTTATAATATTCAGCAGCAAGCACAAAAAGAGAACAAGACAGTTATCTTGTGTCAAATTCTAAAATTCAGTGCTTTATAACTTTCTAGACCAACCAAACCAGACCAACCAGACCAAGGGACATAGAACTCAAATGGTGGGAAATGGGGTATTAAACGCTCCTGCACCACACAGAACCAGTTTTGCATTTTGAAAAATGTTTACTGAAGTATATCCTCTTTTCCTTCTTGGAAAGGGATGTTTTATGGAATTCAACATTTTTTTGGTGACAATATGGTTAATGCAGTAATTAATTCAAGCAGGAAAGATGTTGTGTGGGCAGTCTTGAAAGGAATTTCTCAAGCTGAATCACTGTAAAGAGCATTATCTAAACAGCAATGTATAGAAATGAGAGTAAAAAGGAACAAAATAATGAGATGAAGTAGAATGTCTTTACAGATAGCATGGTTTAGCAAAACATCATACATCTTACACAGGAGTATAACCTGGAAAAATCTGACTAAACCAGTACAAGGTTGCAAAAGGAATTTTTTTCTACAAATTAAAAAAGGACCTGATTAATCTGTCAACCAAGAATATTCTACAACAAGATATGTCTAGTTTAACTAAAAGCTATGCCAGTAATGTTTTTGGATGGAATCAGTGCATAAACTTGCACAGAGCATTGAAGTTTATTTCACTTTCAGCTACCTTGTACATATTACATAAGTCGAAGTATAAATAAAATAAAATAAATAAATTATATGTGGGAAGAGGAGAAGATACACAAGTTTGGAACCCCAGTACCAGCCCTGCTGAATGTTGTTCCATATAAATTTACACAATTGAAATAAAAATTTTCATCTTTATACATTAAAAAATAGCTACCAATTAATCTTACTATGCTACTCTAATATGGAACCTAAAGCTTGTTATATATCCTAGGAAAATTTAATACAAGTTGGAGAGAAATTGTGTGTTTCAATCCTTTTCTAGAAATCTAGGACTCGTAGAGTTTCATTCATATCAGATGAATTATTAGAAAGTGAGTTTTTTTGGTCATTTTTGTATGCCAGTTGGAGCTTAGAAAAACAAAACTTTAAGCACTGTAAGCAAACTAGCATATTGAACACAAAATTAGAATCCACAAACTTGAAGATCTGTGTATTTTTACATTTATGAAAGGAGGTTTGATTAAGGGAGAAGAATTAATAACTAAAAAGTAAAATAAATTTAAATAGTTATTTTAACCTAAATCCACCTCCCTTCTTTTTGTACTATTTACATATTATTGATGAAAAAAGATTTACTTCACTATTTAAAAACAACAACATTTTGCTGATGTGTCTGTTATGCTGGTTGAGATCTCTAAACAAACTGATATTAGAATTTGTCATTTTATAAAGATTTACTTGAGGGTAAGTCATATGATCTGCAGTGGAACTTCACATGCATAGGATCAGGCTGCAAACCTAATTCCTACTTGAAATTTCTGTTATACAAGCAGCTATACCAGTGAACAGTTTTATTTCACCCACGACAATATAAACAAAACTAACATTCACAAATGGATCTATAGTGGTGTGGCTGTAATTGCCAGAACTGCATGAAAAAGTTGTTTTCATACAGTTGGCTTGCAATACCAAGTATCCTTCACCCAGTTACATTTCAAGCACAAGGCACTTCCTCTTACATAAATGAAGCAGGCACTACATCTACAGTGCATTGATAGTGGAACACAAGAACATGACAACAAATATATGTTGCATCAGACAAATATAGCCTATCGTTAATTAGAAAGCTCTTTATCCACAGCACAGAGTTTGCAAAGCAGGAACACAGCTATGGAAAATAGATCAAAATTATGCTACTGAAGCTCCATTTCAGAAAGAGAAAATGAGCAACCAGTCTCTGTTATCACCAGCAGCTGTGCTTGTAAGATTTCTAAGAAGCATCTAAAGAGTGTATAGCTTTCCAGCTTCCAGTTTTACTATTCAAAATTACAAATAAAACATATACAAATATATACTATATCAGCATTTTCAAATTTGGGGAAAAAACATAAGCAGGGGCAAACAGGAATGCAAATGCACAGTTTAAATAGACTTTTAAAGTCCAACGTAAGATGGACAATGCATTAGATAGTCTTCCTTCTTTTGTGCCTCAACTGTGGACATAGCCAGAACAGAGAAGTATTGTTTCCATGGCTACTGGTTGAATGTAACACATTACGGTCTGTGTCCTTCTGTTGTTCACTTCTATCCCTATCTTGCTGAAACTCTGATGCCATATCACGGATGAAAGCTGGTCTTTCCCTGGAGAAACTCCTTTCCCTCAATCTTCCAAAGGGGGACCCCATTCTTTTCCTGGGCTTGTACAAAAGCTCTGTCCTCATACTAGCATCCTGACTCTTGCTCTTTTCAGCACATACTGATCTTTCTGCTGTCCTGCTAGTCATCTGCTGGATTTTCTTTTGCAAATAAACCCCACCTATTCCATAGCTGCGTTGTCCACTGTTCTTGTTGCTGGTTTCACTAGCAAGTGATGAAGAAGAGCCAGAAAGATTAATCTGGCTGCAGTTATCAGATCTCTGGGGGTTACCCACTACAAAAAAAAAAGAAACACAGAAAGCAAATAACACAGTGACAGTAAAATGAATGCTCTTTTTGTCTTGGTGTTTTTTTAAATTTGTATAATGTTGCATTTAGATCTAGGTAAAAGGGGAATATGGCCTGCACTTCAGTTAACAGTAGCAGGAATCTGGATGTTTGATTAATCTGAAAACCAGACATTTAAGTTTAGCTCTGTAATGAGATTTTAACCAATACAAAACAGCATAGAGGCTACTTTTATCATAGTAAAGATGTCCTTAAAAGAAAAAAAACCTGGAAACAATGCGAACAAATGAAAACAAGTGAGACAAACAACGCATGCCACATGGTATCAAATGAACAATAACAAAGATCATACGTGCATGAATTAATATACCAACTATTTTAATATATCGAATATGTAATATATTTAAAACATCTAATACCATGGTGGCGAACCTTTGGCACTCCAGATGTTATGGACTACAATTCCCATCAGCCCCTGCCAGCAGGCCAATTGGCCATGCTGGCAGGGGCTGATGGGAATTGTAGTCCATGACATCTGGAGTGCCAAAGGTTCGCCACCACTGATCTAATATATCAATGCCTTGTCCTTCATAGGTGTCTCCAACTGAAAATTAAAGTTTATCCAATTCACCTCATGAGACGTATGTTACCATGAATTATGATCTTTTTCACATCAAAGGCCAAATCCAGAAATAAAATGTAAATATGGTGACTGGAAAGCGGTTGTTATCAAAATGCCTTCTCAAAACATAATCTTCTCCATGAAGATTATACCCCAAGATTATTATTAATTATGCCCCATGAAGATTATTGCCCCAATGAACTGAATATGACCCATTATAAATATCCAACCTCTGTATTCTGAACTACAGAATAACCAAGATCCCAAATGTAAAGTTATAGACTAACATAAAAAGTTCCTCCTAAGCTCCCTTTTACCTTTGCGTGGAGAGCCCTGAGGAGAAGCAGGGGGACTGGAATGCAATGAAGACGCCATAGATACATTATCATCTGCTTGTTTTTTACTGTTTACTTCTTCAGACAAACTCATTGACTTCTGAGGAGATCCTCCACCTATGTCAGTAACAGAAAGTTTAAAAGAAAGTTCATAATTCAAATTTGGAGAATTCCAGTCATGGGAACTATCTGTAGCACCAAGGTTGAATAAATGAAGTGTGCACTTTGTAAGGGAACTGTGCTATGGCTGCAATGCCCAATTTTCCAGTTATTCATTCACGCATTCCCAGTTTCAACCAGATCTGAGTTTGGCTTACAATGAAACAACGCAAGGCCACTGGACTTAGCCTGAATTTAGACTGCATACTTCCTTGCAGTTTCTCTCTAAAGTAGCTTACTAGGTATACATCTTCTCAGAATGGAATTTACAAAGGCTTACTTGGGAATAGTGGACAACACCCCCCACCCCACCCCCAACTTCCTTCTATTGAGAAGCAATCATGCTTTGCACTACTCCCTCAACTCAACTTCCCTATAATGGAGCCAGTAATCAATTTGATGTACAACTTTCTGCACCATAGGACTATGTGAAGTAGTCTTATGGACTTGTAAAAAAGTCTACCAACTCCAACAGTACATTATAGACAATGTATTGTATTAGGGTGTTGTGGGTTTTCCAGGTTGTATGGCCATGTTCCAATGGCATTTTCTCCTGACGTTTCGCCTGCATCTGTGGCTGGCACCTTCAGAGGATCTGATGGTTGTAAAGCTTTACAATGCAGACGCAGGTGAAACATCAGGAGAAAATGCTACTGGAACACAGCCATACAACCCGGAAAACCCACAACACCCTAGTAATTCCGGCCGTGAAAGCCTTCGACAAGACAATGTATTATATTTTCAGTTACACTGAAAAAAAAGTGCATGATTTTGTTTCATTAACAAAATTATACTTGGGAGTATAATGGCATTATATATGGAGTAGATATGAGCTGCCAATACCAAAACCCTGTGCAAGGGTTCATTTAATTGGCAGGTACGTTTCAGAAGTGCGCTAAGCTTCATTCAACAGTTGGAAAACTAGAAAGATGTGATAACATTCATTTATGTAGAACACATATGTTTTACACTGCTTAAAGATAATGGAAATAAAGATATTCTCTTGTTTACATTAATCCAACAATAGATGCAAGGTATATAGCAAATGAAAATCCCTCTGTCTCTTGAATGATGTCAGATGATGTAATGTGACAAACAGTTAAGAGCTTCCTGTTTAAGTATTTCTACCAAGCAGACAAATATCTTCTGATAGACAGAAATGCAGATTTCAGTACTGGTGAACAAATGCTGAATTCTTATTAGTCATGTTGCTTATTATAAAAAAATACTTCTTATGTCTCTCTGTTCGAAAGAATGGCAGGAAAACATGTATTGACAGGTTCTGATGCTTCTGCAACTAATTTCAGAAAGAAATCCATGAATTACTGGCTCAATGTCAGCCTCATATGATGTCTGAAAGGCTTGTGTCCTTGAGACAGGACTGAATGATTTTCCACCAACAACTTCATATGACCAATAGGCATTTAATGCTTACTGGAGAAAGAAAATCATACACAGCCTGCATAGCACCACACTCTATTTTCAAATCTGTTCATCCAAGTCACTATGGAACAACTGGTATTTAGACTTGGTGGCCAGGGTTCTTACAAATTCCAAGGGTGTCTTAAGAATTTCTGCAGCAACTACTTTCCTGAAAAATATCTGTTAAAGGGGAGGATGCTGAAACTGTAAAAAAAGTTTCTTTCAAATGGGAGATTCTTGTTAAGAAAAATAAGTATTAATTGACAAGATTGTTACTGAAGAAACTTCAGCCGTGGCTTTCCCATTCTGGTGCAGTGGGGGCTGAACAAATAGGTTTTCGTAAGGGGAAATCTCTTCTGGACCACGCCTTGGTACTATTACACCTAGCCAGTAAATACTCAATCAATGCAGATAACAAACTCTACACTGCCTTTATTGATTTAAAGGCTGCCTTTGACTCTGTGCTGAGAGTACTTCTCTGGGCAAAACTGGCTGCCCTCAACATTGATGCCAGACTCCTGTTCTTAATTAGGCAACTGCACACAAATACCAATTGCCAGATCAAATGTTCCCACGAAGGCCTTTTGACAGACAGTATTTCAATTTCCAAAGGGGTCAAACAGGGCTGCGTCCTGGCCCCCAATCTTTTCAATCTTTTTAAAAGTGACCTCCCCTCTGCTCTCTCAGCAGTGAACAGCCATGCCCCAAAACTGGGTACATCCCATGTATCATTTCTGCTCTATGCAGATGATGCTGTCCTTCTCTCTCGATCCAGAGTTGGCCTCAGACACTTAATGAAGTGCTGTGTGGATTACTGTGAATCCAACAGACTGACAATTAATTATGAAAAAACCAAGGGTTTGGTCTTCTCTAGGCACTTTAAGAAGCTCACATGGGCAATGAACAGCACCCAAATTGAACAGGTTAAGTGCTATAAGTACCTCGGCCTTTCATTCTCCTATAACCTTTCATGGGTAACCCATAGGAAGGCCGCTCTCCTTGCTACATCTAACAGTATGTCAGCATTACTACATTTCTTCTACAGCTGTGGCCATTCCTTTATCCCTCCTGCCCTCAAATTTTTCAATGCCAAAGTCACCTCGAGATTGCTTTACGGAGTCCCAATTTGGATTCAAGCTATTAACCACTCCTTGAATTTCCTTCAATCCAAATTTTTTCATAAGATAACTGGACTCCCAAATTGCGTGCCCCATGCAGCCCTTTGTCTGGAGTTAGGTCAAAACTCCTTGGAATCATCCGCTTGGCTGAGGGCTTTTAGATTCTGGCTGCGAATCCATTTTCTCTCGGACTGTAATTCCCTGGTCCACCGTCTGCTCTCTGACACCCATTCCAACCCCTGGTTTTCCATAATCGAAGAAAAAATGGCTTCTATTGGACTGTCAGTGGATTCACTTTGCCCTTTGTCTCATTCAGAAGCCTACAGAAAATTAAAAGGTCAACTATTGGATAGAGAGTTCTCTACCCTAATCACCGCAGCCAAGAAAACAAGCTCCCCCCTGTATTTTTCTCTCCCATTTGAACAGGGCCACTTGGCACACTACCTGTATTGTTTAATAAACCCTGCTCAAAGGAGAGCCATAATGCTCGCCAGGTTTAATGTTATGCCTTCTGCCTTGTTACATGGCAGATTTAACAAGCAAGAAAAGGCTAAAAGATTGTGCTCCTGTAATGATGGCTCAGTTGAATGTCTAGCCCACCAATTACTATACTGTTTCAGATTCAAGGAAATCAGATCCAAGTATGTGAATCTTACTCCTTTACATTTACCCGATCTCCCCGATTTATTTAGATTACAGTACTTGCTGGACAATCCTGATCCTTCTCTCTGTATGATAGTGGCAGACTTTCTCCTGGAAATTACTAAATGCCAGTAGATTTCCCTGCACTTAACATTAATTTCCTGTACTGTATATGTTTTTTTAATCAGTTTTTTACTATTGTTGTACTGTTGTCTATGCCAATAAAGGCTTGCTTGCTTGAAAAATAAAAATAAAAAAAAATTGATAAGATGGATGCAAAGTAGTTATTTTATGATGTAACATGGGTGAATGTTAAGCTTTTGTACAGCTATATGGCAGAAGACTGGAGACTACGGAAAAGAACCAAAAGTAGTGCTTTTGAAAAATTACTCACTACCAGTTTTACAGCAACGTGAAACTAACTAATAAATAAATAAATACTCACCAAAAGTAACATGGTCTTTTGCCGGTCCTTTTTTCCTAATAGGGTATAAATTAACAGCTGGCACTTGAAGAACTTGACTCATTCTGTTTTGCTGATGAAGGTGGGCTTTTGCAGTTTGACCAACAGATCTGACTGGTATTGGAGACATTTCTGAAACTTTTGCTCCTCGTCTTTCATTTACATTTTTTGTCACTGATATAGTAAAAAAAGAGGAACTAAGTATTTTGTGTGTTTTTAAATTGCTAATAATTTAATAAATTTAAGAATCTCCACTAATATAGGAGGACATTGAAACAGAAAATTAGGTACTATTATTAACACTGTTCCAAGCATACATCTGATTATACTGCAAAGTTAATTTTTGAGGAATATTAGATGAATTCCAGTAGGTGGCACACTTGACATGCTGCTTTACTTTTCTCCTTTATGAAGAGGCTGACCCTTGTTAAATCCTGAAACTTCTGTTACTACTATGCTCAGATGCTGCTTTGAAAGCAACAGATTGTATCCCACGAATCCACTCTGCTAATGGTCATGCTTTACTCCAGTGCATGAAATCTATAATTGATGCAAGAGGCTTTTTTAGATGAGCCTCCTGCATCAGGGAAAGGCTAGAAGATACAGACATTAGCAGAATGCATCCTTGGGATCCAATCCTAGAGGTGCCAAGGGAGGATGCAGCTCTCTCCCATTCTTTCAGTAGAAGCTGTCTCCATACAGTGACTGCAGTCTTCATACAATGATTTTTCAAAGACAATAATGATTTATATGTGCAGGCAACTTAAATTCCGAATTCATCAATGGAAGCTTCTGTAACGTTCAGGCAAAAATGCATAACTACACCATATGCAGTGGTGGGATCCAAAAATTTTAATAACAGGTTCCGATGGTGGTGGGATTCAAACAGTGGCGCTGTCGCACACACGGACCTCCAGTCCCTATTGGGCAGGGAGGTTGCTTTAGTAACCCCTTCTCGGCACTCAGAAAAAATTAGTAACCACTTCTAGAGAAGTGGTGAGAACTGGTTGGATCCCACCTCTGACCATATGAAAAGACATATGCCTGGATCCACTTGAAATCTGCAGTGACTGAAGAGGAGCATGACTTTCTCATCTTCCCCTTCGGATTGCAGCCAAAAATGCTGTCCTTGAAGAATTGTCAGTAGCGGGTAGTTGGCAGTGTACAGAGAAAAATCAGCAAAAATCTCCCATTGCCTTCTGTCCATGGAAATGTTCTGCTAAATCCATCCTATACACCTGAAAGTGCCTTTGGCAGAGTTAACCTCTTAATAGTTATCAACTGTACAGACTTAACATGTATCTGACGTTAAAATAAGGCAAGCATTCAAATGTCATTTCTATAGGTACAATTCTTTACTACCTTAAGGAAGAAGTTTAACTTCCAAATTAAATATAGAACTATGTTTTTTTTATTTATTTGTGTATTCTGTACATGTAATCTGTACCTATATAGAAAAAAAGTATACCAATTATGACATAAGTGAAAGAGTCCAGCTTTTAGCATTGCTTTTGCAACAACTCCTTTGAATCATTGTACGTTGGAAATGTGTCTCATTAATATGGTGAAATCTTCCTTCTTTCATGTCTTCCCATTTTCTACGATAATCATATGATTTTTTTTATTATGCTCTTCTTTTGGGCTTTTGTTCTTTTCATTTCTTTGTCATCCCTTAATTCTGTAAAATGCAAACCTAGCAAAAAGCAGATCTGATCTACTATGGAATTTTTTGTGAAGTGATGTTCAGATTTACAACTGCAGATCAAATATGAGACCTACCATTTCAAGTTTCTGCAAATTCAGCCAAAACCCAAAGTCAAACAAAAGGATGCCAAATGTGTGCGTGTATCTTATAATATAAACGGTCAGATGTGATGGCAACGACGCATTTCCACCCAATAAGCTAAACATGACACAGTTCTAGTCAATTGCACACACATGGTTTGGGGACAGGGCTTATATCAAATGGGTAAAAAACAACACAAACAAAACGTAGCAGTTACTCACTCTCTTGCACACTCCCCCTACTCCCCCACTGCTGAATAATTACAGTCACTTTACCATCTTGCAGTTCCCTGATGACAAGCAGGCACAGGCATTAGCTGCTCTCTAAGGGAGGGTCACAACTGCTGGTGGCCATTAACTGCTGTGTAACAATACAGGTGTCTGGGAAGAGGAGGAGGAATCTGGTGACATGGGGTCAAGGGGGGAAAGGCAGGAGGGGTTGGCCCCCTTGGTGGGTGCCATTAGCCTTGCATGCCAATGCAGACATCCAGGAAGAGGAGAGGGATGAGGAGGAAGCTGCCATGCAGGACCAAGGGAGGAGGAAATGCAGGAGGAGTTGGCCCCCTCAGTGGGCGCTGTTAATCCACCAACAGTTTTCTAGAGCCAGGTGTATTTGCTTGTACAACAGTCTTTACTAATAGTAAATATATAAATATATGAAGTGTATACATTTTGATACGTGTGTTTGTGTGTGTGTGGGGAGAGACAGACAGACAGACAGAGAGAGAGAGAGAGAGAGAGAGAGAGAGAGAGAGAGAGAGAGAGAGAGAGAGAGAGAGAGAGAGAGAGAGAGAGAGAGAGAGAGAGAGGACTGTACAGATATCCTTCCAAGTTAAACAGCATAAGCCACTGATTTAATTATAAAGCTAAATGCGTGTTTTACTTACAAGTGCTATATGCAGGTTCACACTGAAGTGACATTCCTTGGAACCTTTCTTCATCTGTTTCCACTTTCAGATTAGACAGGTATTGTTTAACCTTCCTAGCCATCTGAGCATCCTCATACAGCTTCTTGGCATTTAGAAGGGAGCTGCGCCGGGCACGTTTTTTATGTGCACCTCCTTGAACATCCAACATGTTTGAATTTGTGCTGCCCTGACTCAATGATCTGCAAAATAGCATATCCAAGCAGTTAAGGTTCAGCTTCCCTTTGGCAGCAAGGAAACAAAGCAGCCAACGTTGAAGCCGGGTCACATAAACATTCTTCGGTTAAGAGCGCATGCTGATGTCAAGTTAAAGAAAGATGAATAGTGGTCAAATAATAATTGTCATTAAAAATGGTAGCAGCGTAAATGGAAGAATTTTATGGGAAGTCTGCAATGATCAAGAATGGGACAAATGCTACAGTTCTAACAAACTCCCTCAAGCTTCACTGAAAACTATATTTCAAAACTGGGTAGGACCAAAAGATGGCTTTCTCAGGTATATTTAATTCAGCACTGTAAGTAATTCAGTCCTAGGATATAAGCCAAAGATAAGTAGTCAACTGAGCTACACACATTTCACTGTGTTACCAAATGCCTGCTAGAGGGTCAAAAATCTATAATAAAACAACTATATGTATCTTTTATATAAGAGGCATCTCACTGCATTCATTCTTGGGGCTCATTATACTTAATTATTTCATACTCATGAATAAATCCAATTGGCATCACTGGAAAACTAAAATCTTTGGTTTATTAGCAGAGGGCAACATACATGAACCACAAATGTATTAGTCAGAAGCTGTTCTGATGATTCCTCTTCTAATGGGAGCAAACAAGCTAGCTGCAAACAAGAGAGTTCAGCCTGAAAGGCCTGTGCACATGACTGGATGGCTTTGTTTACACTTTTATCCTTTCAAGTTAAAAGCATAATACAAAGAATGGGCAATTTCATGTACTAGAAGGAAACTAAAAAGTTGTACATTTGCATGCATGAGAGAGACTTTTTTGACTGTGATCAATACTTGCAGAATGGGAAGATGATATTTTGAAATCTGATATAGAATGATTAAGTTGTGAGAAGGCCTTTGGGCTCCAGCCACGATTATAAACACCCTGACAGGACACCTAAAACATACCCACTATGTCTGGCTGCAAACTCTAACCTCGCCACCAATTAGCTTAATAGTTTAAATGAAAGGATGTCCTGTTACTTTAGGGCCCAACTAGATGCAACACTGGGAGAGTTATCAACATATTTTTTAAAACCCAGTGGTTTTTAAAGGAAACAACAGCACACAGGGACCCTGTCAAACTATCTCCTCCTCATGAGCCCCTCCTCCTAAAATGCTGCCTGTCTTTTTTCTCTCTTCCTGTGTGTATGCGTGTGTTTTTGGAGAAGGGTCAGTATAGAAAATAAATCATATGACCAAGGGTCAAACCCCCTGTATGTTGAACTGCTACAGCATGCCTCTAACTCAGTTCATAAGGGACACTACAGCTGTTCTATTTAAAATGCTAGGGAGATCCTTTGATGATTTCCAGTGTCATATCTAGTGTTGATCTTTTACTTGATCAAGTATCTTTTTAGTACTAACTTTAATAACAACAAAATGCTAATTTTAATAATGAGAGGATACTACATTTATTACATAAGCAAATTAATTATTATTATTATGAATGAACCAGTGACAGTAATTTTTAAGAAAATATATGAGTTGCAAATTTTAACAGTGTTTGGTAAGGTACTTCTCTTTGATTTGTATCCTGAAATGCCATGATCTAACACAAGTTAAAATGTTTTAAACATGGATCAATAAAGTAAAAATGGATCAATAAATGGATCAATAAAGTAAAAAAGAAATTAGGTTTGTAAAGGTCGTTATGATATAGCAGGTGGTCAATAAGAGGAGTTTTGTTATTCTACTAAGTCTGCCGTTGATTGCTGCTGTAGGCACAAGCAGGCATTCTTATATTTATTTACAGAATTTATATTCCCCTTTATGCCCAATCAGAGCCCAATTAAAAGCAAGACATTATAAAATGATCTTAAACCACTGGTTGTTGTGGGTTTTCCGGGCTGTGTGGCCGTGGTCTGGTAGATCTTGTTTCTAACGTTTCGCCTGCACCTGTGGCTGGCATCTTCAGAGGTGTATCACAGAGAGAAGTCTGTAATACACTGTCCAGTGAGAAGGAAATGTTTTTAGTGGAGTATATATTGTCCATGTTCCAGGGTGGGGAACCAATCATTAAGTGTTTGGGTGGAACTTGCTATGCAAAGATGTGGCTGATTGTATTGTATTGCGGGTGGGGGTTTTCAGTCCAGGGAGTGATTCACATTTGCATTCCCTGAAGCAGCAACAGTCTTAGTGAATGCAAACCCTGTGTCTAGGTGGAGTCCATTGTCCATAAACCTAGCATGCCCTTGGCCTTTGATTCTGGTGTTTTTAATTACTGGCATCCAAGTTTTGTTAATTCTCAGTCTCTTCCTTCTTGTTGAAGTTTTCTTGGTGGTTATGGACTTCAATGGCCTCCCTGTGTAGTCTGACATAGTAATCTTCTGAGTTGTCCAGAATTTCAGTGTTTTCAAATAGAATGTTAGGTCCAGTTTTGTTTAAGCTGACAGTGTCTTTCGTGCTCCTTAATACGAGTCTGAATGCTGCATTTTGTAGTTCCAACGCAATAGACTCCTGGAGAAGTGAGGGGTCTTTGCAAAGGACAAGAGAGATCCCCTCACTTTTGCAGGAACAAGATCCACCAGACCACAGCCACACAGCCCAGAAAACCCGCAACAACCAGTTAAATCCGGCCGTGAAAGCCTTCGACAATATATCTTAAACCACTCTGAAACCAGGAGTAAATGTATAAAAAACACAGACACAGTAATTAAAAACATAACGTAGGAATGAGGAAAAATAATCTTCATTTGCTGGTGGAAGGGACAGTAGAATCCCCATAGGAATTCTAAATCTGCATAAGGAACTATTATTGGTGGAAAGACCCAACTGTAGAAACAGTATCTGATACTTTTATATTTTTGTAAGAGTCTGAAGAAGAAAGCACATTGATTTTAAGCTACACATTCCATGACAGACAAGGAATATTATATGCTTGGACCCTGTAGTCATAAAGGGCAGGAACATCAGTCTGAAAGTCTTTCTGCCATATTTGAAATTCAGGCCCAATGTGATACACAAACCAGTTCAGTTTTTGATAGGAACAGCCCTATTGAAATGCCAGGCTTGTGCTCCACCCTAGTTCTCTTGTGCAGTGCCTCAAGACAATAATTTCACCTAATTCAAATTGTTTGTGATGTCCCAATGTGGGTGTTTTAATAAATAGAGGTTTGTTTAAACCTAGTTCAGAATCCTAGTTCCCCTCCCCACAAGAATGTTATGTGTAAACTAAGTTCATTTTTTTAAGAGGCCTGTCATAGCAACTAATTAGAATTACTTTCCACTTCAATCTCTGTGCACTACACAAGGGGAGGCCAGAACGTACATGCATACCTGGCAATTAATCAGTTTCATACTTATCATGTTACAAACATGAGTATGTTTGTGTGGCCTGTCAAGTCACAGCTGACTTATGGTGACCCTGTAGGACTTTTAAAGTAAGAGATGTTCAGAGGTGGTTTGCCATTGCCTGATTCCTTGTGGGCTGAGAGAGTTCTGAGAGAATTGTGACTGGATCAAGGTCATTCAGCAGGCTTCATATGGTGGAATGGAGAAGTAAACCTAGTTCTCCAGATTAGAGTCTGCTGCTCTTAACTGGGGATGACTGGAGAAGGAGGATTCTGATTAATTTCCAGAAACTCCTCAGGCAAGGGTGTCCCATGATGTAGTTGATATGGAGAAGAAAATGGAAGCAACATGACAAATGCCTAAGAGCTGAAGTGGAAGCTTACAAAAAGATAGAGAGAGACCAAAGACAGGGAGAGGCAGAAGCCATTCTTGTTTGGTAAAAGGCATAGTCCTATCCTAGGCATCTAAAGATGCGGGAAGCTCCCTGACAATAAAAAGCTTAGGAAGGATCCCGCTACTTGCATTTTCTCCAAAGAAAGCAGGTAAAATTTCACATATGCACTTAACATTTTGCCCATATTTTATTGCCAATTATGAAGAATTTTAAAACTTTGATTATGTAATTCCAGACAGCACTAATATTTCAATACACCAGTTAGTATGTAGGCCTTTGTGGTGAGTAAAAAGGTTCTTTGCATTGTACTGTAAGGTTGTATTCAGATGATTCTGCACTACAACCATTCCACTATGTAAGAAGGTCGTTCTAAAATATTCTCAACAACATTATACACTGTTAAAAAAAGATGATATGCCCACTTTTATTATTCAGTATTTAGCATTCAGTGGTATGAACAAGGCAATTCTGCAGTCAAAGACCAAATGAAGTACCTAGGTTTCACAACAGATGCAGCAAGCTTTTAGATGTTAGAAAACATATGTATTTTAGATGTGAAAAAGGAGTTTTGAGAGAGCAAGGCTCATATGAAGCAATATTTAAAGAGGAACAACAGGTTTAGATAACAGACTCACAATATGAAGACTGATAGCTCTGATTTGTTGAAATCAAAGCAGCAACAGGCTCAAGATGTTGCACAACAACAGACTTAACATGGGAAAGTTTCACAGGTATAGACATTTATAAACTACAAGACAGAAGCACAAGTTATGTAACAGATAGCGTTCTAGATTATAAAGACTGGTAATAGCTTCTGCTAGAATATGTTTGTTTTTATTTTTAATTTCTAGCCACCTAAAATGTAAGTATCCCTTCACTAAAAGGCAAGATGCTATATATTTTTAAAGGGTGCTTTTATTGTGTATTCCTGCAAGACAGGGGGTTGGACTTGTGGTCTCTTCCAACTCTATGATTCTAAGTTCACATTCTCTTAATTCTAACATCTGAAACACATGCTATATGAAACACATGGTATATTTTTTAAAGGGTGCTTTTATTGTGTATTCCTGCAAGACAGAAGGTTGGACTTGTAGTCTCTTCCAACTCTATGATTCGAAGTTCATGTTCTCTTAGTTCTAACATCTGAAACACATACTATATGAAAGAGGCATTGTGTTTTATCATAATTCTGAAGAAGAGTTTGGATTTATATCCTGTTTTTCTCAACTACAAGCAGTTTCAAAGTAGCTTATAAACTCCTTCTTTTCCCCTCCCCACAGCAGGCACCTTGTGTGGTAGGTAGGGCTGAGAGATTTCCAAAGAACTGTGACTAGCCCAAGGTCACCCAGCAGGCTTCATATGTAGGAATGGGGAAACAAACCACATTCTCCAGATTAGAGTCCACTGCTTCTAACCACTACATCACACTGGCTCTTAACCACTATACCACACAGGCCGTTTGAGATAATCTCTGTATTTCTTTTTTCCCACAGTGTAGGTGTCAGAAATCAAAATCTTGTCTATTCCAGAAATCCAAATTGATTTCTTCTAAAAGACTGAATTTAAAATATTAAGGGCAACAATTTCAGGTTGGCTGTTGGCAGGGTGCATATCTGCTTTATATGATCTACGTTTGGTGTTAAGTCTTCCCTTCTTCAGCTTTGCCTAAGGCAATGAACATTGCTCTAAGCACAAAACCACATAAACACAAAGATGCAGTAATATGGTTGAGTTCAACACATAGCTTCCCTCTTTGGAATAGGTTGGCCATTAATTTTAATATAACAAGTTTCTCAGTATGTACATTTCTTGTACAAAAATTTCATCATTCTAATGCAAGGGATGCCTAATTTTACCTTAATGGGAAGAAAGTTATTTAAAGACATCCCTAGAGTTTTTCAGAACTGGAGCTAATGTTAATAGAAAAGAACTACTGTGCCAAGAAAAATATCATGCTAGGATAACTAAAATATCATCAGATGAAGATGCTGGTTAATACAAAGAGAGGGAAGGTATTCTCAGCAATCCATATTGATGATTACAATGCAAGGAAGTTTGCTTCTTTACCCTATCCCATACCCCAAAACCAGTCTCTCCTCTACATGCTGACAGAAATTATGCTGGCCCCTAGCTGGGCCTTCATTAAGCTAGCTCTCTATCGCTATGGCAGATACCACTATGTATGGCCTCTGAACAGGCTGTGGCCAGTGGAGTGGGGAAAGCGTTCTCCATGCTGTCTTTAATTGTGATCTGCCCTTGTCACACAGGATACAGCCAACAAAGAGGCTTCAAGCACTGGTCAATGATATCTATCAGCCCATAGCCTACTGTTTTCTGCAAAAGAAAATCTGGCTTTCTCTCCTCATCTAGCTGCATTAGGTTGACTTTAGGCTTGGTGGAAGAGGGAAATCTTGTAAATGTAGCATTACTTGTAAGTGTAGCATACACATTTTTAAAGCAGAAACTGATAGAGTTAGCTAACCAACAGACAACGTAAAGCACTTAATTTGATTTGAATCTGTGTTAATTTCACAATGCTTTTATATCTTGCACATTATTTTGCTTTTGATAAGAGTAATGCAAAAGCTTCTTTCTTAATATCAACGTCCTCTGATTTGGCATGTTTAAGGTAAGAATATGACTGGAATTCACATTACCATGGGCTCAGTTCTTTTAAATTTGGCTATAGTTAGAAGCAATTATTGCAGGGTTAATAAAATGCATGCTTTGTTTCAGGTGCATGCACTAATGAAGATGCAGCAAGTTAAAAATTGCATAACTTTTTAAAAGTCTATGTTGCATTAATCTCTACACTTACCCCAAACTCCTCCACCTCTTCTTCCTGTAAGCAAGAGCCATATACAATGAAGCATGTATTTAAAAGGAAGAGCAAAGGGGGAAAAAATCAGTTGGAAGTCAGACAGAAAGAGGATGTAGACAGGAAAGAAGAGAAATGAAAAGTTTAATCTGACAAAACTACTTCTCAAAACAGTGACACAAGATTCTCAATGGAACGCAGACACAACACTTGTTACAGTACACAGTGAATACACAGAACACAGAACAAGAGGGTAGGGAATTTTAAAGACATTGTGTGAGAGGAAGGAAACCACCTTCCAGTTGAGTCTGTATGTGGTATTTTTCAAAAACTCTCTTCCTGTCTTCAGCTATATGCAATATTGGTCCCATATAGATATTTAGAGTATGCTTCAAAAACAATACAAATTAATTCTTAATTACAACTCAACATCAAACTACAAGTGAATATAAAACTGATAGCATCATTTAAAATGTAAACTGGTGAATTAAATTTTCAATGCCAAATACTTGATAGGATAGTATAGCAATTCGAGTATTAGATAAGGCCTGGGTATACTTAGGGTCCAAATCCCCACTCACCATGAAACTCACTGGGTGACCCTAAGCCAGTCATTCTCTCTCAGCCTAACTGCGTTGTTAAGAGGACAAAAGAGTACAGTTCTGAAGGAAGGGCAGGATAAAAATGTACAGGAAAAGAATGGAAAACTGGAGTTGCTGGTTAACCAAATACGCATATTAACACAACTTTTATTGGCACCCATCTGAGTCACCTAGCTAATATATCCGTTAACCAAACGTTCTGGATAACCACGTGCAGATTAACAAAGTTTTTACTGCAGTAAATAAATAATTATGGCTAATCTCTTTTCAGTTAGATAGGACTGGATTTTATGGCTATACTACTTTCTCTCCAAGCTGTAGGATCCTTGGCTGAAGCATCACACATTCAGACACACAGAACATTAACCATTCTTTTTAGAAATCCACAAAGGTCCAAGTTTTGAGAAGGGTATAGACAGGAAGTTTGGGAATATCATTCAGGTGTATGAGATCTTGGATGAGCTTCAGTCCCTCCTTTTCTAGGTTCTTAGCCTGGGTATAGCCAGGTATGAAGAGCTAGAGCTAAAATTGGCTCTTAGTGCACAGCTCACAGCCTGAGACTCTTCAGCCCTTTCCGCATGGCATATGTATAGCGGGTTGCAGTCGGGATAAAGTAACCCACTTTCCTGTTTTTGCGTTAGCATGCATCTGTGCGGGCAGTGATTGGAGCCCATGGAAATAATGCGGGTTGCTGTCGCGCTTTTGCACGGAGGCACATCTATTTTTTTTTAATTTACTTCCCACCAATGCATAGCTACATAGGCATACACAAATGAACCCCCACAGCCCCGCTGACGTGTCACGATACCACGATACGACCCTTTGCATCTGCATGGACACGCAGATATGAGCTGGGAAATAATTTTTTTTAAAGGAAAGCGAAGCCAAATAAAGTGCCTCCTGCCCGGCTGTTCCCTCACAAGTGGCTGAAACCCAGAATTTTTAAAAAGACTTGTGGATAGTGCAATTCTTTAAAAAAAACCGTTTTGGGGGAAATAATACAGGGCAGACTCGCTTAAGGGCTGGGATCCATGCGAAGTCCCTCCCCCAACAGGTTTTTTACCATCCTTAACCCGTGTTTATTGGTCCATGTGGAACAGGCCTAAGTGAGCCAAGCCAGCAGATCCTGGACTGGCCTGAGATGTGTTATGCCCTATTTTTTTTTTGCCTTTTTCTTTTTTGACTCTTAAATTGTGTGTGTTGTTTGTCTTTTTCTTGTTTGATACTTAAATTGTGTTTTTATGTATATTTTATAAATTGAGTTGGGTCCCCACAGGGGAGTCAAGTGGAATAAAAATACCGAGATAACAAATTTAATAAGCATTGCAGATGACACAAATAAGACTTTTAGTTCACATTCACTATCCCATGATAAACATAACAATGACATTGAAATAAAACATAAAGATGTGGATGCACAAACATTATAATTAATTGTACAAAAAACTAATGCCATTTTCATTTTGAATGCCATACCTTTGCCTAAACATGACAGCAGGATCCATGTTAGCAGAGGTCATTCTTATGACTTGACGAATCTCTTTGGCTATCATTCGGAGTTTCTCAAAATTGACCAAGCCATCCACCTTTGAATCATTTCCTGTACAATCAAAATATGGGCAAATGAACCTTTTAAGCACTGCTCAGTACATTTCTGTGGCTGACAGGATATCTCATTTATACATCACAACTCTTTGTCAAATGCCAAAGGTCACAAATTCAAGCACTAAAAGATGCCAGTAAGAATGCAAATGTCAGTCAAGGTGCAGTGGAAATGTGAACTCCACCCTCACTGGAAGGTTATTATATTGGCAGCTGGCAGCAAGAAGGAACTGTAACAATCTGACAATGCTCACGTTGATCTCTCAAGGATCAGGAAATGGCTAGCAACGATATTATCACCTCTGTTAACCAGACAGAATTTATTTCCACTGTGGTATAGTGTAGAGTAAGTCTTCAACTATTTGGGATCCAGAGTTATGAACATGGCCCCTATTAATGTGGTCTTCTTGAACAACAATTCACAAGGTCCTGTTACCATTTCTCACTACATTTCTTACATATTTAAACTTCCACAAGCTGAGCTATTGTCAGGGATGGGTGGAGTATAAATTTAATAAAATAAAAATAAATAAATAATTTCCCATTACTACTTACTTTGTACTTCTTTTCAGGAGCTACAATGACCAGGTGACAATGGGGATGGGATTCCTCTATCTTAATATTTACATGAAAAGAATGGTTGGCAGATGCAACTTGTTAATTATGCAGTTGCACAGCCTGAATCGTCTTCATGGTTAATTAGCAGTACAGAAGGTCTCTTATCTTAAATGTAGTGGCTCTTGATTGGTTCATATCATATTTTGGCACCATGAAATCAACCTTGGACTTGCACACATGAGTCGAATTCCCTCAAAAGTTAGTTACAAACTACAGTTTGCCATTACATCCAAACTACAAAATTATGCTTGGGCTCGATATGCAAATTTACTGGGAATAAACAATTTTTTTTTTTAGAATACTGGTTTAGGAAAGCAGCTAATTAGTTCATTATACTGAAGGATAGGAAGAAGAGTGGAGATAATTTGAATAAACCTGAACTTCCTGCTTTACTCCTACATTGGAGGAAATTTCAGGTGTTAGGTGACCTTGTAAGTTGAGATGAATTCAACATTGCGTATTCTGGTGCAGCATTCGTATAAGATGTAGGAGACGAGGATCTAAGTCCATACATGAAAGTTTTTGCCACAATAATTCATGAGAGACAGAGTCAAATGCACTTTTGAGATCCAAGAAAGCAGCAAACAAATTGGAGCCCTTCTTGCAGGTGCACTTGTCCACAAGTTGTGATGGCAGCAATGTCAGGTTCATGCCTCAGGTTCATGCCTCAAAGGAAATGAGGTCTTTGCCAACGCTGGGTTTTGTACTAGAAGATTCTGTATTTACCCCTCTGTTTGAATTGTTCGAGTTATTTGTACTACAGTCAGAACTTGTTTTTGAGTGGGCTTGAGGGAAAGTTAGGAGTATTTCTGTGAGCATATTTATCTGGTCTGAAAGTGTCTTCAATTTGCTTTCTAGTAGCTGGAGCGTACATGCTATCAGCCGGTTCTGGTCTGCTGTTCCATGAGTAGTCTATACAGGAAGTCCTCTGGTATTTTAAGTGACTTTTCTTCATCCCCTGGTTGAGTTAAAAACTCACAAGTCTTGCCATCCTCACTGCTCCCACTGAAGTCATGATTTCCTGTTTGTTCACCTAAGAGTTCTTCACAAATTTCCCTTTCATCCTGTAACTCTAGAGGGGTGACTCTATTTTGGGTGTGGAGAACTTAGTCCGTCTGGGGGTAAAGGGTTAATATAAGCATCCAATTTGCTTTGTGTTTCGGCTAATGAGGCTCTGTTATTGGTGAGTTAATATTATTTTTCCTTTTGGTCATGATATTACAATTTGCTGAGTCCAATTTAAATTGAACTCAAAGGAGTAAATCAGAGGCTTGCTCGATGTTATTATGATTGATAAGATTGATAAGATTGCCAAGCAGTCTGAGCAAGAAGTAAAAACAAAGATGACAAGCAGCTGAAAACAAGAGGATTGTTTTCCTTAGAAAGCACTTCTAATGTCCTTTGGTAGCCAAAATTAAGCAAAAGCTTATGATTTCCCTGCATTTCCCAGCATAATAGAAATAATATTTAACTTGTTAATGAGGAACTCACAAGATGCCTAGCTGTCTACTACTGATTTCAACAGGACTTACTTCCTTAGTAAGTATGGTTATGACTGCAGATTTCTTCAGTCTAAGATTTAAAAGTATTAAATACATCTGTCTTCAATTTAACTTTTGAGTACACAACCCTGTAGTTAATCATAATAAGGGGAAACATAAATAGAATAACAATTGCTCCATGTGGGCAGCTGGCTGTACTCATACTATTGTATGCTGACGATGTGGTACTGATTTCAAGATCTAAAATCAGTCTCAAAAGACTTCTTAATATCCTAGGTCTGTATTGTAAGGTACAGAGGTTAAGTATAAATTATTCCAAAAAGTAAGGTAATGTATTTAGGTGAAAGCCAACGAAATCTGCTTAGAGTATCTAGGGCACTCCAATTGAACGAAGTAAGTTCACTCCAATTGGGCACTCCAATTGAACAAAGTAACTTCTATGTAATAGTGGAGAAACCATCCAGAAGAAAGGATGGTTTTTGTCTTTCAAATTACATGGGAGGGGCAATTAACAAATCGAATAAATAAATATTTGGGAGTGACTTTTAGTGAAACTCTCTCCTGGTCTCTGTTAGAGCACAAACCTTTATATATATATATATGTGTGTGTGTGTGTGTGTGTGTGTGTGTGTGTGTGTGTGTGTGTGTGTGTGTGTGTGTGTGTGTGTGTGTGTGTGTGTGTGTGTGTGTGTGTGTGTGTGTGTGTAGTAACAACTCCAGAAGAAAGGATGGCTTTCACCTACTTGATATGTCATGCTATGCCTTCAGCAATGCAAACTGGGTGCTTCTTACATATCCCTGCCTCTCAACACCTTTGTATCTGTGGAACTGGCATGGTTGAATATTTCTTGCATTATGTGCTTGTTTGCCCCCTTTACAGCAGTTCAAGGAGTAAATGTCCAACAGGTTTGTCTAATCATTATAAACTGATTTTTGTTGTTGTCTGATACTGATCACTATGTTTCTGAAAGTAGCGCCATTTGCACTGGGAGCTAGAAAGATAAGAGACCAAACAACATAGTAAGGGTCTAATTTTACTGTATCCCTCTTTTTATGTATGTGTAACCACTGAGTTCTAGTTTTAATTTCTTGTGTAACGATTGTGAAAGCCAATGGCTAGTGCAATAAACTTGATCTTGATTCTAGTAAAAAAATTAAACTGGCTCATTAATTGTATAAGTGTGGTGTTACCTTCATGCAGAAATGTAATATCTTTCTTAACAACAGGGAAGAGTGGAATAATTGGAGGTTGCATGCTTTGACTGCTAAGGATGTTGCGATACTTTGCCATGTTTCTAGAAGGATCAAAAAGATCTTGAAGGTCTCTAAGGTGCTTTTCATACTTGCTGGGTAACTTTTCCCATGTTCCTCGGAGTCGAGCAACTGGTACCAGATTAAGACCACTGTAAAAGACAATTTTACCCATAGTCAGCAATCATGCTTGAAATGTGAAACCCTTTCTGGAATGGCATAATAGGCTGTCTACTGCTACATGAGCAGAAGACACTTATGCTTTAATGAAATGTGACAATTTTTCCCACCTGATCTGAAGCAAACAATTCCTCAAAGATAACCTTGCAGAAAATTTCTGCTCATGCAAGCAAAATATTACTTAACTTCAGTTAAGCAACTTGGAGCAGGTTACAAAATTGCTACTCCTTTTGTTTTGGAGCACAAATTCCCATCACCAGCCCTGATTGTTATCTGAGGTGACATTAACACAGTAAGAATATTTTTTCAAAGGAACAAGGAGCTTGTACAGTCTACTCTTGTTCTGCTTAACCATGGTTAACAGTGCAATCCCAGGGGGTGGTACAAAATTGCTCAGGAGGTGGTGTAACCCTGGTGTTGGCATAAATGCAACTTGCACCAGCATACCACTGGCGCAGAGGTATTTATGATGGTGAGTTGCATGGCAGCATGCCTAAGTGTCAGAGCTGCCACAGTACCAGTGCTCCCATGGCATACGAGGCCACACTGGCACTGAAGGGGGAATTCCCAGAGAGCAGCTTTAGACGGCTTTATGAGTCCTTTTGGCGCCCATTTGCTGGCTCAGACTTTGGCTGGCAAAACAGTGGCACAGCCTATCAAGTTTCCTAGATCACTTTCATGGGGAATGGGCAGCACTGCCTTCAGCTTGCTGTTCATGGTGCATTAATTCTCTTTGGAGGTGTTGCTGCTGTGCCATATCCAGTTCTGTCCCCTGCTCGTATTGAGTAATTCTCCTGTGGGATTGCAATCAACTAGTCTTTTAGTCTGTAGTAAATATCTCTGCACCACCCATTTATGTATGAATTTCAATTAAAATGTAAGCTACATCAAATAATCCAGATTAGTACTATTGTACACGTGTGACATATGTGTATCTACTGAAAAAAAAATTACATCTTGGCATTAAAATTAATTTTACAATGATTTTATGCCAGTGATATCATCATACATTTAATAATATAATAAAATTTAATAATTATTTATAAAACAGATAAAAGCAAAATGCTGCAAATTAACAAGTATTTCAAAAGGGAAGAATTGTAAATATGAATTGCCAAGTTTATCCTGCTATTTAAAGGAGGTAGAGGTGCCCAACTAAAATTAATTTCTTGGCATGGTCATAAGGAGCCACTTTGCTCATGTAGTCCATAAGCTGTGACCTGTATGATCTTGCTGAAGTGAACAGCTCATATGAGATTGGGCAAAATGGTTTCCAGACAAAGTCATATTGACATAATATTCCATTACTAAATGTAAAGGTTTTTGAGTTTGTTTAAGGTTGGGGGTTTTTTTAGTAATATAATTTTGCAATATAACTGAAGAGACATATAAAGAGAATATTGCCCATCACATTACAATGTCTACAAATTAATCCAATATTTCTATCCTTTAAGAGCTGTTCCGATATTGCTTGATTTTTATTAGCATATCACAAGTGTACCAACTATTACTGAACTTTTGATAAGGCCACCATTCTTAAGTGACTGGAAAGTACTCCCATTTACATCCTTGGAACTGTTCATTTATCTCAGTCAAATTCAGGAACAAATTTCCCCTGGATGTAAAAAAAAAAAGCACAAGTAATATATTGCTCTATTACCTGTTAAAAGGCAAATAGCCTACCTTATAACAGCAAACATAGAGTTGAAATTCTTGCACTCTCGACAATGGAGAGCAATTTTTATGAAATGTTTTACAATCTTCATCCTTTTGAGCTGGTTTGACTCTGATAAAATTTCTGTAGCAACCCAAAATGTCTCTTGGTTAATCACATCCTCAAACTGTTTCAGGTTAGCATTTCCTGTTTTAGACTCAAGCTTATATAGGTCATCAATGTATTCAGTAGGCTCAATGTTTCGAAATAATTCAAAGTCTCTCATTGATAACTGAGTAGCCACCTCAATGGTACTCAGTTGTAGAAGGGATATTTGGCTTTCTCGAAGCAGTTCTTGAGCATCTTCATCTGAACACAGAGTCTCTGTTTCCATATTATTTTTCAGGTAGTATCTAAAAGGATAATCAGAAACAAATATTAAATGCCTTTAGAATCCCTTCAGGAAAAGTAACTTAGATGGCTAACAGGAAATAGAATTCAGATTCAGCTGTACTTTAGACCACACTCTAAATCTCTACTTTTGTACTGTTAACATTTGAGATACCTTCAATATTAGACACTAATTTTATATAAATTATCTACACAAAAAACAGCACTGATATTCAAAAAACACCTTTCCTGTTACCTGAAATACAGTACGCTATCATGTTAACACTTGCACTGCCACTCACACGGTCAGGAGTTCGAGCCCCCTGTGGGTCAGATATCATGGCGGCTGGTTCATGGTCAACTCAGCCATCCATCCATTCCTTGGTCGGTAAATGAGTACCTAGCTCATACTAGGGGGTAAAGAATAGCTGGGGAAAGCAATGGCAAACTACCCCACAAAAACGGCTTGCCTATGAAATCACTGCTTGCAGTGGTACACCAGGGTCGAACACGACTGAAGGGGAAACTTTACTTTATCATGTTAACAACACCTGAAGAGCGTCAAGTGTTTCAAGTTTTATGAATTTTAGATAGTTTTCAGTATCAGAGGCTATAGTATCTCATTAAAAACAAAACACTAATTCAATCACTCTTCAGATGGTCTTTATTTTAAAACTATAAAAAGCATACTTACCTCCCATTGAGTTGAATTCTGTCTGCTAACTTTGAGAATTGATCAGGAAGCCTTCTCTGCTTGATAACTCCTTCAGAGCTCACAGAAACTTCACAGAGAGAATAGGTGTCCGGTGCTCCTGTCAAGTTGAATTCCTGCACTGCATGTTTTACGACTTCTTTTGCTGTAGTGTCTTTGCTGATAATAATGTAGCAGCTTTGTTGATCTGCTTTGAAAACTCTTATAACCTGATCTGGAATATCTAAATTTAAAACACATTTCAAATCATAATTATTTTCTTTGAATTGATAAAATATCATATCAACTGCGTCACATTATCGACAATAAATACTGATTTTCTGTTGCTTACAGGTAAATAATTTATTGCTATAAAATAATGTTTCATACAAGTGTCTATAATTTTGATTGGTTGAAGCAATGGGACTATATAGCATTTCACTGTATAAAGCATGTCTAACAACTCTTGTATTCTATAGACCTCATTTTTAAGGATTTGATCTTTCTTATGCCACTGAATAGATAACTCCTAATTCTGTATTTTCAATGCAACGTAATTGTTCAAGAATTTAAGAAAAAACTGCATTTGACAATTTATATAGAAGAAAAACGATCTGTAATTCAATGGATTTCCAAGCTTCAAATATAATGTCTTACTAAATTTTTTTATGAATACGACTTTTTGTTAGTGCTACAACATAAATTTTCCTATTTTGGAAAACATTAGTGCAGTGTCATATGACTACATGCTTATTTTCTTGATAACCAATTCCAAACTATCAGAATCAAGTAAAAGACCAAATTTATAGAATGGCCTTTTCAGATGTATCAGAATTCTATCCGACTTCATAGAAGAAAAACCTCCAGACAGAGAATTCAAATATGCAGACAAAACTCATGCCTCTGTCCTTTTTATCTATTTTAGACTGTAGGTATCCCTCCAATATAGTAGCTTTGCAAACAACAGATTCTTCTCTAGAACACTGAAACAAACCATCTGCAATCCAAAGTGGTGTAGTCTGGGAAAAACTCTACCAAATGCATTTTCCACATGTCTGAACCAAGAGTTAAAACAGATTATTAGTTCTTAATTTACCATTCAAATATAAAAAGAACCAGCCTTACAATTCCATTCTACTACTGTAATGAAGATGGAAAAGAACAAGATCAATGAGAAACTAACAATTTTAATCAGTCAATGTTATTTTTCCTATCTTATTGTGGTACAGCATGTTTGGAAAAATCTCTCACTCAGGACCAAGGTTATAAATAACTAGAAACACTGATTGCTATCTCTCCAATTCCATCAGGCACAGAAGAATCATGTTTATTCTCATACACTAGCATGAATCCTACAAAGGAGTTTTGAACATTTGGCCAGCAACTTCCTGTAAAATATGTAGCTTAATCCAATTAAAGTGGATCTCAACAGTTAGGTTTGTCAGTCAATTCTGGAATGGTTTTTGTAGTTTTAGTCTAACCTAAGCATGCCACTGCTTTTTCTTGCATGCCTCTTTGTTCTCTGCTAAACCGCCCTTTCTTATATAAGATGTCTGGTAAATAGTGACTATAATGACTACTGGGTAAATATTTTATAGGAAAATATCATTATCTTTATATTTAGAAGCAAAGGAAGCAGCCATCTCTGACCCTCAAAGGAGCAATAATTTATTGAATGTGCAAGTTCATACACTAAAAGCAAATAACGACTATTACAAAGCTTGACTCATTTGAACTTAAATGTATGGTTGAACATCAACATGCAACTGAAAAAGACTCAAATATTATTCTAATTTTTTCAAAACCTGAAAAAGTAGCACATTAAACATAAAGAATATCAGGTCACCAGCAACTGTAATACTTACAGTAAAAACCGACTGCTGTAGGATGAAAAAGTGGAGGGAAAAGGGGAAAAAAGTCAGAATTCAGATGTTACAGAGTCGTATAGTAAAAAAACCTATGATAAATATCTTTGATTTCCTTCTTATTGCAAAAGGAAATAAATTAGAATCCTTATTGCTTTTATTTGACAGACACATCAGTAAAAAGACATCTGAAAAGACATCTAAATTGAAACCGCTACATAAACATAACCCTATACTACAAGGTAGTAAAGACAAATGAATAATTAAGCTACAATATAAACAAATTACACAGTCACACAAGAAATCACACATTTTATTTCTGGCCTGTTTCAGCTTAGAGGAAGGAGAGAGAATATGACAACATCACAGGACTAATACAGTAATGAGGAAGCACTCCATAGGTTAAGAATAAATGGATACACATTACTAAGCTTAGATGGCAACTCAGAAGGAAATTACAAAAATTTAGAACAACAAAGTTATGGAAGTAGTCATGATAGCAGAGATCCCTGGATCTTTGTAAAGTAATTTTGGCGGATATGGTCAATAGGTTCTAATAACCTGGACCTAACTAGGTTTTAAGAAAGCTCCCTCCCCCCCAATTTTTCTGATGGGAAAAATTGAAATTTTCGAAAGCACTGAAAAAAACAAATATTTTTTTTCAACTGAAATGGTTTTCTATGATAAGCTTTTATTGACCCAGAATGCACAATGTGAAGATTTTACATGAAGAAATATACAGCTGGGGTCCCCAACCTTTTTGAGCCAGCAGGCATGTTTTTGAATTCTGATGCAAAGTCATGGTTTCAACCACAAATGGGCACCCCAGGTGATTGAGGGGAACACACACACATACACAGAGTGCAAGGGCATGAGTCAAGAGGAGTTATTTGAGCAAGAGGTGATAGAATAATACCAATACTATAGAGACATTTACTGCTGAAACAATATCATAAACAATCATAAATATGCCATTTTATAAGCTAAGCCAGATTTTATATTTTTTTACAATTTTATAAGCTAAGCCAGAAACAATGTATTGTATTTATTAAAGTAAAATAAACTTATGCATGACAAGAAAATATGTACCACATTTTTGCCATAGTTTTGATGTTTGTTTTCCTCCCACAGGTTCACATTTCCAGAAACTGTAATCTCTTAAGGCGGAATCCGCATGGGCCAAAAACAGCGGTGTGAAAACAGTGTAACAGAGTAAATCTACATAACTCTAATTTAAATCTGAGAGAAGCACCCCAATACTCTTACTGGATGCTTTTAGGAGGATTCCTCATGGGCCAAAAACAGTGGTGTGAAAATGGTGTAAAATGGTTTAAATGGTGTAAAATGGTTTAAAATGGTTTCCACACAGCTGTTTTTGGCCCATGTGGAATCTGCCTTATGGAATCTCCCATTCTCCCCACTGGGAACCCAAAATGAAATACACTGTTCTCCTATCCTCCATTTTATCTTACAACCGCCCTGTGAGGTAGGATAGACTGAGCTCAAAAAGCCATCTAGCAAGCTTCCATGGTAGAGGGAAGATTTGAACCTGGGTCTCCTAAATCTTAGATCAACAAACTACCTACTACACCACACTGACAGTAATAACAATTGCCATTCCCCCCTATAGTCTAACAGTGAATTCCCTAAAACATGCGAGTTCACTCCTGTTATCACCTCCTACCTAGCCACTCTACAGAAATGGGAGGGGGGGACTTCTGTATAGCTTCTTTTCTTGTCACATGCAGGTTCTCCATGCAAAGTTGAACCCACAGATCAAGTTTGTACCTTGGCTCACCACCAATGTAAAAATAAAAGGAACTGCTTCTGTGCATAAGAAAAGTGCTTTCTCTTGCCACTGAACAACTGCGGATTATCTCTGCACATATAGAGTTAGAAAGGAAGGTAAAATTTGAAGAATTTCATCACAAATGGGATGGCTTTAACAAAAACAAGAGGAACATTCAAGGCAACACAGCTCAAAAAGTAAATCATACCCTTGAGACTTTACAGGACATTAGGGATGAGGAGTATGGGTTGTAGTATTGGTCAGTTGCATCAAAGCAAAACATTTTCTTTGGTAGAGTTTGAAGAGGGAGCCTTTGGGCAGGCAGTAAAACTACTAACTAGAACTGTGTGCTATTGTATACCTTAAGGCAATAGATCTCAACCTTTCAGAGCCTGCAGGCCCCTTTGAAATTCGGACACCTTTGAAATTCTGACCACAAAATGACTGTCACAGGTGGCAGAACCAACTACAAAATGTCAGGTGAGGCTATAGTAACTCTATAACATTTTGAGCAGAAAGCACTGTTTAACGAAATGCCTTTTAAAGTGAACATTTTTATTTCCAAAAATCTTTTCTTGCATACACACAGCTTACCTTCAGTCACACAATGAAGATCCTTATGCTGTGGTGGCAGCTGCTGCCAAAGCAATGTTTTTAAAGATCTGCACAGCTCCTATGAGTGATCAAAAGTCCAATTTGGCCACATCCACTTTCTAAATACACTTGAAAGACACCATTTATTATGGTGACTGGGCAAATGAAGCTATGAAAAGTGCTTTTAAAGCAGATCAGTCAAGACATGTACTAAGGACCAATCTTCCACCAGAAACAGAAGGACTATGCAAAGCCCTCCAACACAATCCTCGCTTCTGGAGTGGGGTGGGAGAACTGACCTACAAAAGGATAGCCCCTTTCACTGATTTTTTAAAAAAAACCTATTGCCTTGACAGATTCTTAGCAACCTGATCCCAAGATCATGATCATCTAGCTGAACTTGTTGCCATGGTGAGTCTTCCAAAATTTCCAAAAGTATGCTGTAAAAGGGTAAGTTTGTATGGTTTTTGTTGTATTACAATAGTAACAACAGAGTCTTCCAATAGAACAGGAATGTTTAAAGATATGAATGGGAGAAAATAAGAATATTTTTTTACCTGAAGGATTAGAAAAATCTAGCATGCTGGTTGTAGGCTGTAAAAGATCGGGACTGCTAGATGACAGCGTTCCAGGAATAGGCATAATTGCCACACTGTGTCTGCACTGTCTGGTGCCCACAATACTGTCATCCTGTGACTGGCTTACACTTCCATCACTGTAAAAGAAGTTTTAAAAGTTGCTTGTATTTAGACCAAACATAAATATAGCAATGTTATCACATCAGGCAAAACAAGGGGCAACTTTTTTTAACATTAGAAACACAAAATTTTGAATTTTTTTTTTAAAAAAACTGTTTCTTCTGCTGCCTACATGCTGCTACATCTATGAACTTTAAAGTAAAATGGTTCTTTGCTGACAATAGTCCTCAGGTCTACTCTGATTTCTATGTTAATTTGATTACTACACAGGCATTAAAGGTATCCATAGTATGGTCTTCTTGCAACTGTCTGGATCAGTTCAGTTTGGTTTCTCTGACAAATGCTGAAAAATCTTGGGGAGTATACATGCAGTTTAGATTAGTGTCCCTTCTTGATTTATATCATCTTAATTCATAGGATTATCAATGCCTCTCTCTTTGAAGGAGTCTTTGCAAACTACTATCTAGTAATAAGGTTCCTTAATGAAATCTTTGGAGTAGGGTACTACCAACATACCGATGATATACCACTTTAAGTGTCTGTTTATCACTGTCTCCACCCTGAGCCAATGAACCAGCATGGTTAGAGTGTTGGACAAGGATCAGGAAGATCCAAGTTCGAATCTCTGCAACACCATGGAAGGTTGCTGGGTAAGATTGGATCAGTCACAAATACTTAATCTAAACTACATCACTGTGGGAAAAAAACATTCTGGTCTAAGTGTGTTCTCTCTGGCCCTTTCCACACAGGCGCTGAGCGGGGCAGCATCGGCAGAAACAATGGCAACGCTGCCCCCCGGGCCATTTGCACGGATGGTCCCGGCAGGGGCGCAGGCGACAGCACAGCCTTCACACAGGCTGCCCCATCCACGAACACCTTCCCTTTTTCTCCTGGCTCCCAACGCGTCGCAGAGGCCAGGGGACACACACCCCTGGCCTGAGCGACGGCTCTGGAGTTGCAGGCCAGGGGTGTGTGTCCCCTGGCCTCTCCAACACGCCGGAAGTCAGGAGAAGAAGTTAAGGCATTCGGGGAAGAAGGGGGAAGACGCCACTGTTGAAAAACCTCGCTCCTGGAGCAAGGTTCAACAGTGGCATCCTTGCGCCGCTTGAGCGTTCCCAGCACGGCGCTGCTGCTGTGCAAACGCCACCCCAGGGACGGCGTTTTTAGCATCCCTGGGGCACTATTATCCGCCCGTGCAGAAAGAGCCTCTCTCTCTCTCTCTCTCTCTCTCTCTCTCTCTCTCTCTCTCATTCCCTCTCCAGAATTTCTGCCAGCTGCCTAGTAGTATACAATTCTTCTGTACTGAATTGTATAGGTCTTACATAAAATGTAAAACATTTCTCAGTAACAAGTATCATGTCTAACCGGTGCTGATAGTAAAAAAATGTGACTGATAAAAATCAGACAGGCAAAAAACTCCCATTGGGGTAATACGAGGGGTTGCTCAGAATAGCCATTAGGCCAGCATGATCTAACAATCTCAATTAATGTTAAATTATGTAGCAAAGGGAGGTCTGGCTATTCTTGATTTTACTACATGATGTGTCTTTCAGTCAACAAGAGGAAATACAAAATAAGATATGTTAGATATAAACCTTTGGACCTCAGCTACAGATCACAAGTTAAAAAAAAACCAGTTTATTTCCAAGGAGACAGAATAATGTTAGAAGAAAATAGGACCAATAGATGGCAAATGACATCCAGATGAATAGGAAGAGACAATAGTAAAATAAATGAGAGCACTGTATGTCAAAAAAGAGAAGGGAACAATTTAGATCATTTGAAGATAGCAGCAGCAAGAAATAACTGCTTTAAGAAGAACCTCAAAGCTACCCTGAAGCACCCAAATGCATATTCTAGTTACAAAACAGAGAGATGCAAATGCTGTTTGGGGGGGATGTCCTTGAAATGAACAAAGAAATCTTTTATTGTTTACAGGTGTTCTGTATGCATTAGGGTTCCAGACAGAATTAGGATCTAAAGAATATTCTTTGTTGATGTTATCATTTTAAAGATGCAAGTTTATTTGGCGGTGGTATTCCGAATAAATGTTTTAATAACTAGAATAACTCATACACATGCTCCTTGCCATCCCTAGTGTGTGAAGATGCAAAGTTATCTATTACCAGATACAGCCCTCTTTTATCTAGTCTAGTATATAAGCTTCCAGAACTGGATAATACATCATTCAGGAAGCAACCTCACAAAAGTCATTATTATCCTGGAGAAATCACAGATGAAAACTGCTAATAACTATAGCTGAATAGGATGGTATGAGCTTTGCAGAGATTCCATTTAATTACAGATATCATAAAAATAGATTGGGGAGAATGGAATATAAACAAAGTGGGGGAAGGATATTCCCCCTACCTCCCCACAGTAGTCTGTAAGGTTTCTCTTGCAATGGTCACACAGGTGGATACTACTGGGAGAAAGATCCACTTCTGGGAGTAGTTTTGTGTTTCCAGCCTGACAGAAGTAGTATAATACTCAATTTCAAATCTAATAAGCATCATGCAGAAGTAGTTCAATACTGCACCTTACCTGAATAATTTTGGAGGTAAGATGCTGAATCGTGTCTTATCTAAAATCTTTTTGATTCTGTTTCTTCCACCAGATACAGTATTTGCTTTGATTTTCTTGCTGCCTTTTTCACGTGGAAACATTTGTTCTACATCTCCAGGAATATCTGGGATAGAATAGCGATTGTTTTTCTTTTCTGCGATTTTGGGAATATGTGGGACACCATTTTTCTCCTGCCCAATCCTGCTAAGAAGCTCTTTGAACACTGTAAAAAAAAGATTGTAAAACTACTGAAAATAGTACAATTAAAAAACCCATCAACTTTAAAAGTAAACTGTAAAGCAGTGGAATGTAACGGTTTCTCTGCTTTGAAGGATTTAAATTTGCAACTAGTGTGACAATGTTCTATACTGTCACTTCAAATAGCAGTAATGAATTTTTTACCGCAACAAGCAACTGATAGAACATAAGATATGAACTAGTGATGTTAGCAAAGCACTGGGTTTTAGGTTTGGGCTGCCTACGGAGCTTGACTGCTTTACTATTCACCATATCTTGATCATCTCACTGCTTTACAACGACAAGGTTTGTTTTGGGTGCACGTTAAAATACAAATTGCATGACCAAGGTCCACTTATTTTAGACTAGCTCTAATTATATTGTTCAATAAAATCCTAATCTAATTTCTGTTTCAAATGCATCACTTTCAGTACTGTCCAAGTTCCAAAGAGATCTGTATACAAACAAATAATTCAGAATACTACCCGATTTTCATTCTGGAAGCTGCTCCTTGTACCTCAGGACAGTGGCTCTAAAGCATTCTCAAAGCTTTGGAGTTTGTACATGGAAGATTATATACAACCCTTTTGGTTCCTAGCCACTATGTCCTAAAAATAACTGTAGTCACGTGTAAAACAATAAAAGAAACCAAGATAACACCAAGGATACTTTTCAAAAGTTTGAGTCTCTAATAACTGTACATATAAATATCTTTTTCACATCCATGGTATGGTGTGGTATGGTGTGGGGGTTAAGATTTTGGATTATGAGTTGGAAAATCCAGTTTCACTCCTCACTCCAATGTGGAAGGATGCCAGGTGATCCTGGGCCAGTTACATACTCTTAGCCTAACTTACCTCACAGGGCTGTTGTGAGGATAAAGCAGACGTGAGGAGAACAACGTTAGCTGCTTTTGGGTCTCCAGTGGGAGAAAAGATGGAGTGCAAATGAATTGAATAAATAACAGCCCAATCCAGAAGGGGGTGGGGGATGGCCATAGGAGGTAGCACAGACTCATGCCAACATGTTTGCCCTTGGACAGCGAATAGGGAGGTGGGCAGGCCCCATGGAGGTCAGCAGCAGCCAACTCGCCTCCGGCCACCACTACCAGAGTTGTGTTGGCCTAACTAGTAGGCTGGCGAAACTGAGGGCATCCTGAGGGCATTCCTGGAGACCTCCCACCGCAGGATCGCTGGTGGTGGCAAAGACGGACTTACGCCACCCTTTTGGGTGGATAACTCCATTTTTTCCTATGGAGGTCTTTTTGTTTCTTCTGCCTCCCCGTACCACCTGAAAGCCCTTGGAGGCAGCAGGAGGAGGCAGCAGCAGCACCATTCCCTGCCACCTCTGGGATCTGTATTGTGCTGTAAATACATAAATAAACTAGAATTTTAGTCTTATAATCTGTAAGACATTTGTATTCCTCCCACTACTACAGAGGAAGAGCTGCTTGCTCATCTTTCTGTCTTCCAAATAGCTCAATCTAGCTGCAAATTGCAAATCAAAGTACACTCCATGACTTACATGATACTTGCAGTTATATGCTATAGTAGAGTGCATCTGCTAAGGCTAGGATTCAAGGAAAATTAAAATATAGCTCAAATGACTGAATGGCAGTTTAGATGATAACAATAACAATAACAATATTTTTTAAAAAATCAGTTCAACAAATAAAATCCATTTCAAAAGCTTGGCAAATTAAACGGTTAAATCATATAACTAGCAGACAAGGCAAAACCTTGAAGCAAGGAAAATGCAACTAAGAGCAAAGAACTTAAGATCTATCCACAAAGATGTGCATTTCTAAAAATAGTAATTCAAGAGAGCCAATCTGTGTGGTAAGTGCTGTGGGTATGATTCAATGAATACATTCACAATTTCATCAGAATTTTGGCCTTACAGCCTTTATCATGGGTTTGTGACACTTTTTGGGTATAACGAATCTAAAAAGCAATAAAAACACAACTATTCATCCTATACAAATCAGGCACTTCTGCTTTATGGGGACCAGTTAATCTATGTGCATCCATACGGATTTTACAGGTGGAGTACAGCATGACTCTCTAGTGTAGTTTGTCCTATGGTGTACAACTTCTAGATCAGCTTATAGTAATCATCATTTAGTGTGGCACACTATAGTAAAACTCCACAATACTGCTTAGATCTCTAGTTCAGAGAGAACTGCCTAAACCTAAAGCACTATGAGATTAATTCAGACATGTTTATCATACTCCTTACCATACATGGAACACTTTATTAGAAACTAAGGGGTGTTTAAAAAGCAGCTTGTATTATGGAATTATGACAAATATAGGGTGAAATATTAGGTATACAATTTGACTTACCAAAAATGTTTGTTTTTACAGTAATAGAAAGATGAGTATTGTTTCTCAGTATTTCCATAGCTTTTGCAAAAGTAATACTCTCAAAGTTTTGCCCATTGACTTCCATTACCTTTGGAAGAAATAGAGACAAGTGAGACCCTGCAAGAAATTTGCAGGAAGGGTACATTCCTCCCCGCTTTGCTTCCTTTCCCCTCTCCCCTTCAGTAACAATCTTTCCTCTTCCTTTCTGTAAATCATCCCCATATTGCTTCTCCAACCTCTCCAGCTCTGTCAACCTATTCCCCTCTCCCTTTTGCTCCCTATCCCTTCTCCATCAATCTCCCCCTTGTCCTCTTTGTCAACCTACCTCCTCTCTATTTCTCCCCCATCCTCTTCTCTGGCAATCATCCAATTTCCGCACCTTTGCTTATTCCCCTCTCCCACCACCCCTTAGCCATCTCTCCCTTCTTCCACCCATTCTTTTACTTAGTCTCTCTCTTATGTCTTTTTTTGTCTTCACCATGCCTAATGTCACTCCTCTATGTTTGTCCTTCTCCATTCCCAATCCCATTACTTTCTTTCGCATCCCCCCCCCCCGCCCATCCTGCCTGCTGATAACATCTCAACAGCAGTGGTAACTCTCCACCCCCTACAGGCTTGCAGTTTCATATGCCTCAAGAGGCATATAAGAGCAGTAACAGGTGCAGACCACACTACTGGGGGGGGGGGGTTAACCTCCTCCATTTTTTAACATTTTGAGGGGTTGTTTTTTTTTTGCAAACCTGGGGTATTTTTCAAGATAAAAATATTGTTTTAGTGTGGTCCCATTCCACAGATTTATATATCTGAAAATCTATACACATTTGAGAAATAAATGTCCATTTTGAAACAGTTTCTTAAATGCATTAGAAATTACAAAACAATCTTTCAATGCAGCATTCTTAAAGCAATTTTTCTTGCTTTTGCATAGGTTTGTAATGGGCAACTTTCAAGCCTTTCCTTCTCACTTTTCAACATCTTAATGGCTATTAGCAATTATGACTACATGGAACCCCCTCGTTTAGAAATTCAAGTGGTTTGAGGGCAACAACCCAGGGAACTCCTGCCCTCCATGGCAGCTTTCTAGCTGATCAGTGGATAAAACAGAATACTGACTAGATGACCACTGGTCCGATCCAACAGAGTTACCTTGGACTACTTTTCTTGATTCCTCCTTCCCATGCATGCACTCCTTCCCTCCCACAGTTCATGGCAACCACAGTTTGCTATGGTGTGAGAAATGGACAAACTGATTACTTGTTTGTCTTGGTTACTTATAAGCTGTAATTCAAATGTTCCTGATGTATGGTTTGGAAGTCAATTATAATTAAAAAAAATAACTGCAGTTTGTCTTGTTGAGACACTACTGCAAAGAACGTTAACCATAAATCAAGGAGGAGAAGGAGTAAAGATGGAAGAAGTACCATCTGGCTGTGATGCCTGAACAAGGATGACAGCAAATGACTCAAGTCGGTTTCTTCAATAGAATGAGTATGAGCGCATGCATGGAAAGGTGACTCTCCCTTCCACTGGAGCTCAAAAAGCCCTCTCCCCAAGCTTCTCCTGGGGGACCAGGGACATTTAAGAGTAACGTAAGGGTGGGGAAATTAGTGAAATTAATTCCATCCATGTGTGCAGATTTTCTCAATTGGACCCAACTCATTTTATTTTACTTTGACAGCTTTTAAGATTATAACTGAGGTTTTATTTTACCTGGTCACCACGTTTAAGTCCAGCTTCTGCTGCTTTGCTTCCTGATTCTACTGTCTCTACAAAAATACCAAAACCTTTATCGCTTCCTTCAAGTAGGCTGAAGAAAAGTGGAGAGTCTCTGGAAGGTTTCTGCAATGTAATCTGTCTCCATTTTGCCTTGGCAGCACAGGCAATGTTTAGTAATCGAAGGTGCCCCTTCATTTTCTGTAAATGGACAAACAAATAAAAATGTCTCCCCCTTCCATCTATATATATATAAAAAGCTAACAGTGTTTTTGTTGATGACAGTATACCTCAGTAACTGCTGGGCCAATTCCTCTGAAAATTCCCAGCCACTATAGTCATCCAGGCGAGAGTGCTTTTAGATGTTCACATACCTGAAATTTCACACCTGGCCCAGGTAAAACGCCTTTCTCCTGGCGCTCCCTGGTGAGGGACATGCAGCTGCCTGTGTGTAACTGTCACCTTTAGAATGTTCGTGCTGCTTAGAATGTTCACTCATATGGCCAGATATGAGCAGTGAAAACAGTGCATAGGCAGTAACTCAAGTGGAAGTGAAACACATACACACACATACACACGAGGGAGAGGGGGAGGGAGGGAGGGAGGAGGAGGAGGAGAAGAAGAAGAAGAAGAATAGTTTGGATTTATATCCCCCCTTTCTCTCCTGCAGGAGACTCAAAGGGGCTTACAATCTCCTTGCCCTTCCCCCCTCACAACAAACACCTTGTGAGGTAGGTGGGGCTGAGAGAGCTCCAAGAAGCTGTGACTAGCCCAAGGACATCCAGCTGGCGTGTGTGGGAGTGTACAGGCTAATCTGAATTCCCCAGATAAGCCTCCACAGCTCAGGTGGCAGAGCTGGGAATCAAACCTGGTTCCTCCAGATTAGATACACGAGCTCTTAACCTCCTACGCCACTGCCACTGAGAGGGAGGGGTGGCATCAGAGGTGGCATCCAGCAGGTTCTCACAGGTTCCCGAGAGTAGGTTACTAATTATTTGTGTGTGCCAAGAGGGGGTTACTAATTGGTGATTTTGTCACGTGATTTTTGCCTTAGTTACGCCCCTCCTCTCAGCAGTAGCGTACAGAACTTGAAGCAGTCTAGCAGGAGGTGCACCAGCGTGCGTGGCAGCCTGCGCCTGCGTGCATTCATTTCCCGCCCAAGGACCGGCGCAGCGGCTGCGTCCCTGCCACAGCCCCGCCCAGGAATGCCCCGCCCCTGGAATACCCGGCCACGCCCCCGTCATGCCCCGCCCAGCCCCACTGGCGCTACACCACAGTTTGAATCCCACCACCATGGGAACCTGTTACTAAAATTTTTGGATCCCATAACTGGGTGGCATGCAAGGGAAGAGAGGGAGAGAGAGGAAAGGGACGGAGGGGGAGGCATGCAAGGGAAAAGAAGTGAGAGAGGGGAGACAGTGAGGGGTGGCATGCAAGGGAGGGGAGGCAGGGAGGGGAGGGGAGGCAGCATCTTGATATGACCCACCCACCCTAGCAGAGGAAAAGGGAAGGGAAGGAGGGGGAGGGGTGGCATGCAAGGGAAGAGAAGTGAGGGAGGGGGAGGGAGGGGGAGGGAGGGAGGGAGGGAGGGAGGGGGAGGTAGGGAAGGAAGGAGGGAGGAAGGAAGGAAGGAAGGAAGGAAGGAAGGAAGGAAGGAAGGAAGGAAGGAGGGAGGGGGGAGGGAGGGAGGGAGGGAGGGAGGGAGGAAAGGAAGGAAGGGAAAGGAAGGAAGGAAGGAAGGAAGGAAGGAAGGAAGGAAGGAAGGAAGGAAGGGAAAGGAAGGGAAGGGAAAGGAAGGGAGGAAGGAAGGAAGGAAGGAAAGAAAGGGAGGGAGGGAGAAAGGAAGGAAGAGTGAGGGCTGACATGCAAAAAAAAGGGGACAGGGAGGGAGGGGTCAGGGCACCCTAGATTCCCTGAATACCTGCAAGTGTTACAGTTAAGAAAACCAGGCACGCATTACTCAGGAGTAAGCTCGGTACAGCAACCGTGACATACTTTGAATGGCTGCGTCGCGCCCCTCAGAGGGTTTCCTCAGAAGCGACACCCGTTGCCACCAACCAAACTTACTCCCAGGTAAAGGATCATGACCAGCCAGCCTAGATGTGTGGGAGGGGTGCCTTTCCATCCCGCCCTCAAAGAATGCGGGCACACACATCACTGACATCGCACAGTATCAGGCTGCGTGTTTGCATGAGCACGTACTGCTGGCCTCTGCAATTGATTTGCTGCTAGTGTTCCTTTCCCATTTCACCACAATAAGCCACAGCAACGCGTGGCCGGGCCACGCTAGTAATTAGATAAGAATATGGGGGGGGGGGGGAACCCCATGGAAAGATGACACAGAACCATTCTGAGGTCCTTCAAAACCTTGTTCTTTAATAAAACTGTAAGGAAACTGAATTATCATCATAATCTCTGAGATACATCACTTTTTAATAGCATACATAAACTACTGCTCAATTAAAAATGGCTGTTTTTTAATCTGTGGTTTTAGTACATTAAGTCATAGAAAGAAAATAAAGAACACAGCATAACAACAACAGCATTGATTGCAGGACTTACTGCATTTTCCAAGTTTTTTTCAAATTCTTCCAAAAAACGTGTCATGGCTGGATCTCCTTCAAAGTCATTAAAATGATTGTTTACCCATAACAGCACAACTCGGGTAACCTAAGAACAAGCAAATAGGGAGGCAAGCATTCATAGGATACATATAGTTTTTAGCAGAACATTAGCACTGATACAACTCTAAGCTTCATTTGCTGTATGAGCCAATTTTATTTTTTTTATGAAAACAACTTTGCTTTCATTAAATAGGGAATATGTGTACTACACAAACTTATCTGGAGCAACAGTTTTCTTCTGGATCATTGCAAGTGCTTATGCACCAATATTTCTAAGTTATACTCACAATGAAATATTGGGCATTTCATTAAGGGCTGTTGTAAAAAGATCTGTACTTAAAAATTAGGAATAAAGAAACTTCCATCTTCCTCTATTGACAAAGTAGTCAACTGGATTATAAAATTAATGTTCTGCCTCACCAGCAGAAACAGTCTCAGAGACTCTACAATCAATATTTTAAAAAGTATTTATGTAAAATCTCACTTCCCTATTCACATGCAAAACTGCTTCTTGTTTTGAGTAGCAATTTTTTTTGTTCCTCTGCATCCTACATTACTGGCATCCATGTATTCTTTAAACTTCTGAAGTTGCACTAATAACTGTACCCATACTTCCTCACTGAAAAATACTTCCCACACTCACAGTCATTAAGTGAAACTATAAACGTTATTTACATTTTGTTACTAAGGCAAGTTTTAGAATAATAAAGCAGTAGAGCTTACAATCTTACAAGCACATACTCTTCTTATTTCTTAACTGAAAACATAAAATAGTGAATGGTTCATAAGCTTTAAAAAAGCTCTTGTCTAAAATTAACAAATCATAATTTGACAATAATGTAAATGGAAATATGCAGAATGGAGATGTTCTCTCAGTGGCTGATGCTGCTAGTCAGCATATGTTCAAACGTGGCCCCACCACTATTCTACATAGATCTTATTTAATTTTATCTTTTCAATCTGAATTCCAAAGTCTTGGTGAACTCTAGAAAGATGACTTAGAAAGAATGAAACTCATGAATAAAACAAGCATAGACTGCTTACAGATTTCATTTAGACAACCTTTTTCCAGATGATAAGTATCTTTATAACTCATAGAATCCGCATTTATCATGTTCTGAGTATACATCAGGAAATTTAGATTAACTTCACAAACAAGAGTGGCATTTATACACAAAATACAAGAATAAGCAAGACTTAATTGGTGATCTCTAATTAATAAACTAACCTTGTCCCTGAGACTGTCTACTTGAAACCACTCTAAGAGTTTGTCTCCAACTTCTAGTGGGCTTGCTAGAAATGTTCTGTATGTTAAGAGAAAATCTTCAATATAGGTTGGGTCCACAATAGAGTGTTCTTCTATTAAATGCATGATGAGCCGTTCAGGTGTTGCCTTAAAAACAAAACAAAAAATATTCTATTCCTCATAACAATACTTCTTTCTGCAATATAAGCAGCTGGAGAAAAATGCATCCAGTTCTTTAACTTTTATGATTTTCAGAATACCCTCTAAATACAACATTACATTTTTTAAAAAAATGTTTACGTTTACTCTCAGAAGACTTCAGAATTTAATGAATCATTAAATTACTTTTAATTTCGCACTGATATAGTACTGTCACAGAATACAGTAATTTGAATTTGAGAAAATAAAGTAATTCTATGCAGTTGTTCCAGATAAAGCTCTGGAGTAACTCTGCATAGGAGTAATTATAATTTCCAATCCAAAGCAGCATATAAAAATTACCTTAATGACTATGTGGCCCTTCCTCGTACCACTACGATCCAGCTCCCTGTGCTCCTTCACCATAACAATTTCTCCTTCTTCTTCAACTTTGTGTGTATTTTTTTCAACATGGTTTAGAATTCTCCAATAGTCCTGTTGAGCTATACAGACAAACTGTCCCAGAATATAAAAGACCAATTAATACACTGACATTATTACAAAATCCTGCCTGTTGGTTAAGCTTGGGCAGATGCAACACAAAGCCAGAAAATTATCATTAGAAATAAATTTCATCTCATCTCATCCCAGTCTCTCCAGTTACAAGTCAAAGGTAATCTCTATGAACAGCAGTAAAATCTAACTGAAAAATTAAACTGAGGAACTATAAGTGTGTAATATCTGCTCAAGTGTACTGAATTCATTTCAGCCCACGCATCTTTTCTTTTAAAAAATGCATCAGTTCCTGTTTCTTCAACAATGGATATCAGCACAAAAGCTATACAAGGTTTCAATTAATTAAAGAGATATACTGGTTCATCCTACTTCTGAAATGAGTCTTTAAGTAGGAGCAAATCCTGCCTTTTATGCAAATCGTCAAAGCAGTTGAATGTATAGGATAAATCAATAACTCTAAGTTATCTTACCTGGCTACTAAGTTACCTTACCTGGCAGTCATCTACTTTGGTCCTAACCACACCATTCATGTATTGCTTTTCCAGTGAAGGGGTAATGCCAAAACTATTTCCCATACAGAGGCTTTCTGTTTTTCCATCAGGATGGCTGATCTCCACAGTTCCATTTAAAATTACATACCAAGAATCAAGCTAGAAGAAAACATAAGTACAATTCTTTCAGAATCTTACTAAAGGTCAGTGTGTCTGGCAGAATTAATGAACCAAATAAAAACTGTATTGTTGAAGGCTTTCATGGCTGGATTAAACTGGTTGTGGTGGGTTTTCCGGGCTGTGTGGCCGTGGTCTGGTAGATCTTGTTCCTAACATTTTGCCTGCATCTGTGGCTGGCATCTTCAGAGGTGTATCACAGAGAAAGTCTGTTTCATACTGTTTCTACTGAGAAGGGAAAGTTTAGTGGGGTGTATTGTCCATGTCCCAGAGTGGGGAACCAATCAGTATGTGTTTGGGTGAAATTTAGCAAGTGAAACGTTAGGAACAAGATCTACCAGACCACAGCCACACACCCCGGAAAACCCACCACAACCAAATAAAAACTGTTTCTTGAGTATCACCATCTTTGAACTTGTCTATGGGCTGCCTCATACAATCAGAGTAGAAACCATACAGAAGTTGTATAGAAGAAGATGGACCTGGGGGACAGAACGAGGAAAGAACTTTTTGCTGGGTAAATTCTGTGCATTTATATAAAAAAATCTATCCTATCTGCATAGACAGAAGTAGAAAAAACTTTTTTTGCCACAAAGAAGTAAACTTATGATGACCATGTAAGGTATTCAAGACCTTCAGAAGGGGTTTGCATTGCCTGCCTCTGTATCATTGACCCTGGTATTTCCAAGGGTCAATTTTGCTTCTGAGATCTGACAAGATTGGCCTAGCCTGGTCTGTCCTGGTCAGAATTCAAAAATTTACACACGTTATCAAAAAGAACAATGTATGGACTTCTTACTTCTTTCCCATCTTCAAGGATGATGGTTCCTGCTTGCTCTACTACTTCAAATATCATCACTGAGCAGAGTTCTCTTCTTACAGACATAGTCATGTTTGCAAATGCTGGAAGCTGATGCATAAATTCTAGCAATTGTTCTAGCAAAACAAAACCCAATGGAATGTTAGCAACAAAGAAATTATCATATATGATGTTAGTCTTAATGATTTCAACAATCCTTATCTTTGGAGCTCAGTTTATGCTATACTCTAGGGGTGATGAGAGTGTTAAAAGTTCCCTAATACTCTCTTAAAGCCTTAGGGACAGAAAAGGATAAGAAATTGTCACGCAGTAATCTTCTTCAAAAGTGTGTGTGTGTGTGTGGTTCTATTAGAGAACATGGAAGACTACTGGAACCTGACGTTCCTAGCTGCATCACCCAGTTGTATTACTTTCCCAGTTGTTTCAGTGTTCTCACTTTAAAGACTCCTATGAAATCCAGAGGGAGGAATTTAAAAGTCACCATATCTAGTTAGGTTATTAAGTTTCTAATTAATTAACCTGCATAAGAACATAACAACAAGCCTGCTGGATCAGACCAGAGTCCATCTAGTCCAGCTCTCTGCTACTCGCAGTGGCCCACCAGGTGCCTTTGGGAGCTCACATGCAGGATGTGCAAGCAATGGCCTTCTGCTGCTGCTGCTCCTGAGAACCTGGTCTGCTAAGACATTTGTAATCTCAGATCAAGGAGGATCAAGATTGGCAGCCAGAGATCGACTTCTCCTCCATAAATCTGTCCAAGCCTTTTTTTAAACCTATCCAGGTTGGTAGCCATCACCACCTCCTGTGGCAGCATATTCCAAACACCAAACAGCATATTCCAAACACATGCGTGAAGAAGTGTTTCCTTTTATTAGTCCCAATTCTTCCCCCTGGTTCTAGTATTGTGAGAAAGAGGGAAAAATTTCTCTCTGTCAACGCTTTCTACCCCATGCATAATTTTATAGACTTCAATCATACCCCCGCCCCCTCAGCCGTCTCCTCTCCAAACTAAAGAGTCCCAAATGCTGTAGCCTCTCTTCATAAGGAAGGTGCTCCAATCCCTCAATCATCCTCATTGCCCTAGTGTGTAGCATAAAGGTAATTTTAACAGACCCACTTTAGACAACCCCATGTACAGAAAAGTCATTTTTACTTCTCACCAATGTCATCATCTGTTTTGTCAGCTGGCTCTTTTTCAAGGCACTCCCGTACAACATCTCGCCCTAGCAATGGATCTGAAGTTCTGTCAATATCTTCATCCTCTTCTTCTTCTTCTTCAGAATCTACTGGTGCCTCTGGGAGCCCAGTTAAATCTACATCTCCCATTTCACTTTCAGTAGCCTGAAAATAAAGTAGCAAGGGGTCTTTATCAGTTACTGAACAATAAATATGCATACTAGGCCATAGGTTTAATTTATTAGATCATTTTGATTAAAACTGCCAAAAGAAACTGGGGAAAAAACCCTAATTAAATAGCTTTCTTTTTTTAAAAAAAATGTACATTCTGCTGAAACAAAATGATACCAATGACAGATTAATACAGAGGCTAGTATTTGGGAGGAAGCACAAAAGAGCTATGTAGTTCAATCTGATGCCCGAACAGAATAAGTGATGCTATCAAAGGCATCTCAGTGGGGAAGATGCTCCAAAAACATTCACTGTGACAGAAAAAAAACCATTCAGATGTTCAAGATCATCAGCACAATTGCCCTCCCTCTCTCTGTGTAGCAGAGCAACCACACTAGTTTTAGTGTCATGACTGCATCTAAAATTGGGCTGAAATGTGCACAGATATTGAAAGACAAACTCTTGGGTGAGTCAGCAACTTTCTCACTTGGAGAAGTATCTGCTGTCCTGTCCAAACTGTCATCAGATGCCAATCCACTAAACTCCTCCATTTCAACATTCGATTCTAACTGCAGATCCGACTCTTGTCTCAGATCCAGAACTGACTGCCCCACTGGTTCTGACCTTTGGACTACCTACGGAACTGCAGCAGACAACCTATCCAGGGTCTGTTGAAAGGCAGGCAAAATCAGCAATTGCAATAGGCTCTTCACCATATTTGATGTCCCCCGCACAGAACCAGGCTGATCACGCACCAAAAACCTTGGAACCAACGCAGTTCATTGTTTGAACTGATGCCAGTCCATATTCCACCCTAGAGACTGACTCTTCTGGTGACAATGATCTCACCAATAGGGTCCAAGGCACTGGTGTTGAAGCCTCTCTCTCTCTCTCTCTCTCCCCCTCTCCCTCTCCCCTAACCAACAGAGACCCTTGTCTACTTGGCTCTGTCTCACAATGCCTCACCTTGTGCTTTGGTCTCTTAGCCAGCAGTTCTGATACATTTCTCGGTTCTGGAGACCATGTTCAACTCCAACCTCTTTCACTCTGCCCCAAAGCAATCACAACCAACTTTGACAGCCACTCCAATGAGGACTAAGAGCCTTTCTCAGCCAACCCCACGGAAGACACAGGAACACCCCAATGACAAAGTCTTCTAGAGTGTCACGCTTAATTTAGCTGCCCACTCATTCCATGCATTAGATGTACATTTTTGGCACACTCTGCAGGCTGCAACATTTTGCCCCTCTCATAAGCACTGTGCCCATCACTCTTAGGTGGATTCCCCATGGGCCAAAAACAGTGGTGTGAAAACAGTGTAAAATGGTGTAAAAGGGTTTACACCATTTTCACACCATTTTCACACTACTGTTTTTGGCCCATGGGGAATCCGCCTTAGTCATTTTTGCCCCACATTGGGCCCATTTCTTAAACAATGCTGGCTGTCTCATAATCACTTTCTTTTTAAACTTTAAAATCACTCACTCTGCACGAAGTGAAGAACAGAAACTCAACATAATCACTCTCTGGCCGATTCCGCACTCACTTAACTGACCTAGGTTCAATTCGTCGGGCTGAAAGTGTCGACCTAGGTTGATTCCGCCGTTACTCCTCACAGCAGCCGAGGTCGTCCTGCCAGAGCCGTCATTCGCTCCTCATTCCTGATAGGCTGCTGCGTTGCTATGAACAGTGTTGCTATGAGAAGCCGTTTATGCACATGGCCGTCGCTTCTTTATAGAAGGGGGGGGAGGCGTGCTTTTCGCCGGCACGAGTCTCCCGTTCTGTGCATGCCCAAGACATTTGTCTGTGATTGGCTGAATGGGCGAATCGAGGCGACAGATTCCCCACTTTACCAGCTTTGACCTGGGTTTGACCTAGGTTCCTGAAAAAACTGTACCTCGGAGGTAGAGTTGGAAATTTAACAGCAGGACAGAACAGAGCAGGAATGGACCTGCTTCGAACTCGCCAGATGTGGGAAGTACCTAGGTTGAACCTAGGTCAGTTAAGTGAGTGCGGAATCAACCTCTGTTATGGCAAAGAAGGAACTGAAGGGAGGGCACTCCACTGCTGGGCATGTGACCATTGGAGGGAACAGGCTCAAGAGCACAGAGATGGTTGGAGCACCCTCTAGGTAGGAGGCTCATGACTTTTCTCTGTTGCTGCTCTGTGCCTGTACAGTCCCAATGTGTGTCTGCACACAAACCATGATGATGAAACAGTATTCCCAAAATGTAAATGTAACACATGGATATAAATTGTCTATGTATAAAACATCATCTATTTTACACTTCTGAAGTGGTAGGGCAAAGCCTCATTGCTGACTTTTAGAATGTTTGCTCTTGAAAAATGTATGAATTCTCCTTTCACTCTATGACCCAAATCTGAAACATACATATGACACCACAAACATTAGAGAAAAGATAACAAAGAGTCCCACGTGGCACCTAAAGGCTAAAACTTTTTAAATGCCACAAGACTATCACTTTGGCAGTAGACTATCATGGCTGCTCCCCTGAGATTAGAGGAAAGAGAGATTGCAAAGCCTTATTTTCATGTAATTTTAGATCGTATTATCTTATATTCCAAAACTGAAGTCAACCAAATTTTAACTCTGGTGACTGGAGCTATGAATGGGCAAGACAGATCTTTCTACAAACCTGGAAAGGGCAACAAGTTTGCAGGAGAATGTCAAATCTTAAAAGTGGTTTTTTGTAAAAAATCTTGAAAATAATAAAAAGTAGCTTTAAGAAATGGAAGTCCCTCAATGGTTGTTGCTAGACAACCACAACATTCCAGACATCAGTTTCTGTGAATAAAAGGCAGGGGGCAGTGCCCTATCCAGGTTTATTTTGGCCTTTAAGGTAGAACTGGGGCCAGACATAGGATTGGGAAATTTGTGAACATTTTGTAGTGAAAGCTCAGGAGAGTATGGGGAAATAAGAGGACTGAGCAGGGCAAAATGCCATAGAGTTCACCAACCAAAGCAGCCATTTTCTCCAGGAGGACCGATCTTTACTGTTTATAGAGTTCAGCTGTAATGCTGAATCCCACCTGGAGAGTGGCAACTCTAGGCCCACCTGCAATCTTTAGGTGACTTCATATCACCTGATTTGCATGACTCAACCTGGCTACTTGCTATTGTTCATCAGAGCCACTCAATCAGCAGTCAGTGTGGTGGAGCGGCTAGAGCGTCAGAGCAGGGTCTGCAAGGCCCAGATTGAAATTCCCATCTTCCTGTGGAATCTCAAAAGGCAATTTTAGATCAGTCATATAGTTTCAGTTTAACCTATTTCACAGGGTTGTTGTGAGGATAAAAAAAAGAGGAGCAGAATAATGTGAGGTGTTTGGTTCCCACTGTGAAGAAAAACTGTAGCTGTCCAAGGTAGAGGACTGAGGCTGGGAGGAGAGACAGAAAACCTAAGACAAAGGGACAGAGGAAAGTTGGTTGCCTTTTCCAATCTGGAATGAGCAATTCTAAGGTGAACTCATCTCTGTAGCTAGGAGATCCATTGTGATTCTGGAGAGATGCTGTCACCACTCCTGTAGGGGGTTGGGGACGAGGTGGGTGGCTGAGACCATTGAGACCACCACTGCTGCTGTGGGAGGGGGAGAGGAAGCATGTGGGATGCTGTGAAATTGACAGGGATTGAAAGAAACAATGATAAATTGGGGGAGCAGAATGGGAGAGAAAGGGTGATGTGGGGAGGGACCAAAAGAGAGAGAAAATGGCAGGGGAAGGGGGGCTGAGGCCTTTCCAGACCTATTCCGGCCTTTGAGAGGACTAAATGGGGCTGGACCTGGCCTGTAGAACTGCTAACTCCAGCTTGGGAAATTCCTGACAATGTTGTAGTGAAGCCTGAAGAGAGCAGCATTTGGGAAGAGGAAAGGCCTCAGCTGAATATAATGCCATAGAATCCACCCTCCAAAACAGCCATTTTCTACAGGGGGACAGATCTAGGTTGCCTGGGGTTCGGTTGTAATTCTGGGAAATCTCCAGGTCCCACTTGGAGGCTGGTAACCTTAGGCCTGGAAGCAGTCACCCTATAAAAGCCACTGTGGTACAGCAGTAAGAGTTCCAGGTAGAATCTGCAGTGCCCAAGTTTAAAATCCCCATCTTGCTATGGAAACTCACTGGGTTAATTTGGACCACTCACATTTTTCAGCTTACCGTATATACTCATGTATAAGTTGGATTTTTTAGCACATTTTTGAAAAGCTCCCCTCGACTTATATGCGGGTCATTACATTTTTTTGTGTTTTTACTTTGCCGGCCAGCAGGGGGCGCAGTTTTTACGCTAGTAGCACCAAAATTTCAGGGTACCCTCAGAAGACACTCCTGATGATACCACCCAAGTTTGAGTAAGAGAGGATTTGGTTCAGGGTCCAAAGTTATATGGACCCCCCCAAAGGAGAATGCCCCACATTCCCCATTGTTTTTTCAATGGGAGCTATTGAAATGTAGAATGGGGCTACCTTTTTGAGGAGTCCCATAACTTTGGACCCTCTAGACAAACTTTCATCAAATCTGGCTGAGTCTCATCAGGAGAGTCTCTTTATGATACCCAGCCAGGTTTGGTAGAAGTTTGGGTCAGGGGATCCAAAGGTTATTGACCCCCAAAGAGGTGCCCCATCCCCATTGTTTACAAAGGGAAGCTACAATACCCTGTTTCCTAATATACAAGACATCCCACAAGAAAAAATAAGACATAGTAGAGGGGTTTTGCTGGAAGTCTTGAGAAATATAAAGGGCATCCCCCGAAAGTAAGGCGGTAGCAAAGTTTTTTGTTTGGAAGCATGCCTGACGAACAGAACACAGAAAAATAAGACATCTCCTGAAAATAAGACATAGCGCATCTTTGGGAGCAAAAATTAATATAAGACACTGTCTTATATTCGGGGAAACACGGTAGTAGATTTTCCATTTCTGATAATATCCCTCTTAAAAACTAAGTTGGGTTACATTTGGACATACAGATGAGGAGGAGGAATCCAGTTTTGAAGGATTTTTAACTCCTAGTGTTTTAGTTTGGCCGGTTGCTACAATTGAGGCTAAGGGTTTTGTACTTTTAAAGTTATTGTAGATACCATATTGTTCTTGTTGACCCTCTTTTCCACTTACAGAGCCAGTTTACTGTTTTTCTTTGAAATAAATATTCAAAAGCATTTAACCTACTGATGCCTCAATTGATGTAATTTTATTGGTATCTATTTTTATTTTTGAAATTTACCAGCAGCTGCTGCATTTCCCATCCTCGACTTTTACATGAGTCAATAAGTTTTCCCAGTTTTTTGTGGTAAAATTGGGTGCCTCGACTTATATGCAGGTCGACTTATACACAAGTATATACGGTAATCTCCCTCACAGGTCTGTTGTGCAGATAAAAAACAGGAGAGAAGAAAATATAAGCTACTTTGGTCCCAACTAGGAAAAAGTGGGGTACAAATGAAATAAATAATAAGCATATCTGAAGATGGGAGGAAAATAAGAGGTACACTGGTGAATGACTGGGAAGGAGAGAATGAGGAATGTAAAGGGGAGAAGGGGCAAGTCTTCTGGGTTGCCAGGAGGAGAGAAAGAGGATATGGTGTGCAGCCAGGGAAAAAGGAGACAGTGAGGCACCCCCTCACAAGTCCTGGGGATTTTGTAATATGCATGTGGGCCTGGTCCAATGACTGGCACCACACAACAGGGCTAAGGATTTCCTAGGTAAAGGCATTGAGGGGTTGGGGAAGGAACAGGAGGGCAGATAAAAGTAGGTTGGCTGTAGGGTGGAAAGGAGATAGGTTGGGAAATACCTGGAAAAAATGGGGGGGGGCAGGATCTTGTGAAGGGACCTTAGAGGAATATAATGTCAGAGTCTACCCTCCAAAGCAGCAATTTCCTCCAGAGAACTAGGGTTACTAATCTCCAGGTGGGGACTGGAGATCACAGAGATCAGTCCCCCAAAGAAAACTGCTGCTTTGGAGAGTGGACTCTATGACATTATACCCCACTGAGGTTGCTTCCCTTCCCAAACCTTGTCCTCCCAAGGTTGTACCCCCAAATATCCAGGGGGACAGATTTACCCACCTGGAATGGCAAGACTATGATGTTCCACCAGAGCTATGGTTGAGGACAGAAATACCTCCATCCTAGCTGTTGTGACTGTTCTGTTCTGTCTCTCCTCGTTGTTCTCCTATTATTAGTGGGGGTATCATTTGGAATGTTAATGTTGGAAATGATTTTTTAAATGTATGAATTTTGAACTGTGTTGCATTTTAATAGTTGTTAACCACCCTGAATTGTTTTGAACTGTATGAATTGTATTAGTTGTATGAACTGTATCAATGTTATTAGTTTTTAGTGGTTGTCAGCCACCCTGAGCCCAACCTTGGTTGGGAAAGGGCAGAGAGAAAAAAACAACCAATCAAATCAATAAATACATTGTGATTTCGTCCAGGCAACACAAGAAAGAGAGAAGGAAGAAGGAATAGGAGAGAGGCTATGGAGGCTTTCAGGAAAGGGAAGGGAAAGGAATTGGTAGGAGAAGGGGAAAGTAAATGCCTCACAGGTTCCCACTCGTACACTCTAAAAAAGAAGTTGCTGCTATAACTGGTTCTGCCAGTATTAGAGCATCATTCTTAACCATGTTCTTTTAATAATTTCCTGTAGGCCATCCAAAGAAAATATGACTAAACTGGCCATTGTGCATTCAGGTATGATTTAAACACTTGCCGAATATAAGGCATGCAACTAGGTCATGTAACATGACAAAGATAAAACTCAAGGTAGATGACATCAGCTAGCATTAATAGAGCCACCAGTTCATAGTTTAAAATGTTACATTTTCCCTCCATATCTTCTGAACGTACGGCACAATCCTTCAAAAAAATTTCCACATCTATCAACGCAGCAACTCATTTGATTCCTATAAGGCTAGGATATGAAACTCCTAGCAACCCAGATCGAAAGTCAGTTTCAAAATACAGAAATTGAACTCACACTATATTTTCTTTAATGGCTGATTTTTGCAAAATAGCAGTACACTGCTAATTTAGGGAGCTTCACACACAGTGAATAATGCACTTTCAATGCACTGTAGTGATTGTTTGCTAGTGGATTTTGCCATTTCATGCAATAAAACCTGGTTGCAAAATAAACAAAGTGGATTGAAATGTATTATTCAGCATATATGACTTTTTTTTCAAATAAAGATTCATTCTAACATGAATTCATACCTATAATAGGCAGATTTATTACCTAAAGTCAGTGGGCTGTATTCAAGTACTCTGTTCAGCTAAGGGTAGCATGTTCCACCTTCACAAGACACATTCTGTTGCCAGAGGACCTTCTTACATTGAGAAGACATATCTTGTGGAAACAGAACTTTCTACTCTTAGCTGGGTGGAGTGGTAGGACACAATTGAATATTTAACAGAAAAATCAAATATTTTACAATTACTTACAGTGCTGTCTTAAGGAGAGTGATACCCCTCAGCCCTTTGATGGATGCAAGTCAGATAATGTTAAATCACTTAAATATATGGCAGCATGAAACCAATACAATTGTTTCAAAGGTCAACAGTTGTTCTTATATAATTAAATTACATTCCAGACAGTAGGAGTAGAAGAAGCTTCAAAGTTTGAGACAGGCAGTGAAAAAGAGGGTTGAAGAAACCCTCCAGGAAATTTCCACTCCCCACCCCCACAAGAATCCAAGTAGACAAAACCTTTTCTGGTGTTGGGCTCCAACTGAGAATGCTCCATCAGCCACCTCTGTTAATCATAACATCACTACAGATTGCCCAGCCTTTGTGAATTAAAAAATTATATGCTTGTTTTGGTTTTGAAAAAAACAACACCTAATGCTGAGCTTCAAACAAAATCTACCTTGCCTCTTCCTTGAATACTTTTTTCTTGGGGAGGAGAAAATGTTGCATTTCTTTTCAAGATTTGTACCAGCCCTCCTCTTCTGAGCTCGATTCAGGAACATTCTCAACCCAGGCTAAACTTTGTGGTCCAATTTCAGTGCCCCACCTCATCTCTCTTCTATTAGTCTGCCTGTTCGGTAAGCAAACATTCTACTCTGGTGTAGATAACAATATAAACCACCACTAGAAAGCTTTTACAGACACATTATTTTCTTTTAGTTAGTTCAACAGAACTTCAAAACAGCCTCCTAAGATGTTTCATGATTAATGTATACTTCAGCATGGAACTCATTTATGGATCATATTGCCATAAACAATCATTTCTGACTTCAATATCAGCATACGCTAAGCAAAATAATGTTGAAACTGTCCCACTGGCCGTTATCAAGGTCTGGCTATGGATCTTTTTTCTTTCAAACATGTGGCTGTAGAAGAGTGCTTTAAGTGGCCTATAGAGAGCAATGAAATTTGGAAAGCTGTGTCTCTGCCAAAAGTCAATGCAACGTGATCCAATTACACCAATATCAACTTCTGCAGTAATTGGAGTGCAATATAAATTCATTCTTTAAGCACACTGATTCATCACAGAAAAGCCTTTTAAATAATCTGAATTCACGTCAAGAAGGTAATCATGCTTTCAGTAGTTTGCACTGACAAAGTGTTAATATTATCAGATGATTATACATAGCCAGTATTGATAATATTCACTTACTAATGAAATTGTGGCTTTTTAAGTTTCATTTCTAGACTGAGACCCTTTCCAGACAGGCCAATAACCCTGGACTGGGGAAAAGCTCGTTTCGGGGGGGGGGGGGGCGGACTTCACACGGATCCTGCCCCCAAAACGAGATTGTCCTGAAAAGTTCCCCTGAAAATGGGTTTTGGAGAATGGTGCTATTCTTTTGTTTTACCTCGTGTTGCAGCCGCTCACATGTGAACAGCTAGCAGGGAAGTGCTTTATTCAGGCATGCTTCCCTGTGTTTGTAGAGGTACCACCTCTCCACTGCATAGCCATGCAGGGTCCCATGGCTATGGGGGTCCATGCCTGCCTGTCTGCACAGCCATGCTGCCATCCATGGGACCCTGCGTGGCTATGCAGCGGAGAGGCAGGACCTTTACAAACACAGGGAAGCATGCCCTATTAAAGCTACGGAGGGATTAAAGCAAACACAGGGAAGTGTGCCTGATTAAAGTGCCCAATTAAAGCTACGCAGCGGAGGGGGGGAGGTGACCAAAAAACCCTGCATCTCCATGCAAAGGCGTGACAGCAACCTGCATTGGTTCTGCAGGCTCCATTTGCTGCCTGCACGGAGGCATGCAAACAGGAAAACAGGAGAGTGGGTTACTTTATCCTGCCTGCAATCTGCTTTGCCTGTGCTGTATGGAAGGGGCCTGAAATTTGACATGGGATACAATGCAATCCTAATGTTAACTATTCAAAGACATGTATATAAAAATTGTCTAGGATACATTAAGTTGAAAAGTATAACTACACTGCAAAATATGATCTAAGACCTTTGACAGGACATGGTTAGATTCTTCCATATCTAAAATTCTATAGAATAGGTTATCAGTGGTGCATGAGGGCAATCTGTAGTTCTGAGACTGCTTATGAAGAAAAAAGGTAGTTGCATTTAGGGGAATTTTACAAGTGCTTCCCACTGACAGCTATGCAAGCTGAAAGACCATCATCTAAAACCACAATGAGATGACAAGAAGTATATATATTATGCTACAGAAGGAAAGTAAATATATTGAGTATGAGGGTGTTGGGCTTGTGGTTTGGGTTCACAGATGAAATGTTCAGTTACAACTGAAATTCTATTAACTGATTTTACACATCACTGCATGGAATAACTCTCTTGCCAAATTGTTTTTCTTTTACTACAAGGAACAGTAATTAATTGTATGTTCACAGCAGAGTACTCACTCCAAAAGATTTTTTAAATTCCTTAAAATTGTTAAGAACTTCCCACCTGTAACCTTCAAGTATTACTGTGTAATAAAGAAATACTTTTAAAGTATTCTTTCCCTAATAATAACAGCAGATGTTTTAAAAATGTCAATTATGAGGAGGTCATCCACTGGTACCTAACGTACTCTTGGGCTTAGTATTAATTATTAACATATAATGGATCAATGGTGAAAATAACCTACAAGATGGGTGGAGACACAAGATCCATTTGCTTTGTGAGGAATTAAGATTATACAAAAGGAACATTATTATTTTTATGTTAATAATTGTGTGGCGGAGAAGAGGGGAAGGAAACATCAGAAATAAAGAAACAACACCAAAGAACAGATAAATATTGAGAAAATTTAGCTGTGTGCAGGGTAGAATTCCCAAATCATTTACCAGCTCCTGGCAATTTCTCATAGGCTACTCACCTGTTCTATCCAGCAGTTAAATTTAATCAATATGGAATTAAAACAGAATTATGCATAGCCAAGACAGAGGTTTTGGTATACTCAGGAAAACAAAAGGGAGAACAGGAAATAGACCTTTTCAGTTCATTGGAAGAAAACATCTGGGGTCAAGGCAATATTTAGTTTATCCTGTTCCCCAATTTTTCCCATGCCCTCAACTCATAACTGTACTAAACACATTTGCCTTGGAAGACGGGTATAACTAAAAAATATGTATTGTCGAAGGCTTTCATGGTCGGAATCACTGGAGTGTTGTGGGGTTTTCGGGCTGTGTGGCTGTGTTCCAGTAGCATTTTCTCCTGACAATTTGCCTGCATCTGTGGCTGGCTCTGAAGGTGATCCTCTGAAGATGCCAGCCACAGATGCAGGCGAAACGTCAGGAAAAAATGCTACTTGAACATGGCCATACATCCCAGAAACCCCACAACACTCCACTAAAAAAAATATGTGTTAATGCATGTAACAAAATTTCAAGCTGGGATTATTTGCAGCAACCCCGTCTCCCAAAAAAACCAAAAACTGGGAATTGCTGCAAATGATCCCAGCTTGAAATATGGGGATTGGGGGAGGGTACTTTCCATCTTGCACAGCCATTGCCCCTTGCAATTTCCCCTTCCTAAAGATTCCAATGACCTGTAAATATGAGGAGGAGAAGTCTGGGGAAAAGAGGAGAGGAAGAAAGCAAGAGAAAAAGGAAATGGTACATAAGTTTCCAGTTCAGACCAGCTGTCCATCTCAGTCCATGGTCTTCTTTTCCACAATGACTAGATGCTCAAAAAGGTCCACAGAAGATGCACAAAGGCCAAAGGCCTGGTTTTCCTATCTCTCTTCCAGCATGGGAATTGAACTCAAGATCACTTCGATTCCAAGTGAAAATCATGCTTCCATATCAACACTTTGTGGAATAAGAATCCCTCTCCTACTTGATTCCCTTCTATATTGCATTTTGAAAGCATTTTTTCCTAATAAAACTAACCTTTTGTAACATCTAATTCAATCCTGTTAATCCACTGCTTTCACTGGAATTATATGCAGACATATATTTAGAAAATGTATATGCTGCCACTCTACAAACTTGTGTGAGGCAGTTTACAAATTAAATACAAAGCCATTAAAACTCAACCATTAAATTCAAAACAAGGCCATTAAAACAAGCGAGTGACAGTTTTTTAAAAAAAAATCAGAACTTTCTGAAAACCTACTGCTTTTTCAGATTTATACAAATGCCTGTCTTATTTGCCCATGACTTCAGTCTTTGGATTTAAGCATCTACAGATGGGACCAGATTCAAAATTCCTTATATTGATAATGGCAAACACTAATGTCATTACTGCAAGTTAGGACCCATTGGCTTCAACAGATAACTCAAGCAAAAAAAAAATTGGAACCAGTGGGGCTTAGAAGTGCTTAAATTTTGGCTAGACTGGGGGAAACTAATTATGGTATCCATAAGTGACTTAAGAAAATACATATATAACAAACATAGTTGTGTGTGTGTGTGCGCGTGCGTGCGTGCGTGCAAACGAGTGTGATATTGGAGCAACCTCTCTATCATAGTGTGTGTGTGTGTGTGTATGATATTTTAACTAAATAAAATGTATTTATAAAAGTATGCCCAACATCATTCATTGGCAAGTTGTAATGCATATGAAATGGACCCTCACACCTTAACTTCTTCACGTAGGAAAACCACTGGCTGACCTGTCCTATCAGAATTTTCCCACCTTTTTCCCTTTGGGGACTGAGGAACTTCAGAAATGGTAGCATTTGGTATAACAAAAAGCACTTTCCCTCAGCCCTGCAACTGATCCAGAAGGTGAAGAATGTCTGTTGACTTAAACTTTTCTAGGCCAACCCCTTAGCAAGGCTCACAAAATAAGTACTGTGGCAGGTTTTAAACCTAAACAGAATAAAAGATGTATTAACAAAGAGGAGATGGGAAAGCGAGATAAATAACTTAGATAGAAGGAATGGATAAGGCAAATCAGGCATATATAGCTCTCAGCTATATTTCAGCTTAGATATTACATAGTTGTCTTAGATCGGTACATTGGTACTTACCCTGAAGGGACCTTCTCCTGGTAGGCGATGAGGGCATCTTGGATTGGGTGATTTCCAACCTATACTCAGGGAGGCAGGACTAAATGATGTCACTTCCTGTAGAGGCTGGAATCCATCTTAGATCCCCAGTATTCCGTTGACTCAGCAGTGAGAGAAAAAACTCTATTATCTTAAGAAGTAGAACAGGAAGTAACGAGAACAACATAATAACGAAGAATAACATTGAAAACAAACATCAAAACGTGAGGAACTCCAAGTATTTTATAACTAACTACCCCGATCCATAGATCATAATAATAAACGAAGGAATGATTAATTTTGGAGACTGCATAGAAAGTGCGCACAGGGAGGGCCAAGATGCCCTCATCGCCTACCAGGAGAAGGTCCCTTCAGGGTAAGTACCAATGTACCGTTCTCCTGGAGGCGATCTCGGGCAGCTTGGATTGGGACCTCCCAGAGCAGTGTCCAGAAATGGGTGGGAATGTTAGTCTCCAAATATATGTTCGAGCACTCTAGTTCCAAAAGCGGTTTCGTTAGCCGCCATGGAACGCAACCTGTAATGTCTGATAAAGGAGGATGAAGAGGACCAGGTGGCCGCCCTACACACATCCTCCAGAGGAACCTGTCGTCTGAATTTTTATTTATTTATTTTATTTTTTTTCGATTTATTATACCGCCCCATCCCCGTAGGGCTCTGGGTGCCGCGTTAGTTGCGGCACTCCGAGTGGAATGAGCCGTGATGCCGCTAGGCACAGGTATGTGAGATGCTTTATATGCCTCGGTAATGCACATTCTGAGAGTGTAACTGAGTGCAGCCTTGGACATCTGAGCTCCCAGATTAGGCATGGTAACGTTTATGAATAGGGATTCAGTCCGTCTGATATTCTCTGTTCTGATGATAAATGTCTTGAGCGCCCTACGGACATCTAAGGTGTGCCAAAGGATTTCTTTGGGATGTGAAGGACTTGGACAAAAGGTGGGGATGATCACCTCCTGCTTCATGTGGAACCTGGAAGCAACTTTTGGAACAAAGGTGGGATCCAGCCTCATGACTACTCTGTCCTTGTGAAAGATGCAGAGCTGGGAGTTGACGGATAGGGCCTGCAACTCTGAAATTCTTCTGGCTGTAGTGATGGCAATCAGAAAGAGAAGTTTCATGCGAACCCATTTCAGATGCACGGAACGGATGGGCTCGAAGGGCGGTTTGGTGAGAGCTGAGAGCACGATGTTAAGTCTCCATGAAGGGAACCGATGGACTATCGGAGGTTGTTTTTGTGAGACCCCTTTGAGGAATCTAAGTATATCTGGGTGCCTGGACAGTGGAAGTCCATGAACCTTGGGCCAAACAGTCGTGAGCGCTGCCAGCTGTCTGCGAAGAGTAGCACTTCTAAGGCCCTTCTCGAATCCGACCTGGAGAAACTGTAAAACCTGAGGGACAGAAGGTCTCAGTGGGTCGATCCGGGCCTCTTGAGCCCAGGAGAGGAAGGTCCTCCACGAAGAGTTATAGATTCGAGAGGTTGATGGTCTGCGGGACGCAATGATTGTATTGATGACCTGGCCGGAATAACCTTTTTTGGTTAGGGCCTCCCGCTCAAGCGCCAAGCGGTCAGACAAAACCACTTGGGGTTGGGATGGACCACGGGTCCCTGAGAGAGCATGTCCACGGGCGTAGGCAGCCTCAGGGGCGCGGAAGTTGCCAATTGAAGGATTGAGGAGAACCATGGTCGCCTGGGCCACCATGGTGCTACTAGAATTACGTCGGCTTTCTCTGACCAGACCTTCCTTATGAGCTTCGGGATGACTGGGGTAGGTGGATAGGCATAGAGGAGCTCCCTCGGCCACGGAGCCGTCAGTGCATCTACTGCTAGTGCTCGGGAATGAAAGTATCTGGTGAAAAATCGAGGAAGTTGTGCATTTTGAGCGGAGGCAAAGAGATCGACGGTGGGACAACCGAGGGTTTGAGTGATCAGTTGGAAGATCGTCGGATGGAGCTTCCACTCTGCTTCCGTCACCGATTGGCGGCTTAGCCAGTCCGCCTGAACGTTGAGATTCCCCTGTATGTGCTCTGCCGACAGCGATAGGAGATGTTTCTCGGCCCATGTCAGTATCTCTACTGCCTGTAGATGAAGGCGAGGGGATCTGGACCCGCCCTGATTGTTTAGATGGGCCTTTGCCGCGATGTTGTCGGTTCGGACCAAAAGATGACAGCCCTGGATCTGAGGCTGGAAGGCCTGAAGCGCCAAGAGAATAGCTCGCAACTCTAAGAAGTTGATGGGCAGACGTGTTTGGGTCATCGTCCAGAGACCTTGTGCTATATTGTCCTCCAAGGATGCCCCCCATCCGCGAAGACTCGCGTCTGTGAACAACTGCATTCGATGAGGGTAGATGAAGACTTTCCCTTTGGAAAGGTTTTTCTGATGAGACCACCAGCGAAGACTGTAGCGTAACTGATCTGTGATCTGGAGTGACCTGTCTTCCTTCCTCATGATCCGGTATTGGTGAGGCTGGAGAAACTGTTGAAGGGGGCGCGCATGGAACCTCCCCCACTGCAACATATCGATAACAGAGATGAAGAGACCCATCAGTCTGGCTAGCTGAAGAAGGGAAGCTCTCCTGGCTGGGAGGAAGACCACTACCAACCTCTGGATCTTGAGAATTTTGGACGACGGAATGAAGAGACGATTGTGTACTGTGTCTATGGTCGCCCCGAGATGTTCCATTCGGGTGGCTGGAATCAGGGAACTCTTTTGCAAGTTGACTATAAACCCGTAGTGACGAAGGGTAGTCAGGACGACATCCAGGTCTCGAAGGGCTTGTGTTCTGGACCCGGACCGAATCAGGATGTCGTCCAAGTATGGGTGGATATGAAGACCTTGTTCCCGAAGAGCCATGATAGGTGCCAGAAGGAGCTTTGAGAACACTCTCAGGGCTGTGGCCAGCCCGAAGGGGAGAGCCTTGTACTGGTAGTGTTCCGACTGTGACGTGAACCTGAGGAAACGTCTGTGGAGTGGGTTGATGGGGACGTGAAGATAAGCTTCGGTCAGGTCGAGAGATGTTAAGTAATCGCCTGGGCGAAGAGCCTCCACTATGGATCTCAAGGTTTCCATCTTGAAATGGCGTAGGCGCATGAATCTGTTCACGTACCGCAAGTTCAGGATGGCACGCCAGTCGCCGTTCTTTTTGGGTACTGTAAAGAAATGTGAGCAAACACCGCAAGAACGCTCTGAGATGGGTACGGGTTCGATCGCCTGAATACTCAGTAGATGGAGAATGGCTTGCTGTGTTCTCTTTAGTTTGTCTGGATTGCATTGGGGGGGGGGGGGGGGAGGTCCGGAATTTGGATCTTGGAAAGGTTGAAAATTCTAGGAGATAGCCGTGTGTGACAACCTCCTTTGTCCAGCGGTCGATATGGTCGCCCACCCACCGGTGTTGAAAAAATTGCAGATGACCATCTACTGGAACGTGAGTGTAGTCAAGACCTGGGCGGTCGCTCAGGTTGGAAAGGTTTGCCACCTCTATTGGTTTGTCTAGAGTAGTTGGGACGAAAGGAGCTGCCAGAGAATCCTCTTCTACGAAAGGAGTAGTGTTGCTGTTGAGGTTGTTGAGAAAACCACTTTCTGCCATCTCTGGGAGTTCGTGCAAGTGTGCGCTGAGTGCGAAATGAAGTGTAAGGTTTGTAGGTGGAGGAGCCCTGGTCTGGCCTAACGTACCTAGGCATAGATTTCTTGTTTCCCTTAGTCTCCACCAACACAGCGTCTAAATCTTTGCCAAAGAGACTGAAACCATGATAATCGTAAGTAGACACCACCTGTTTTGAGTGGAAGTCTGCGGTCCAGGCTCTCAACCAGGCCTGTCTCCGAACCACTACTCCCAAGGCTAATGCGCGGGAGACTAACAGGAGAGAATCAAAGGTGGAATCTGCCCAGTACGAAACTGCTGTGAGTACTCTCTCTAAACCCTCTCTGAGGCCTTGCGCTTCGGGAGGGATCATCGTAAGAAGCCTCCGAAGCCAAAGGATGGAGGCTCGGGCCATGGTGGAAGAAGGGGCTAGAGCCCTAATGGTAAGGGCAAGTCTGTCATGAATCCTTTTCAGGAAAACGTCGGCCCTGCGGTCTGCGGCATCCCTTAGGGAACCCTCCCCGTCCTTGGTGACTAATCCACCAGATTGGAGGGCAACCACAGGTGCAGCAATTAGGGGAGTTTTAATGATGTTATGTATGTGTTCGGGCAGTATATATAGACTCTTGAGATGTGACGGGCAACTCTTACTAGCCTCCAGATTCACCCATTGCTTTTTAAAATTCTTTTCAAAGTACTCGGGTAGTGGAAAAGCTTCTGGGACATCCTCCATCTGGGGGAAAAATTTTGTGGCCCCTTTAGGGACACCTTTAACTGTTCTCTTGGAGGATGGGAGACCCTCAGGGTCCTCAGCGTCTGCTGAATCCTGGAGTTCTAAAGTGGAAATAGTTTTTGACATAATCAAGGCTAAATCCTCCTTTCTAAAAAAAAATCTGAGTAAGTTTTTCTTTTGGTTCAGCGATGTCCTCCTCCCACTTCAGAGAGAAATGCTCTGAGGAATGTCCCACTTCCACCTCACTGAATTCTCCCTCCTCCCCCCATATTCATTAAGGGGATCTCTATAACAAAGTGGAGGTGGAGGGCACAGGGAGGATGGTGGGGGAATTGGAAGAAGAGCTAGATGAACGCCTCATGCGTCTACCACCCCTCCTAGAAGGCAGGGACTCTGCGTCTCCTCTGGCGTCTACTTTCTTTTTTCTTGTCATGGAGGGAGATCTTCTTCCCTCATTGCAGCCCTGGAACATACTCATTAGCTCGGGAGCAGGCATGCTAGCCCAGGATGCAGGGGGTCTGAAAAGGGTTGGAGCAGGTTCGCTGGGCTGGGGACCCTCCCCACCGGGCCCCTCTGAGTCTTGCCTTGAGTCGCGAAGATCGCGAGGGAGACTGCCGGGAGAGCCGCTTTGATCATCCGCTCAGCTCCTGGGTCCCGCCATTCTCCTCCGCGCCACCGCCGCTGGCTGGCTAACACTTAAAAAATTGGGAGCGTGGGGGGGAGTGCGGAGCTACACCTTCCGCTGACCCGGACTGGGATGCTGGTGCTCCTGCGCTTTGGCACTTAGCCCAGGAGGGAGGCTCTAGGGCGCTTGATTTCTTGGCGGCAGAGCTTTTGTTCTTTCCGGCTCTGGCGCCTATCTTCCCTGCGGGGCGCCGAAGCAGCGGCCGCCCGCCCGCCCGCCCGCCTTCGCATGCGGCCAGAAGAAGTTAGGCGGGATCGAGGAGCTCCTCAGCCGAGGGACTCCCTGACTGTTGCTCTTTCTGATTACTTGCCGAGGTGCTGCTGCCCGAGTGCCCTCTGCCGCAGTCTTGCCAAAAGACTCAGGCCGGGGGGTGAGAAGGAGCGAAGGTAGATTCCATGGGCGGCCATTTTAAGGCGGCCCGTTAAGGTGGGAAAAACTGACAGTTGGAAAAAACTGACAGGCTGATTCACAAACTGACAGGCTGATTCACAAGAGGACAGGAGCCGACAGAAACAGACACACAGAACACACGTGAGAATAGAAGTAAGCTGAGAGAAATAAGGTAGAAATAAGGTAGAAATAAGGTAGAGAAATACAAGTAGCTTGGAGCCCTCTCACAAGCACTGCGCTCCCTGCTAGGCAGGAAGTAATACTGGGGATCTAAGATGGATTCCAGCCTCTACAGGAAGTGACATCATTTAGTCCTGCCTCCCTGAGTATAGGTTGGAAATCACCCAATCCAAGATGCCCGAGATCGCCTCCAGGAGAAGGTACAGTTCCTCAAACTCAAGATGTTCTGCCCAATGGCTTGTTCAAACACACAAGGTCCTAACAGGCTTGGTACATATACACCTGTCAGGCCTGGCTCCCACCTCGCCTGGCATTGGTTGGCTAGTGCCAAGGTCACACCTGCACTTGCTGCTATCTGTGTATGTTAACGAGTCTTTCTGTTTTAACTGCTGTGCTTTACAACTAGCGAAATAGGCCTCCCTCATCCCTGCCCCCCCCCGCCCCCCAGATTGAGTCTATTGCTCATCCTTGAAACTTGGGAATTATAACAATACTGTCTTTACCTCACTCTTCTGTTATGTGGCTATTCACTCTATTATGGGAAAAGGTAGGAGGGGAGAATCTGATGAAACGGGAAAACTAGAGATAAATGTAACTGCAAAAGCCAGGGTCTCCAGCTCTGGCTTTCTGCAGCAAGGATCCTGACACAGTTCAATAGAGTCCCTGAACCCTTTTTGAGTCTGAATTATTGACTGCAGTAACAGAGCCTTACAGTACCAAACCCTCACTCAGCCTTCACAATTCAAAAACCCACAATTAAAACATAGAAAAGGAAACTGAGGAAACACAAAGCAAAACCTCAATTCCCCAGACTAACTGGTACCCAGAATTCTTCCCTCTCTGGAAGATATATTCCTCACTGGTTTATATGTACAGCCCTTCAGCTTGGCCCCTCAATAAACCCCTCCACCAGTTCTCTCAGTCTGGATATGTTACTGCTTTCACCCAGCTCGCAGTTAGTAGAACCAGTCACACAGATTGATTGAACTACTACCCTCATATATGTTTTGTTTTAAATATAGTTAAGGCACGATAGCTCTTAACACCAGAAATGGACCATTGGATATTTGCTGGGAAGGGTCCTTCTCCTGGGGAATAGGAGGACATCTTGGTGGGTGATTTCATACCCCATTCTCCAGGAGGCAGGAACTTCAATTTTTTTTCAACCTCCTGTCTTTGCCTTGGACTCCATTTTGAGCCAGTATTCGACTGACATAGCCGCTAAGAAAGGAACCTTAACATGCAATACAACGAGAAACACAACCTGATAACAATTTCAAAAACGTGTAAGTGTGGAACAAAAACTGTCTGAACTGGTCATGGATGTAGGAGGAAAACATTGTCATTGGTATTGGACATGAATGAAGGAGGAGCACTACTGGACAAAATGTCTGTCAGGGAGGGCCAAGATGTCCTCCTATCTCCCCCCCCCCCAGGAGAAGGACCCTTCCCAGTAAGTTTCTAATGGTCCATTCTTCTGGAGGCGAAAGACATCTTGGTGAGACCTCCTAGAGCAGTGTCCGCCAACAAGGGTAGGTTAGACATGGTCCTCCAGTATGTGCTCCAATACTCTCCTACCAAAAGCAGTCTGGGCAGCCACCCATGAGTGCAGTTTGTAATGTTTGACAAATGACGATGGGGAAGACCATTTTTTAAAAATCCAAAAGATACATATGTAAGAGTCAGCAATTTGTCATTTGCTTGTTTGAAATCCCTACCAACCCAGAAATTAGATTATTAAACTGCATGTGGCTCCACCCAACCACCCAAATCCTAAAAATTTTGAGGGTCATGTGACTATCTACAAAATTGTGAAGTGCTGATTCAGGCCTGTGCAAACTCATTTTGATATTCCCGGTGCTTCCCCATTTTATCTCAGAATAAGTCCAAGACAATGGGATTAACTATTAATATTAGGGGAGTTAACAATGGAGAATTAGGTCAGCCTTAAAAAACACTTTGAAGAATATAGCCATATTTGCCAGGTTCTAGAAATAAGAATAAAATGCCACTTACTTTCTGAATGCACAAATCAAAATACTGTTTATACATTATACATATACATTTAATCACTTTTATCAATTATTAACATTCACTTCTTCAAAAAGAAAATTGTTGCAAACGGTAAACTAGCTCTGGTTCAATCCTCAGTCACCATAGTACAAAGAATCTGCAAATTATTGGAAGAATGCTTTGAGGATGCACATGTATCTGTTGAAAGCAGCTTGGACACAGGTAATTCCAAAGCACTATGCTTGCATGCTGCTGGTTACTATCTCTTAAGCATGTTGACTATCAGAGCAAACCACTGCTAGTCATTCACGAGCAATTTTTCTACATGGTAGTGATAAAACCAATTTTAATCCCCACTGCCTCGGACAGCTACCCACCATTAAGGGATGACCATTCTTCCTTAGCACTCAGCACCATTGGCCACTCTCAAAATGTTGTCCTGTACCATCACCTACTGTTGATTATACCCCAAACTCCAGTCTGGATTTTTTAAACTGTGGTATCAAATGGCAAGAGGGCACCTTTCATCTCTAATGATCCCCAGCTACCACAATAGGTACAGGCAACCCTACTTCAAGATCTACCCTTCATGCTCTCTCATGATTTCACATTACTGAGACAAAGCATTTGATAGGGAGGGTCAAGGAATATCCTTATCCCCATACCTTTCTATTTCTTTATTTGTCTTCCAGCAGGCCGAGATACAAAAAGTAGAAGTTCTCCATGGACAATGAACCACAAACATTCTGATGAAAACTGTACCTGATAGATGTCAGATAAACTGCTACTTCCAGAATCACTGGCAATGCTGCAACCGGACTGGCTTGAAGGGACATGTGTGACCTGTGGGTGTTGACCATCTGTGAGGTGCATTTTGGTAAAGTCTGCTGGAAGCTGGTTGAAAAAAAATGGAAGGGATGGGTGTTAAATATGTATTTGGCTTCAACTGTCATACAACATACTGTGGAAATGTGCAATATTTAAAAATAATCCTAATTAACAATGATGCATCAAGCTAGAAAGAATGTAGGAATACAGTTAATGACAGAACTCTGGAAACTTAAGTAAATCACTTTGAATTCCTTTATGTAAGAAACGTAGGAAATAAAAATGATTTTATTTTTTATATCTATGTGAAAATTGAACCTGAACCTGAAATCCTACCTACATATCAATTTCAATCCTAAAGATGTCTTCAAGGCAGTTATTAGTCTACTAAACAGACAAAATACTGTCATGTGCCTGTTCACATGGATCCGTTTGTATTCCTTGTAAGTGTGTAAAATTCTGTCAAGTTACAGCTAACTTAAAGCAACCCATTAGGATTTTCAAGGCAAGAAACTAACAGAGGTAGCTTGTCATTAGCAACCCTGGTATTCCTTGGCAATGTCTCATTCAAGTACTAACTGGGGCCGGCTCTGCTTAGATTCGGAGATCTGATGAGATCAGGCTAGTCTAAACTGACCAATAAAATTACCAATAAAATTAATTAATTGTTGGGTGAAATGTCCATTCATTACTGGGAATGAAGTCAAAACAGGTTAAGATTCAGGTAAGAATTTTAAGCAAGATAAGCATCCAGCCCTGCAAAACCCTTCTCTGCAGCAGCGGGGGGGGGGGGGGGGGGCACAATTGACAATAGCGTCACTACAAATCCAGATAAAAAAGAAGCAACATGACCCAGAATATTCTATGGGGAGACAAGAAACCTTTGCCAACACCCTCAGTGCCTTTGTGATTACAAAGCACAAAAGTATTGATATCAGCTGAGATAGAGTTTCCTCCTAAGGAAGATCAACATCCAGTGGAGTCATATCTGCACTGCAGCATCTTTTGTAAGTGAAAGTATTCCTCCCAACCTTTCCTGTAAGAAAGAAAACAGTTCCAGCCACATCATCTAGAACAATAGGAAGAAAGACTGAACATCCTTCTCCTCGGGGCCTCCGTAACTTTCATGCAATATCTCACCAAAATTCTGCGAAAATCTCCCTTCCCTCCTAGAAGAGAAACCTTTCCAGGGAAGAGGAATTGGCCATGGACTCACAAAAGAAAACAGCAGCAATTCAGCAGAAATAGCTGAATAAAAGAATTAGATTTCATGTACACCTTTTGTAATACCACCTTCTGCCACCACAACGATTTTGTGATACTAATTGCAAATTATTCAGCTTCCTTTAACTCTGTTATTCCACCTACACCAGTGGAATCTTCTTTGTTTTCTCTGGCACTTTTGTAAACTGTTTTCTGCCTCGCTCTGGCGATGACAGCCTCTCCCCGACAGACTCTCTGACTCTGAGATGTCTCTCTGATTCTGATTCTGTGTCTACTCATCCTATCTCCCCAAGTGAGCACACATCCTCTGCCCCTTATAGCTAACTGTATCTCAGCCGGCCAATCAGAGGGAGCTCTAGGTTAACTCATTGTGCTCCTGTTCTGTCAGAACTGCCTCTTCAAATTAACCTGGTTTTTTCTGTTGCCTGTCACAATAGGTATGGTGAATGATATGTTATCTGTAAAATTGTTTTAAAATGTTTGTACGCCTTCAGTCCAAGAGGGCAGGATATAAATTTAATAAAATGAAATAAATAAGTATAGTTGATAAAAGAGATAGAGAAAACTTTTGCCCTAACAGCCTGGGGATTCACTGCCAGACAAAATAGACAATTCTGAGCTAGGCAGATTAATACAATAAGGCAAGTCATATATGTTCATTGTCATCACACGTAAATTTTGTTATTTAGAGTGTTTAAAATAGCAAGTGTGGCAGGATACAATTTTAGCCATGAGCATAGGATACAATTTTAGCCACAGAAGCAAAATACACTGCTACTTTTGCTGCTTCAGCAAAACCTTCAGAATCAACCTTTGAGATGCATCACAAATAGAAAATAACAAAAAAAATCACAAATTGTATACCCAAAAGATTTCAAGGAATTTGCAATTGTATTCAGAAATATATCCCTTTCCATGACATAAGGTAACAATTGTATTTAGTAATTTAGTAATTGGGGATAATAAAGTCATTAACAGTTCAGGTTGAAGGAAATAATTTCTCCCTCAAATGGCTCTCCAAATAAATTATTTATATCAGAAGGATAATGTCCTACATCATTACGATTTAGAGACAACATTTTCAGACATTTGTTAGCGCCTCTGCTCTAAGTGATATTTCATACAATAGAAAGTTTTAGAGCACACCTTGTTTAATTCCATTTCATACAATTTAATAAAAAATCTAAAAAAGGAAATCAAAATTCTAAACAGAAGCACTGTGATCATTTTAAGAATCTGAATACAGTATTTTCCTGGAAACTTCTACTGAAGAACAGCAGATGCGAATTAGTGAAATTGTTCCAAGGACATCAGGAAGTTTCCCAATTTGGATAGCAGTTTCAAAAGCCAATTTACAGCAGATTGGCCAGACTGTTAAATTGCTTGATTTTTTAAAAAGCAAAAAATCAATTCCTGGCTGAGAGTCACTTGGTTTTCCATCATTACCTCACATGACAATATATATACCTCAGATAAGGACCATATATATGTCCATATAAAACCAAAGATAACTGTAAAAGTAAATCTTACAAAGCAGACTATGAATAATATAGAGTCCTAGGTCTTCTATTTATTGTACAAATGAAAACATCAGACTACATACATTAGTGTGTAGAAATCCAAACTGTCCACAAGGTCAGCACCACGTATAGTAGGCTTGTGTACAGATTACAACTAACACACAACATACTATTGCTTAGATGTTTGGTATTGTCACGCAGAAGAAAATGACAATATATCTGGTATTTGGCATTTTCACAAAGAAAATGCACACGTATCTATAGATACAGCATATATTTATAGAGTGCAAAAATAAAACTAATGGGTGTTAAAAAATTATGTGAGAGGGAAAGAAGACTATACTACCTCAGATATTCTGGCAACCAGGTACAGCATTTTACATTCAGATAACAACTGAATGCAAATGCATCACAGATTTGTTCTTTTTATAACCATGCTGGTCTGTGCAGTAACAAATAGTTGTGTGAGTTTGCTAATGTAAATTACTATCTCGGAGGCTAATAAATCTCTAGAGATGTAAAGATGGAAAGGCCCATATTTGAGAGAAATAACTTTTATCACCTGTCAATTCTAACATCTCACCCAAACAAATTTCAGCCTTGATTTTCTATATGCCAAGTAGCCCACCTGAAATATACCAATATGATGGGTGAGTAACATAGTGGTAGCAGCAGTAAAAATGAACTGAAGGATAAGGTTTGAATCATGTTTACTCCATATTCACTAAACTATGAATATCTGAAAAGAGATACAGTACAAATCTAAGAGGAATTTTTTTGATGATACTAGCCCTCCTCAGGTCATTCACAACCTGCCTCTTCCTACAATTCATCCAGCGCGCTGTTTTCTGTTCAGTTATCTGAATTGAAGAAGAGTTGGTTTTATATCCCTGCTTTCTCTCCTGTAAGGAGACTCGAAGGGGCTTACAAACTCCTTCCCCCCACCCTCACAACAAACACCCTGTGAGAGGTAGATGGGACTGAGAGAGCTCAGAAGAACTGTGACTAGCCCAAGGTTACCCAGCTGGCATGTGTTGGAGTGCACAGGCTAATCTGAATTCCCCAGATAAGCCTCCACAGCTCAAGTGGCAGAGTGGGGAATCAAACCTAGTTCCTCCAGATTAGAGTACATCTGCTCTTAACCACGACACCACTGCTGCTCTAGGTGGCCCAAGGCAGTGGTTGTATATGTTGTTTTCCTTGACCTGCTATAAGGAATTTGCAAATGCTTCCCATGCCCCGTTGTTGTTCCTCAAAAGCTGTAATTACTGCAGAACATCCAGTAGTATTGGGCACATAAAAGGTAAGGAAATAGACACTAGCTACAACCACAGGATATGCCTTACATCTTTCTACTTTAAACTATTCTTTTTTTCTAGATTCCATTTTGTCCAAATCCACTTTACTTAACTTTTCAAATAGACTTAATTTTTTACTATATCATATGTTGCTTAGACTTCAGTTCAAGGAGGCCTTCTTCTACCAATTTTTCTCTCTTGTTTAGCCTCATAAGTATCTTCTTTAACAAAGAAACAAAGCCATGAAATGATTTAACATGCCTGTTCTTAACTCTCCAAATTGCCTCTTCACTAGGCTACTTGCCAGTCAGTTTGAACAACATTCATTTCTGTTTTATAAGCCTCACTTTTCTTTTAGCAAGGACAGTTGAGAACATTTATTTTTAAGAGCATTTATTTTCCACATCTTTTTTATGAATCACCCTTCTTGTAAATGTGGGTTATATGAGGACAGTTGCTCCACAATTATATCAAATATTCACAACTATATCTAAAGAAAAAAATTAGCTTCGCCCCTCTTGTGTTACTCTATTTTCGACCAACAGTACAGCTTGGTAAATAGTGCCATGCTGAACTTATTTTACATGCCCCAATTGAGATACATACCTATTGGGTAGCTTTTTTGGGAGCAGAAGTGGTGTAATGGTTAAGAGCAGGTGCACAAAGGCCATCAAGTCCAACCCCCTGCAATGCAGGAACACATAATCAAAGCACTCCAGACAGATGGCCATCCAGCCTCTCTTTAAAAACCTCCACCACACTCTGAGGTAGTGCATTCCACTGCCGAATGGTCCATTGGACATTTACCATGAAGGGCCCTTCTTATGGTAGGCCAGGAGGACATCTCCTTCACCAGTTGCAGGGAGGCAGGAAAAGCTTTTATGTCAATTCCTATAGTAGCTTGAGGAGCCATTTGGAAGCTGGATGTCAAAGAGGCCCCTGGAGAGAATACAGTACTACTACAGTACAGAATACTACATACAGTACAGTCCTTGGTGTGGTCGGTAGCGTGATTGGGTCGGATACCCTCATCTCTAATATGGTTGAGAACCATGGTCTTCCGGGCCATCTGGGTGCAATGAGAATGATCAAAGCTTTCTCCAAGGGGATCTTTTGGAGGACTTTGGAGAGAAGTGGGACTGGCGGAAATGTGTATAGCAGGCAAGGAGGCCAAGATGTAAGATTGTTCATTGCTCAGGCCAATCGGTTGTGGTGTCTTGTCATATACTGAGGCAGTTGGAAGTTGTCCAAGGAGACAAACAGGTCGACTAGAGGACTGCCCAACTCTTGCATACCATCTGGAAGAATTCAGGGATTGAGTTTCCACTCCCCCTCCCTGACTTGTTGTCGGCTGAGCCAGTTCGCTGTCTTTTTTAGTGTACCTTGCATGTGCTCCGCCTCAATGGATAGCAAGTGCTGCTTCACCCAGATCAGGATCCTGGAGGCTTCTCAATGTAGCTTCAATGATCTGGAGCCCCCCTGGTTGTTGACATATATCTTGGAGGTCGTATTCTCTGTCCTGATCAATACGTGCTGGGATTGAAGCTGTCGTTGGAAATGCTGTAGGGCTAGGAAGATGGCCCTGGTTTCCAGGATATTGATGGACCGTCTGGACTCGTTTGCTGACTATTTGCCTTGCACAAATTGGTTGTGTAAGGTTGCTCCCCACCCCATCAGGCTAGAGTCCATGAACAGCTGGGGCGATTTTGGAATAGGTAAGATTTTCCTTGTTCTAGGTAGGACCTCAGGGTCCACCAGCGAAGGCTGTCTTGGAGGGATTGTAGAATTAAGAGAGTTTTGTGTTGTTTTCTCATGTTGTGTGATTGGTAGAGCCTGAGAAATTTCTGCAGTGGCCGTGTGTAGAATCATCCCCACTGTATGAGGTTGATGACTGAGGTCATTAATCCCATCAGGCTGGCAAGTTGCATCAGTGGCATTTGTCAAGCGGAGATGACTGCATACACCAATCTTTGGATTTTCAGAATCTTTTCCCTTGGAATAAAGAAGGAGTTTTTTCTCATGTCTATCACTGCTCCCAGATATTTTGATCATTTGAGATGGAGTTAATTTGCTCTTCTCAATGTTAATTAGGAAGCCATGTTGACTCAGGACCCGTTGGACAGTTGTGGTGTTTTGAAGGGTTTGGGAGTAGAATTTCGACTGGTTGTCCATATAGGGATATATATGAATCACTTGTTCCTTCAGTAGGATCACGGGTGCTAGAAGAACTTTTGAGAAGGGAAGTGCCCTGAATTGGTAATGTTGGTTGTCTATTGCGAATCTGAGGAATTTCCAATGCGCCTGGTTTATTGCAATATGGAGGTAGGCCTCCATCAAGTCCATTGAGGTTAGAAAATCGTCCTGACATAGCAACACTGTGATGGATCGTAGGGTCTCTATCCAGAATTTTAGTAGCTTTACATACTTGTTCATAGGGGCGTAACGAGGCAGCCCTGGGCAAACTGTAGCCCTGGGCAAAACCTGAGTTGGATGCCCCCCCCCCCATGGGTGGCCACTCCACCACGACCAATTTTTTTTTGCACCAGGACATTGGTGCCTGCAGGGGGTGCCTTTTTAGACATATCAGCACCAAAATTTCAGCGTATCATCAGGAGACTGTCCTTATGCTACTCCCCAAGTTTGGTGAGGTTTGGTTCTAGGAGTCCAAAGTTATGGACTTCCAAAGGGGGGGGTTCGCCATCCCCCATTGTTTCAAATGGGAGCTAATAGGAGATGGGGGCTACAGTTTTGAGGGTCCATAACTTTGGCCCCTGAACCAACTGCACCAACTTCACACCTGTGGGGGTATCATCAGGGCAGTCTCATGGATGGAGACCCTGAAAGTTTTGAGACTGTGCCTTCAGAAATGTCCCCCCTCCCCCCAGCCTGCAACCCCCATGAACGGCAATACAGAAAACTCAATGCAGAACAAAGATTCTTGGGCAAATTTCTGGGATGTTCCTGCAGGGGGCGAATGTTTTGATGTATCGGCACCAGAATTTCAGGGTATCATCTGGACACTGTCCTTATGGTACCCCCACATTTTGGTGCATTTTGGTTTAGGGGGTCCAAAGTTATGGACCCTCAAAACTGTAGCCCCATCTCCTATTAGCTCCCATTGGAAACAATGGGGGATGGGGCACCCCCCCTTTGGGAGTCCATAACTTTGGACTCCCTGAACCAAACCTCACCAAACTGGGGGGGTAGCATAAGGACAGTCTCCTGATGATACACTGAAATTTTGGTGCTGCTAGCCTAAAAACTGCGCTCCCTGCAGGCCAAAAATGGAAAACCACTAAAATACCCAAAAACGAACCCAGCATTTTGATGCCCCCCACAAGGTGATGCCCTGGGCAGCTGCCCACCTTGCCCAATGGGCATTACGCCAGTGCTTGTTCAGTGTGCACAGGTTGAGCATGGCTCTCCAGTCGCCCGACCATTTTGGTACTGTAAAAAAGTGTGAGTACAGTCCTTGGAATTTTTCAGCTTGTGGTACGGGTTCTATTGCCTGGATCAGCAGAAGATGTTAGATGGCTGCCAGGGTTCTGGAGGCTTTGTCCGGTCTCTTGGAAAGAGGAGATTACATGAAATGTGAGTGAGGAATTTTGATGAACTCTATAATGTAGCCTGTCACCCATTGATCGACATGATTGCCCTGTCAGGAGGCTTGAAAGTGTAGGAGACAACCACCGATCGGGATGGGTTGGGCGTCGTTGTTTAGATTCACAATTGGGTTTAAAAGGCTTCCTTGGCTCGGCGTATGGATGAAAGGAGCCTCGTCCTCTGAAGAAGACCTGAGGCTGCCATATGGGATATCCTCTGTCTGACTGGAATCTAGGGAGCACCCTGTTGGTACGAAAGGAGGTCCTGGGGGGACCTTGGGGCCTTTTGGGCCTGATAAATTTAGGCATGGCCTTCTTTTTATCTTTAGTTTCTATGAGGACCTGCTCCAGATCTTTTCCAAACAGGGCACCACCATGGTAGGTATAACCCGAGACTACTGTCTTGGAGTGAGCGTCCACTTGCCAGGGCCTGAGCCATGCATTACGTCGAACTACCACTCCAGCTGCTATAGATCGGGCTACTAGAGCCATTGCGACAAAGGTGGTGTCTGTCAAAAAAGCGTTAGCTAGGAGAACTGGTTCAACTCCCTCCCTGGTGGCCTGCTGGTCAGAGGGCAGGAATTCCAGGATCCTTTTTACCAAATCATAGTAGCTCTGGCCACTGTTGAGGATGGTGCGAAAGCCTTAATGGTGGCTGCTAGCCAGCCATGCTGTTTACGCAGTGTAGAATCCAATCTTTTATCTAATTGATCTTTAATGATTCCATCGCCCTCTTTAGTAACTAGACCCCTGAAGTGGAGCACCTCGACTGGTGCATCCACTGGAGGGACTTGCAGCAGTCCCTGGTTGTAGGGGGGTACTACATACAGCTTTTTAATTGTGGGAGGTAGTCCCTTGGTGTTGGCTGGATTTAGCCATTCTCTCAGGATACGTTTTTCAAAACATTGTGGAATGGGGAAGAAGCTTTGCTCTGTGGTTTCCTGAGGTAAATAATCGGCAAGCCCTCTGGGGCAGCCTTTGAAGGATTTAGAATGTGAAGTGGATGCAGAAGATGGGGGATCTTCAACATTCGCAGAATCTTGGAGGTGTAGGGCTTATTTATGAGTAGCTGTAAGTCCTCCTGCTTAAAAAAATCACAGAGATTGTTCTGAGGGATCCATGGGTTGGTCCTCAGAATCTGAGAATTGGTCACTTTCCTCCCTTTCCTCCAGAATGCTGTTCTACTCCTCCTCCTCCTCATCATCCGCTGGGAATTGCAGAGGATCCCGTGACTGATGCAGGTGATGTTGAATAGCTGTCACCTATGGGGGTTATAGGGTGCTCTGGTGGAGGGATCAGAGGGAAGGACTTGGGGTCCATGATTCCTGGAGGAGATATGCTTCTTAATCTCCTCCTGCATAGCGCTCCTGAAGAGGTTCCTCTAGTGAGGAATTTTGCCAGGAGGAGGAATGGGTTGAGGTGTTTATGGACCTCTGTTTCTCCTCTGACTCTCCACTTATGACTTCCTGGTCCTGTCTGGGTAGAGGGGAAGCCTGTCTGGAGGGGACCGTTTGTGGATCCAGGCACTCCGGAGCTCTTGTGGAGTCGAAGGTGCCTGTCGATGCCTTGCCGTGCGAAGGTGAGCCCTTGGAAGGGGCATGAGAGTGGGTCTGCGAAACACGACATTTTTTAACTTTTAGAGGCTCCTGCATTGCCTAGAGATCACACCGTTGCCGTATGGAGCATCCGCAATCTTGTTTTTTGTGCGGGGGGAGGCTTGGGGCTTCCCGCACTGGTAGAGGGGGCCAATTTGCGAGCCTGAGAGTCATTGGTAGCCTTGGCTGTGGAGGGGGCAACGGTCTCCCACTCTGGAGAAAAGGAATCCGACGTCATCTTAAGAGGCCAGTTTTGGTGGGAAGTAATCTGCATAGCCTTGAGAGCTGTGCAGATAGAAAGTTCTCTCCCACAAGTGGATTAGGCAAGAGAAAGATACAGACAGCCAAACGAAAAAAGACTCACGAACAGGTAGAATGACAAGAATAGTTCAGTTTCTGTAGGAGCCTGAAGAAACCATGCACTCTCTGCAGAGGCAGGAAAAATACTGAGGAGAAAATGGCTCCTCAAGCTAATACAGGAAGTGACATAAAAGCTTTTCCTGCCTCCCTGCAACTGGTGAAGGAGAACACCCAGACAAGATGTCCTCTGCCTTAATGAGAACAGCCTTTACTGTCAGGAAGTTTTTCCTGATGTTTAGGTGGAATCTCTTTTCCTTCATTTTGAACCCATTATTCGTGATCCTAGTCTCTGGAGCAGCAGAAAACAAGCTTGCTCCCTCACCAACATGACATCCCTTCAAATATCTAAACATGGCTATCATGTCACCTCTTAACCTTCTCTTCACCAAACTACACCCAACTCCCTAAGTCTCTTCTCGTACGGCATGGATTCCAGACCTTTTACCATTTTGGTTGCCCTCCTCTTGATCCATTGACAATATCCTTCTTGAATTTCAGTGCCCAGAACTGTACACAATATTCCAGATGCATAACCAATGTAAAACAGAGAGTTAAAATTGCATCTCTCGATCAAGAGATACAGCCCAGAATCACATTGGCTTTCTTGGCTGCCACATCACACTGCTGACTCATGTTCAGATTGTGGTCTAATAAGACTCCCAGATCCCTTTCACATGTAGTGTTGTCAAGCCATGTGGCACCCATCCTATATCTGTGCATTTCATTTTTTCTGCCTAAGTGTAGTACTTTACATTAATCTCTGTTGAAATTCATTTTGTTTGTTTTGGCCCAGCTCTCTAATCAATCCAGGTTGTTTTGAATCCTGACTCTGTCCTCTGGGGGATTAGCTACCCTTCCTATTTTGGTGTCATCTGCAAATTTGATTAGCATGCTCTCTGTTCCATCATCCAAGTCGTTTATAAAAAATATTGAATAGCACTGAACCCAGGACAGAATTCTGTGGCACCCCACTAGCCACTTCTCTCCAGGATGAATATGAGTCATTGATAAGCACCCTTTGGGTTCGATCAGTCAACCAATTAGAAATCCATCTAATAGTAGCATTGTCTACTCCACATTTCACTAGCTTACTTGCGAGAATATTATGGGGCACCTTGTCAAAAGCTTTACTAAAATCAAGGTATGCTACATCCAGAGCATTTCCTTCGTCTACCTCTTTAACAAGAGGAAATTAAAATCAATGTTTCTTCCATTGTCACCTCTCATCTTGACAGAAAAAAGTCATCACACAAAGAAGTAACAGCCTCAACTAAAGAATCTTTTGGTTGTTTTAACATTAAATTATTTCTTTTTATGTTCTCTAAAGAATAATAAAAAAATTTCTTAGAAAGTCCTAATGGCACAGGACCTTTAAATTTTCCACACCATCACAATACCAGAAGCCCAAATAGCAGTCTAACAGCAGTCTGTAAATTTGTTTTTTTCTGAGGGTGGCACATATGGCCCTTAGGAAAGAAAAGCTGTCATCTTATCCCCTGCACCAGGCTGACAGCTGAGAATGAGGGGGATGAAAACAGCAGAATTTGCAGTCCGACAGAAAAAAATCACATCAAGTGCTGAAACATTATTAATTGCCCCACAGGCAAGTAAATTTAATATTAATCAGAAATGGATTATTAAAAAATGTATACTGACCACAGGAAAAGGATCACAAGTATGCACTGAATATAAATGTACTCAATCTCTCTTTAAGAGTACAGTTCGCATTCAAAACTGGTAATGGCATTGTGCCCATTGTACCATCCCAATGAATGAGTTGAGAAGAATAAGGATATGATTATTCTCTCAAATAATTATCTCTCTGCTTCTGGTCATTTATGTCATGTCTGTATTGGGGAAAGACAGGAAAATATGACATACTAGCTCTTTGAAAAGCGTGTGCATTGCTCTCAAATTTTATATGTATATCACATAAAACGTTAATTCTGACAAATGGAGGCCTTGTGTCTACAGCCATGTCAGTCCCTTGCCCATTTCTACTTTCTGGTTGCGGCAGCTACAGTATGAATTAAGTTAAAGAGGCTTTCACTCAGTGACTTTTTGATATCTACTTATCCTACAATTTTGTCTTTCTAGACATACAAATCCTTTAGCTCAGGGGTCTGCAACCTGCGGCTCTTGAGCCGCATGCGGCTCTTTCAGTCTTATACTGTGGCTCCGCATTGCCTGGAGGTCGGAGGGTAGTGTGGACGTGTCCCTCCAGCCCTCCAGAGCAGCGCTGGAAGGAAAGGTGAGTGGAGGGGCCAAACTGGAGGCAGCTCTGTGCATGAGGGTGCCGCTTTTCGCATCCCCTTCACTCACCTCTCCTTCCAGCGCTGCTCTGGAGAGCTGGAGGGACACACCGACGCTGCCCTCCGACCCCTAGAGGTCGGAGGGTAGCGTGGGCATGTCTCTCCAGAGCAGCCGCCATCCCCCCTCTGCCATCCACACAGACGCCATCCCCCCTCTGCCCCACATAGCAGGTGGTTGCCTGCTCCATCGGGCAGAGGGGGTTTCCCTGCCTGGCGCCGCTGCCTCCTGCAGCACGAGAGGCAGCGGCACGGGGCAGGCCACAGCTGCCATCCCCCCTCTGCCCCACAGAGCAGGCGACTGCCTGCTCCGTCGGGCAGAGGGAGTTTCTCTGCCCAATGCCTCCACCTCCCAGCGCTGGAAGGAATGGTGAGTGCAGGGGCCAAACCAGAGGTGGTTCCGTGTGGAGCCACCTCTCCGGCTCGGTAGGTCTTCTAGGGCGTGGAAAATGGGTCCAAATGGCTCTTTGTGTGGTAAAGGTTGCCGACCCCTGCTTCAGCTCATATAAACAATATTTTTTAAAGACAGCAACACCTTCTATAGGATTGGAGATAACCAGTCTTTCAACATTTTAACATGGTTCTTTTAATTTTTGTGGGGGTTGATTGTTTTAATTGATTTTAATGTTTTAATGTTATGTATTTTGTTGTGAACCGCCCTGAGCCCCCCGGGGAAGGGTGATATATAAATTGAATTAAATAAATAAATTAAATAAAAAATAAAGGTCCAAGTTCCCCAAAGTCCTTCATCTGTGTTTCTGCTCATTTTTGTTGGACCCCAACAGCTCTATGAAAAGACAAACCAAGCATACTGAACTCCTTCATCTGCCCAATTGCTCAGGGTCTAAAGTCCCACTCTTGAAAGGTTAGCTTTCCCTACAGCCATTCTTTGAAATCTCCCACAAAAGAAGCATTTACAAATATTCACATGGTAGAACAATACGTTTAATGAGTTCTTAGCCTGTCTCATTTGTTCCACAAAAGAAAGTGATTAAAATACACATGGAGGACTTATGAGATTGGAAATTACGTTAGAACCACAAAATGGTCAAGTAAAAACTGTAAAACCGTAGTACATTACAATTACATGAAAACAGATCCACAAAGAGGTATGAAGCAACACTACTATAGTATATAACGGCCTTACACCACTCTGGAGAAACTGAGGCCTTTTCCACACACACCATTTAAAATCTTTTCAGGCACGAAATAAAACATTTCCTCCATGAAGTTCCACACTGCTTTTGCCCCCTTTGGTTTTGGAAACGCTTCATTTTTCTTTTAATCCATCACGTCTGAAATCCCTTTTTTCCCCTTAAATGTTTCTAAGCCTTGCAGTGCGGTCAACTTGAAACATTTTAAATTTCCTGCCAAAAAGCCAGCCTGTTTCCCAAGTCCCTGTGCATCGCTCTAATTTCCCCCTTGCCTCATTTCCTTTTGTTTACTGTTTTCCAAGCCTCTGTGCTATTGAGAAAACTCAGCAATCAAGGAATAAGAGGGGAAGTCCTCCTATGGATTAAAAACTGGTTGAGAAACAGGAAGCAAAGAGTGGGTGTAAATGGGAAATTCTCACAATGGAGAGATGTAGGGAGTGGTGTCCCCCAAGGATCCGTTTTGGGACCAGTGCTCTTTAACCTATTCATAAATGACCTAGAAACTTAGTGGCCAAGTTTGCAAATGATACCAAATTATGTAGGGTGGTGAGAACTGCAAAAGATTGCGAAGAGCTCCAAGTGGACCTTGATAAATTAGGTGAGTGGGCTAAGAAATGGCAAATGCAGTTCAATGTAGCAAAATGCAAAGTGATGCACATAGGGGCAAAAAATCCAAACTTCACATACACGCTACAAGGGTCAGTGCTATCAGTCACAGACCAGGAAAGGGATTTGGGCGTCTTAGTTGATAGTTCCATGGGAATGTCAACTCAATGCATGGCAGCTGTGAAAAGGGCAAACTCTATGCTGGGGATAATTAGGAAAGGAGTTGATAATAAGACTGCAAAGATTGTCATGCCCTTATATAAAGCAGTGGTGCGACTGCACTTGGAGTACTGTGTTCAGTTCTGGTCGCCACATCTCAAAAAGGATATTGAAGAGATAGAAAAAGTGAAGAAGGGCAACAAGGATGATTGAGGGACTGGAGCACCTTCCCTATGAGGAGAGCTGCAGAGTTTGGGACTCTTTAGTTTGGAGAGGAAACGTCTGAGGGGGGATATGATTGAAGTCTATAAAATTATGCATGGGGTAGAAAATGTTGACAGAGATAAATGTTTCTCTCTTTCTCACAATACTAGAACCAGGGGGCATTCATTGAAAATGCTGGGGGGAAGAATTAGGACTAATAAAAGGAAACACTTCTTCACACAACATGTGGTTGGTGTTTGGAATATGCTGCCACAGGAGGTGGTGATGGCCACTAACCTGGATAGCTTTAAAAGGGGCTTGGACAGATTTATGGAGGAGAAGTCGATCTCTGGCTACCAATCTTGATCCTTCTTGATCTGAGGTTGCAAATGCCTTAGCAGACCAGGTGCTTGGAAACAGCAGCAGCAGAAGGCCATTGCTTTCACCTCCTGCATGTGAGCTCTCAAAGGCACCTGGTGGGCCATTGCGAGTAGCAGAGTGCTGGACTAGATGGACTCTGGTCTGATCCAGCAGGCTCTTTCTTATGTTCTCATCCCCTCACCTCATTTCCTTGGTTTTAGTTTTGTCTTTGGACACATATCAATGAAGCAACAAAGCTACGACACCCAAAAAAATTTAAGAAGAAAAACTGCCAACTGTGAAACGTTTGAAGGAGGTGAATGTGGACTAACATTGTGGGAAAAGGTTTTTTTTTAAATGTTCTTGGAATATTTTAAACAACTTGTGCAGAAAAGGCCTGAATTGCTCTCCAAGTATTCATTGGTATAAATGGAGGAGAACAGATCAAGTTAGTAGTAAGATCAAAGGACTGGCACAACAAGCCAGAAACTGAGAACTACGACTGTGTTAACTACATTTACAAGTATTGCAGGTACTGATGGCTCAGAAACCTTCTAATGATGCAGTGAAGCTGACAAGTTCTGTATATTTCAGCAGACGTTAGTTCAAATATCATATCATCTCTTGTGTTCCATACGACGGTGGTGTACCTGGTGGGCCACTGCGAGTAGCAGAGAGCTGGACTAGATGGACTTTGGTCTGATCCAGCTGGCTTGTTCTTATGTTCTTATGTTCTTATGACACAACATTCTCTTTTGCACAATCAACCATTGGTAACTAGGCTAATTGTCTGACATTTAACAGATCATATGGGCAATGTTGATAACATTTAACTTTTCAGGGTAAAAATCAATTTGACTACATTTAGGCATACTACTAACTAGCTAGACTAATCTTCAGCTATGTTAAATTATTCTAGAGAAATCAAATTCACAAACTGAGGATTCCTTGCCGATTAATTCAGAAACCACTTGATTATGCGGGAGCCAAATGCTTACGTTATCTAATAAATCATTTCTTTCTTTCAGCAGCCCTTGGCAGTCACAAGTTTTTGATTTATTACATGCTAACTAGTTTTGGGGTGGTTCAAAACCAATAAGGATTAAGAAATAGGGCTTTTTTTCAAACAGAAATACTTGGAAAAATGAGATCAGCTGACTTGTTTTACTCAGAACGGTTACTGCTCTATAGAGAAAGAAAAGTAAAAGAATGGCAAATCTTTTCAAATCTAGCACCTTCCTTCCTTCCTTCCTTCCTTCCTTCCTTCCTTCCTTCCTTCCTTCCTTCCTTCCTTCCTTCCTTCCTTCCTTCCTTCCTTCCTTCCTTCCTTCCTTCCTTCCTTCCTTCCTTCCTTCCTTCCTTCCCTGTCTGTCTGTCTGTCTGTCTGTCTGTCTGTCTGTCTGTCTGTCTGTCTGTCTGTCTGTCTGTCTGTCTGTCTGTCTGTCTGTCTGTCTGTCTTCATATACTGCCCACTCCCGAAGGGTTCTGGGTGGTGTACAACATTAAAATAACTAATAAAATTCCATGAATGAATAAAAATCAATAACAAAATAGAATCATACTAAATTTAAAATAACTAATGCAGATGGCAAACAGTGGGGTTGGTCTGGGTGGTACAGCCATACATTACGATGTGCAGAAGTACGGTAGTATGATGTTACAGTTCCATGGGGATGGCATACAATCAATGGCTGGCCACTCCAAAGGCCCTTACTGCTACCTAACATTCTGGACACAAGGGAAGAAATAAAAACAAATGTAGAAAGATGATGGAAGCACCAGAACAGCCTCACAAACCCTAGATTGGTTGCACTCTCCACGTACTCTGAAAGAATGTCCAACATCAGAATCTGGTAGATCTGCCTGCCACTAATCTGTTCATTAAATTTTTATCCTTCTCTTTCTCTAAAGGAGTCCAAAGTTTCAGCAGGTGTCACCCCTCCCAGCACATTTCATCCTAACAACTCAGTAAAGTAGATTAGGCAAAGAGAGATGTGACAAGCCCACAGCTGCCTGGTTTCACATCAAATCTGAACTCGGGCAACTTAGGTACAAGTCTGACACTCTAAACATGCCACATCAGTTAACTAGGTTATATTCAAAATATTTGCAGAGTTCTTGTGGGCAGGGCTGTGAACGTGAGGGCAAGTCTCCCAGGGCAGAACCATTGTAGCCCTGGGCAAACCACCTGAGTTGGATGCCCCCCCCAAATGGGCGGCCACCCACCACAAATCCTAAATTTTTTTTTTTGCACCAGGATTGATATGGCTCCTGTAGTAGGTGCATTTTGTAGATTACATATCAGTTCACCAAAATTTCAGTATAATCATCAGGAGACTGTCCTTATGCTACTCCCCAAGTTCTGGTGAGGTTTGGTTCAAGGAGTCCAAAGTTATGGACTCTGGCAGTTGGTGTCTCCCCATCCCCATTGTTTCCAAATGGGAGCTAATAGGAGATGGGGTTGCTACAGTTTTGAGGGTCCAACTTTGGACCCCTGAACCAAACTGCACCAAACTTGGGGGGTGCCATCATCTCCAGATGATACCCCTGAAAGTTTTGGTGCCGAATACATCCAAAAAAATGCACCCCCCCTGCAGGGAACATCCTAGAAATTTGCCCAAGAATCTCTTTGTTCTTGCATTGAGTTTTCTTGCATTGCTGTCAATGGGGGTTGTGAGGCTGTGGGGGGCACATTTCTGAAGGCACAGTCTCAAAACTTTCAATGTCTCATCAGGAGACTGCCCTAATGATACCCCCCAAGTCTGGTGCAGTTTGGTTCAGGGAGGCCAAAGTTATGGACCCTCAAACTGTAGCCCCCATCTCCTATTAGCTCCCATTGGAAACAATGGGGGATAGGGGCACCCCCTTTGGGAGTCCATAAATTTGGACTCCCTGAACCAAACCTCACCAAACCTGGGGGGTAGCATAAGGACAGTCTCCTGATGTTACGCTGAAATTTTGGTGCCGCTAGCCTAAAAACTGGCCCCCTGCAGGCCAAAAATGGAAAACCACTAAAATACCCAAAAACGAACCCAGCATTTTGATGCCCCCCACAAGGTGATGCCCTGGGCAGCTGCCCACCTTGCCCAATGGGCATTACGCCAGTGCTTGTGGGTTCTCCAGTGTGCAGCTAAGTCCAATCTGATAACTAACCCTTCACAATTGAGCCTCGCCCAATGCCTGGCACTGAACAACAAGATCCAGGTTAGTGGCGAGAATCATGCAGAATTTTCCCAGGAATGGACTGTCAGAGCAAGGGAAGAAAGGAAAGCTGAAGACAGGTATAAAGGTATATATTGGCTGGTGAATGAGAAGGATGCAAGAAAGAGGAAGCGATCATAAGAGTTTTCTGGGAAGGAAAGGAGGAAATAGTGGGAGGAGGGAAAATTGAGGTACCACCCAGCAAGTCCTGGCAAGTCCCCAATTCATCATATCTAATTCAAAACATGGTGCTATGTATGTGCCATCAAGTCTCACTGACTTATGGCAAGCCCATAAGAATTTCAAATCAAGGGAGGTTTGGCGCTGGTTTGCCATTGCCTGCCTCTGCATCTTTACAATCCTGCTATTTCTTGGAGGTTGCCCACCCAAATACTAACTAGGGTCCACCCTGCTTAGCTTCTGAAATTTGATGGGATCAGGCTAGGTTGGGGCTATCCAGTCAGTGTAGATTGACAGTGTAGATCAAAAAATCCAGAGAATGCGACCAGGTATGTAGAAAATGAAAGACTTTTTTTAAAAAAATCAGGGTGTTCCAAGAAAACTCTTTCAAACGCAAGAAGTAATACCTGCATAAGCACAGGCAATGGTCAATGTGAGTGCCAACAGCAGTGAGGCAAGGGCAGAGAGGAAGCAAGGAGGAAAAGGACAAGCAAGTGGGACCAGCCCTCGCCCTCACCCCACCCACAAGGTAGAGATGGAAAAGAGAAAGGGTATAGGATTAGACCTGGTGTACCAGATAAATTCAGGGTCCATAATTCTCCATCAAGCTTCTCAGCATGGCCAATTGGCCATGCTGAAAGGGGCTGATGGGAATTGTAGTTCCTGAACATCTGGAGAGCCGCAGGTTCCCTACCCCTGGGCTAGGAGAAGGAGGCTTTACCTCCCATGTGAGTTTCTAATAGGTCCCTACTTGTTATTGCCAAAGCATGGAGATAACTTCTCCTGAAGGTTTGAAGTTACTGGTAAGTCTTCTCTTGTTTTGTGTGTGAAAACATGGCAAATACCAGGTTTCACAATAAATCTAGAAAAATATATTATATGCTGATCACTGTTTCAAATGTTTATCTATGTTTTTTATAGAATACCTCTGAAGTCGACCCACGTGGTCAGCGCAAGAACGAGACGAGACGCGGAGATAACATCTGGTGGAGATCGCCAGCAGCAGCGGGAGCTGAGGTCCCGGGTGGTTCCTAGCGAATCTCCTCGCCAGGTTGGTTCCTGGCAACCTTTATTGTGACTCTATCAGGCGGTAGAAGGGAGTGAACGGAGGAGTTCCGGGAGATGGAGGTAGCCCGGGAGATCATCATGTGAGCGGGCATGATCTCACCTGGCTACGCGGGAGAGGGAGCGTAGCCGCCTGGAGCCTAATCCTCACCTGGGTGCAAGACCATTGTCCCTGCGCCCGTGATTGAGCCAGACAGCTCACTGCACCCCGCGACTCATGGGGATGAGGGGTGCGGGTGCAGCGACCAGAAGGTCAGAGGAGCTTAGGGTGCAGGGTGTTCCAGCTGCTCGATTTCACGGTGCTGCTGGGTCAGCTGTGCATTACTACATCTCCTCCTTTTTTTTACATTTTAGAAGGGGAGGCCTAAATGCTGAGGGGCGCATTTAGGGGATGCTTGTCTCCTCTGCTGTTTGGTCGAAGTTGGCCGAAGCTGCTTGTGCAACATTAGAACTTGGTTAAGTGGGCAGGGGGAAAGTCGAGGGGCTTCTTACAATAACGCTACAGGCAATATTAGGATATACATTGAACTAAAACAAGACCCTCGGACGATGAGGCATGGCCAATCAAACCAATGCAGAGCTGTAATGACAGCATCTTTAACCATCCTCCGCAGCCAGCTCCAGAGGGCTGACCACCAATGGGGCAATACATCATACTTTAGACTGGATACTAACCTTTTGCAATTCACGACTTTCATATGCGAATCAATTGGGAGTTATCAGAGAGATTAAAACAACACATATTATGTACATCTCCTCACAACCTATGGTGATGTAATAAACAACAAGTAATCAATAGCTGACACGATTATCTAAGCGTAAACGCTTTGGACGAAGTTCCTACTGTTGCTTTCGGAGGCTAAGGGCATCCAGGAGCGGATTGGAGGTAGAGTTGGATGGACTTCGCAAGTGGCACAGGCCAGCCGGCCAATAGTCTTAGCATTGTAAGAAGCGAAGTCCGGGGACTCCCACTAGGAAGTTCGCGAGGGAGACGAACTCCGCCGGAGAGTGGGCAACCAAGCATGGCGCTCCGGCAAGAGGGGTCGAGGGGCAGAAGTGGAAGCTGGCGGCGGCGGCGCCTGGGCTCCTGGAGGTGGAGCCTGAGGCAGGACGCATGGTTGAGATGCGACTTAAGGCAACCAGAGAGTCCCGGCAGAGAGCCGCAAAGCAGGGATGTAGCTGAAAGTTCTCTCCCTGCAAGTCCAGGAACCAACCCTTCGGGAGCAAGATGTTCCGCTGCATTAACGGGGGGAATGTCCCTCTGTGCTGCAGTGCAGTTCCAGTTGACCGAACCGGTGAATGGGCCCGGGTCGAGGTTCTTCTGCCTCGGCCTCGTCAGCGCCCGGAGATACGCGGGCGCAGAGTGTTGGACCTCCGTGGATTAGCTTACCAGTCTTGGTGGACAAGGGAGAGAGCTGCCGGCCGGGAGGGTTTGGACGACGGGTCCCCAGTCAGCTCATAGAGTACTTGATGGATGTAAAGCATTCATAAAGGGGCTTAAGCCAGACTTCACGCTAGGAAGTCTGCCGACCCGCCAGGGGCTTTGCAAACGGGGAGCAGGCAGGAGCTTAGCAGGCTCCCCGACTCCTAGGTACCTCGGCCCTCCAGGCAGAAAGATGAGACGCTGGCAGCGGCAGAGCAAACTGCTCCCAGATGTTGGTCTGGTGAAAGCTTCGCTCAGGGGGTGGCCGCATTGCCATCGGCAGGAGGCAGCTAAGAGCAGGCAAAAGTGGATGGTGGGTCCGCCGAGTTGGCGTGTGATGATGTCGCCAAAGAGAGCGGCACAGAGAAGTTCTCGGGTGTCTCGGGTGGCCTTGCTGTTGCATGCCCAGCAGCTCTTGAGCTTGGCTGGCGGTTGCTTTGGATCGCTTTCCCCCAGGTCATCCGGGTCTTTGGACCGCCTGGGCGTCAAGGCGTACCGGCGTTCCCGTTGAAGGGTCAGCTGGGCATGGGATCCTTCAGGAGAGATGTGTTCCATCTCTGGGATGGGGTTGGTTTCCTCCTGGCCAGCCATCTCCATGGAAGCTGGCAGTCTGGGTCATGGCGTAGTCGGAACTACAGGAGCCTGGTAGGAATAAGGACTGAAACACACCCCCTTCCCCAGGTTATAGGAGGGGGCCGAGGTCCCCGCCAGAGCTCTCGGTTCTAGAGCGGGTGGCGGGAGATCAAGATCGAAGCTTCTTATTCGAAGTTAGAGTTTAATGTGTGAGGCTATTTTGCAGACCGCGTGTAGTTGAAGGTTGCTTTTAATGTAATTCTGCTGGGGGGGCCGCCTATCCCTCTCTTCTTTAAAAAATTATATATGACAGGGAGGGCAGGGGGTGGAAGCGGACCCTGGGGGGGATTGTGGGTATGCATGCTTAATCAGTAGTACGAAAGGGGCTTTTGGAGCTCTTTTGGGGTCGGATGGGTGCTTCAGGGGAACAAAGGCATTCAGTAGCGGTTGGAAGAGCAGAGGACTCCTACATGCAGAGGGGGGTTTCCTTGTAAGGGAAATCGTACTTTACCGTGACCTTGGTGGCCAACGCAGGGGGGCTGGATGGTGCTAAAATTTTGTGATCGAATAATCTTGGGGAATAAGCGCCCTTGAAAACCACTCCTCTAAGGGGCGGTTTGCGCTGCCAGCGTCTTAGAAGTGATGATGGTGCTATAATACCATCACCACTGGAGGCGCCCAAACTGGTTTGTGGGTGAATTTGTGGTCGCGGCAGCCTCCTTTTTTAAACTGGGGCCTGGTCCTGGCAGTGCTGCTTGTTATCAGGACGGGCCTCCAGATTTTACTAATCCAGGGAGGGCCAGTCAGCCAATTGGCCCTCCACGGCCTCTGCTGGTTGGAAGGATAGAGGGAAAAAGAAAAGAGAGAAAGGGGGTAGTTTCCGCGGAAGTTTGAAGGCAATTCGGAGGTACAATCGGGATTAGTGATCTGCGTGGATGGATTTATCCATCCCAGACTAAGGGTCGCTTTGGACCTGGCTCATGAGGTCTCTTCCCAGAGATTAACATGGATGTCCAAAAGCGATGGGGCGTACTGCGTGAGCTGTCGCTCCAGTCCTGGGCTGTGTAATGGGACCCCGTGAGCGGGCGGATGCTCCGCTCCTCAAGCGGTTTTGTTTCCCCCCACCCCCCAGATGTCGCGTGGCCTCGGTCGGGCCACTGGTCAGGCCACTTTCGGCTGTCCTGATGACAGTCACATCAGCTGCCGGTGTCTACCAGGCCCTTAAACATGCATCCCTCCCCATAGGGCAAGCTCCAGGTACGACATGCGGGAGACTCCGATGGGTGTTTCCACCGCCGCGATGGTGGTGCTGGCTTTCTGCGCGCATGTTACGTGCGGGGCTTGTGCAGCCTTTATTGGAGTGCGGCAGCGGAGCAGCGCGATGGGGCAGGAGAGGATCAGCTGTGCGCAGCTGGTTCCAGTGGGCAACTCCTGCGCGGGATGTTCGTCCCAGTATCTGGAGATGGGATGGGTCCCTGGTGCGTGGGAGTCGATTACTCCGGGAATGATGAACACTTCCCCTGCTCAGCTGGGCGGAGGTTTCCTTAGGCAGCACCACAGCACCAATATGGTCCCGGTAGGGATGGGAGTCGCATACATACTGGGTTGGGGCGACAAGGGACCGCCGATGGGGGAACTTCTGAAGGAGATGGGCTGGAGTGCACGCGAGAGGTGATGCCACGAAAGTGGGGGCGGTTTGGGCGTGGGCCTTGGTGTCTGGGGTCTGTCTCTAATATTCTCCCTCCTTGGTCCTGGGCTGGGGAGACTGGCGGTAGCGAAGTTTCCGGACGGGCGGTAAAGCCGCTTCTCCAATGGAAGCCTCTCTGGCATGTCGTGGGCACCGGGTCTTGGGTGGCCTTCTCCTCTTGGGGGGGGAGGACCCTCCATTCCATCTGGGTTATAGGCCCCCCCACCGGGCTGCCTACTACTCCCCCCTTCGGAAGTGTCCGGGTCTCGCCACAGTTAAAAGCAATCATCCTGAGGCTGTCCCTCTGGCGGTTGGGAGAGAGTGCCGCGAAGCCGAGGAGTGAGGCTAGCTTGGTGGGCGGAAGACCCGATGTCCTGGCAAGCCTTTAAGCATGTCGGCCAAGTTCAGGGTCTTCTTTGCCCAGGCCCGTGATTGCTCTGGCGGCACTCCTCGGGTGGAGGCTGTTCTGCCTTAGCTGTAGGCGCATGGGAGGAGCTTCGCTTTTGGGCACTCTTCGCTATCTACCCGCCTCTTGAGCGCTTCCTGGAGCCTGTTCACAAACTTCGGCATAGGGCTCTTGGGAGGCTTTTGCCAGCATGGCGGAGAAGCTCTGTGTGGGCTACAGCCAGAATTGGGGACCTTGACAAAACGCCTTTGTAAAGCCGCGACTTCCCAGAGGCGAATCACGTAAGTAAGTGGGCCCTCAGGCAGGACAAATCTGATTGTTGGGCAATTACTGAAGGCATCAGCCAGTAAAGTTGTAAGCAAGGGCGGTGTGAGGCGCGCCTACGGAGGCGGGCTTTGCCCTGCTAAAGCATTGCTGGCGGAACTCGCTTTCCCAGATCACAAATTCGTGCAGGGCTCAGTGAGCATCGCGGAAGGTGGTCTTCCAGTCGCCCGGAACCATTAAGTTGATTCCTCGCGATTGCCTCCTAGCATGCCCTCTCATCGTAGGGCTAGTGATTCCTACGTCTCGCGTCATCGGCTTGGCGAAGCTTCCTCTGGAAGTGGAGGGATGTTATATGCTTAAGGGGCGGCACTTTCGACAACCAGCGAACAATGCGCCATCCTCCCCTCGGGTATCTGTGAAATGGACGGAGGCACAATACGCGAGAATATCGGCATCGCCTTCCTCGTCAGGGTTTCTTTCTTTGCAGATCGCGGGCTAATAATAGGCTTCTATGCGTTTGAAACTTCAGCGCCATTACGTTTGGCGCTTTCGACGGAGGAATGCAGTGGTTTACGGAAAATGAAGGCGAGGAGCAGGAGGGGCGGACTGGAGCCGCTGAGAGAATCCTGGTGAAATGGGCGGAGGAGCAAGGGGGGCAGAAGGAGGACGAAGGGCGTCCAATTTAGCCGGATAGAGAAAATTCCGGGGTTGAAATTGAAGGTGAAAAGGATCCCGAAAAGGGAGGGCGGCCTACAGCAAGGGGAGCCATAGGTCTGCAGGCTGGATTTGGCGACGATAACATTGTCTCCACCGCCAGTAAAGCAGTGACATCGGCGCTAAGCGAGGCTCTGTGCGAAGAAGTGCGCCCGATGTTTTCCCAGTCCCTAAGATTCAATGTCCCCCCTTCTGGGTACCTCATGGACATTGAGAGCTTCAATCTCCTCGGGAACCAATTTTGGCGCAGCTCCCCTCTCTTTACTGGAGACATTCCTGCCGCATTTCGCTGCTTAACGCTTTCAGTTCGTTAACGTGCTTGTCATAAGAAGCCCTAAGCTTTTGCAAGCTCTCCATACTCCACCGGTGTTCCTGGCCGGGACGAGAGTGTCCTAGGGACGCTGAAGTTCTGGATGCGCCGGGACATCCAGAGGACAGGCAATACCGAAAGCGGTGTGGTCCCTGGATCTCTCTGCGCCCGGATCCAGCGGACTTCGGTCGTACCGCTGCCCTTCCCCAGGCGCACGGTGAGCAGGGTGGAGGTCTCGAGGGATTCCCGGGTTTCTGACACCAGCTTGAAGTCGACCCACATGGTCAAGCGCCAAGAATCGCAGGACGAGACGCTGAGATAACATCTGGTGGAGATCGCCAGCAGCGGGAGCGCTGGAGGTCCGTGGTTCCTAAAGCGAAGTCTCCCGCGTGCTGGTTCCCTGGCACCTTTATTGTGATCTCTATCGGGCGTGTAGAAGGGAGAGAAACGGAGGGAGTTCGCTGGAGAGCGGGAGGTCGGGAGATCATCATGGTGATGCATGATCTCACCTGGCTACGTCTTGAGGAGAGGAGCGTACAGCTGTCTGAGCGCCTAATCCTCACCTGGGGCAACGGCAGCCATTGTCCCGGCACCCGGGTGATTGAGCTTCTTTCAGACAGTTCACTTCCACCCGTGACTCATAGGGGATGAGGAGTGGGGAGTGCGGTGCCGACCTTAGAAGCGTCGTAGGAAGCTGTAAGGTGTTCCAGCGCTCGACCACGGTGCTGCTGGGTCAGCGGTGCATTACTACATACCTCTCTGTACTACACTGGATAGCTTTTAATAATTAGCTTTCTTTTCAAGGACAATGAGCAAATATCTTAGAAGATGAATATACTGATTACCAGTTTCCTACTGTGCTTTCGATGCTTTTGTAGAATAAGCGCTACTAAATATGCAAAGAGAAAAGCAAGGATGCTGTTCAGTAGATTAAATGTACATTCAATTCAAAATGCAGATAGCGCAACATCAATTCTCCTTATATAAAAATTATGTGTTGATTTACCTTGAATATGATTTTCAAATGCAAAAAGTATATCTAGCTTTTATTAATTTTTGTTGTTTCAAACAGACTTCTGAAAAGTTGCTACTAGTGCATTTAATTTTCAGTTAAAAAATGCAATTCTAAAATATATCCGTGACCAAAGTAAAAAAAGTTACACAACTTTCACCAAAGTTACACCAAAGTTACACCAAAGTTATCACCAAAGATACACAACAAGTAAACAATGAAGAAATTAAAATAGTTAAAAGTTTTCCTATTCCTTGGTTCCATCCTCAACCAAAAGGGAGATAAACACTAAGAAATCAAAAGGAGATAGAGACCATGAAAGGCAGCCCTGGAGGAGCTAGAAAACATGAATAAATGTAAGGATGCATCTCCAGCAACTAAGATCAAGTTAATCCATGCCATAGTATTTGCTATTACTATATATGGGTACAAAAATTTGACTATGAAGAAAGCTGATAGGAAGAAAGTAAGATTCCTATGAAATTAGGTGTTGGGAGAGTTTTACAAATACTGTGGACTGCCAAAAAGACAAATCAGTAGGTTCTAAATCAAATCAAGCCAGACTTCTCCACATAATATGTCACAATAGGAGAAAATAATACTCATAGGAAAAGACAATAAAGCTAGGGAAAATATCTTTTAAAATTGTGTGTTTAATCTTAATTTTTTGTAAAATATGTTGAGTATTTTATACTTTTACAGAGCATTATTTGGCACAATTATATCAGCTCTCTCAGAGCCCAGAACTGCAACAAAGATATGAGCCATTTTTCTACTATTGCAGTACTTTTTATTTTTATTGCTTCCTTACTTTATTCTTTATTATTATTGAAAAATTCTTTATTATTATTCTTTATTATTATTGAAAAATTAAACATTCATTAAAAAAAATAGGAAAAGTTCAAGGCAGCAGGAATAGAGGAAGGCACAACATGAAATAGAAAGACTCAGCAAAGGAATCACCAACAAGAGAAGGGAATGTTTGGGGTATATATTGTCCATGTCCCAGGGTGGGGAACCAATCAGTAAGTGTTTGGGTGGAACATGTTATGCAAAGATGTGGTTGATAGTATCTGCCATAGATACCAGTCACAGATGCAGGCGAAACTTTAGGAACAAGATCCACCAGACCACGGCCATACAGCCCGGAAAACCCACCAGAACCACTAGGAGAGCAGATTGTTTTGGCCTTGGAGGAAAGATTCACTGGGGCCAGGCCTGGCAGGAACCATCAGGTAACTAGATACCATGCAACTTGCATGACTCATCAAGGATAGGTTGCTTGCTACTGTTCAAAGACCTCACTTCTCAGAGTACTTTCTTCTTATAAAGGTAAAGGAAGTCTCCCGTGCAAGCACCAGGTCATTAGTGACCCATGGAGTTCTCATACTGTCACTAAAATGTTAAAATATTATTTTCCTCGCATTTAAAACATAATTCTCTATTATAGCAAATGCAACAATATAGTAATAATTTCTCCCCACATATTAAAGCTATTATATGTGGCTCATGATTGATGGCCCAACAACAGGCAAGAGAATTAACTATGTATCTTGCCACATTTGTTAATGTAAATATACACAGTCTAAGCCAGCAAATCTAAAAATCCTACAAGTGACTGTTTCCATTATTTTGTTTTTCATTGAAGAGTCACTTTACATAAAATATTCCCTATACAAGTCGCATTAATAATTCTGCTGGATAAAGATAACATTTGTACATTCATGTATTTAGAATAGTGTGGTAAAAAGCTATAATAATTTAAGTAAAAATATTCCTAAATCTATAGAATGATGAAATAAGCAAGCCAAACAAGTCAGCAATATTCCTATTATCAAGTCATTAGAGATAAAAATGCAATGTACCATTAAAGATATAAGAGGAGAAGAACATCCAAGAGTGCAAAAGCATTTATGCTGCACAATCTTCCATGAGTTTTACACCTGTCTTTAATTACTGCAATCTTACTGAGAATGCAATGAAAATTTGTTCCACTAAGTAGACAAGAATTTTAAACTGTCACAAACCACTTAAAATAAAGTTCAGAGTAACAAAAGTAATTTATTTCAAGTTACTAAGCACTTTTGATTTCAAGAAAGAAATCAACTAGACTTGGAAATCTCTGTTTATGATCTTTGGGCATCAGTTTATTTTTTAGAAAATTCTATAATCAGTAGACATGAAGGAATGCAAAAGCAACAGTTAACATGGGTAATATGAATATCTGCTTCTTCTACAAAAAAAGTTGCTCCTTTGAGAATCTCACTGGATTCGAAGAAGTGCATTCTTTTATCTAATCGCTGAAAAATCAATACAACAAAGCCAGCCAGTGTTAGGATATGAGTTTCTGCAAACACAAGGGAACTAAAGGTTTGAAATAAAAAAAGATTTTTTAAAAATGGAGGATAAAAACTTTATTAAGCAGCACCAACATCTGTAGATGTGCATTCCCCTTTCAAAAAAGTTTACCACCCCAAAATACCAAGTGAAAACATGGTGGCAAGAGCTACAAGCAGGTAACAAGGGGAAGACAGTACTATAAAATCCAGCTTGCTGCCCCAACATGCCTATTTTACTCCACCCTTCATGGTGAGGCAGGAAACTGAAGCAGGACTGTGAAGATAGACGTACAGAGGGGAGGAAGGCCAGAACCAAGGACTGACTAGGGAAAATGGGGTTTCCTCTTCCTATAAAGCTTGCAAATTGCCTTCTCTTAAGTTCTAGTAAGAAAGAGTAAATTGCATCAGTGAAGTGCTAGTTGGTGTTCAGATTAGAACAGTAAAGAAAAGAAAAAGTCTTGAAGTCCATGTTCATGCTTTTCAGAACAGAGCATCTCAGTTCAGCATCTTCTGGTTGTGCAGAGCATCTATCCAGCTGCCCCACACAGATCAACTGCTGTGCAATTTGAAGTACATCCCAAACAGAGAATTAGTTCACTGAATAGCAAGTAGCATCATATGAGTTGTATAAGCCAGTCAAGCGGCAGTGCTAATCAATTGTCTCTGTACACATCCCCAAAACCTGAATTCAGGTACAGTAAGCTCTAATTAAGCAGAGACTGTTCATGAACACAGCTTATAGCCATGCTCTTAAATTCAATTCTCTTATCCCTGCCTTCTTGTGTGGATGGTGATAAAGGACTGTTAATTTAAAACAAATTGTGGTTCCCTGCCATGTCCAAATGGAAATGTTAACTCCCCACAACCTTACATTCTATACCTGAAAAAACCAGGGTTTAAAAATATATTGTGGAGAGTAAATAAACTCTAATTCATCAGTGGGCACACATTCATACATTATGGGGAACCCAGCTATCCTTGATCAAAAGCAAACAAAAACAGTGCAGTGTTCGTGTACAAATCTCAGCTTCATGAGAGTCTGTTGTAACATCTGAGAACAACCTAAGATCCTTCCTTCCACGGAGTTCAATGTTCCATAGAAACTAATACTAAAGCCGCTTCTGCACAGCCAAAAAAAAGCGCCCTGGGGATGGTGAAAACACCGTCCCTAGGGCGCTGTTTGCACATCTGCTGTAGTAGCACCATGCTCACCCCCCCCCCAAATGGCACGAAAACACTGTTTTCAAAACACGCTCCATGCGTGTGTTTTTTGAAAAGCGTCATCTTCCTGCTGGCATGGTCCGAAGGGCACCAGCGTGAGAGCGCCGCTTTCAGGCACTGCCTGTTTGTGAGTGTTGTTTACCTTGTGTTCCCTCTGAGGAGCCGAAGAGAGAAGGGACACACCCACGCTGCCCTCCAACCCCCGTGGGACAGAGGGCACCGTGGACATGTCACTTCCTCCCTCTGAAGCCTCGGAGGGAACACAAGGTAAACACAAGCAGACCGGGGGCGGCTCCATGCAGAGCTGCCTCTGCGGCGCACAGCAGCTTCGGCAGCATCTGCACAAGACCGTGCAAACAGTCTTGTGCCTCCACCGGCATTAATTAAGCTGGTGGACAGCCACTTCTGCCGCCATGCAGAAATGGCCTAAGTCTCTCACTAGGAAACGGAGGCTCTTTCCGCACATGCAGAATAATGCACTTTCAAACCGCTTTCAGTGCTCTTTGAAGCTGTGCGGAATAGCAAAATCCACTTGCAAACAGTTGTGAAAGTGGTTTGAAAATGCATTATTTTGCATGTGTGGAAGGGGCCAGAGAAAGGAAAAATGCAACTTGCCATTTAACATTCTGTTGCAGTTGATACAGTTTTTCAGGTGCTACTGAAAGCAGGTATCCTGCCTAATATCATGAGCGTGTAAAGTGCTATCAAGTTGCAGCTCACTTACGGTGACCTTGTAGCATTTTCAGAGATGTGGAATGGTACAGTACAGCCCAAACTCATAAGATCTTGAAAGCTAAGCAGGATTAGTACTTGGATGGGAGACCACCAAAGAAGATGTTGGAGAGGAAGGGTTGGTATTTGGCAAACCATCTGTACTTAAACCAAGCGTTGGCAAACCATCTCTTCTAAACCCCTTGCCTTGGAACCTCTATGGTGACACATGATGAAAAGGCAATTAACTTTGGGTATAATACAAAAATGGAACAATGGGAGGATATGTGATTGAAAACTTTTAAATCTATATTGTTTTTATCTTTTAAAATGTCTATAAAATGATGCAGTGTTGGTATTTGCTTTTGGACAAATTTGCAAAAATGTATAAAAACATTTTGAATGTGTGTTGGAAATGTTAACATCATGAAGGGTCATTTATGGCGGACTTGTAGTAAAGTAAAAAAACTGGATACAAATACATTTAACTATTCAGAAGTTATACAAATTATCTATACAATATGCAAATGAAGCCAGAAGCTTTTCTTTTGGGTCCCATGGTCAGATTGCTTGGGGAAAAAAATGGAACCTTGTTTCTCTATATGACATTAGCAGTGAGATTACTGTATGTGCAAAAACCATTGTAATATATACTATAACAACAAAATGTATTTAAAATCCATAAAATCTATTAAAACTTATAAATGTTAATAAAACATATTAAAATTCATAAAAAAACCATTTAAAAATTCATAAAAACTATTTAAAAATTCACATTACCAGATGGGGGAAACCATCTCTTCAGCCAAAGGCCAGGGACAATAGTTTTAATAAAAATTCTTAATAAAATACAGGGACACTACCACAACTCGTGTCCTAGACATTAGGCACATTTCTTCATGCAGTGCTTGGAATATTCTGCCACAGGAGGTGGTGATGGCCGTTAACCTGGATCCGCGGGAGTTAAAAGGGACTTGGACAGATTTAAATTGATCTATGGTTACCAATCTTGATCCTCCTTGATCTGAGATTGCAAATGCCTTGGCAGACCAGGAGCTCAGGAGAAGCAGCAGCAGCAGCAGCAGGCCATTGCTTTCACATCCTGCATGTGAGCTCCCAAAGGCATCTGGTGGGCCACTGCAAGTAGCAGAGTGCTGAACTAGATGAACTCTGGTCTGATCCACCAGGCTCTTCCTTATGTTCTTATCGTGTTACAAACAAAAATCAAATTTGGCTACTTAGCTTGTGCATCACACTGGCTACTCATTCTCAATTTGCAGTCCACTAAAACCCCAAGATCCTGTGCGTGTGTGTGTGTGTGTGTGTGTGTGTGTGTGTATACACATACACACACACACACACACACACACACACACACACACACACACACACACACACACACACACACACACACCCTTATATTTACTCTATTAAATCACATCTTGTTCATATCTCTCCATTCTTCCACTGTATCCAAGTCTGACTGTACCTTACCTCCATCTTCTAGTAGTGTTCTCTAGCCTCTCTCAATCTGGTGTCATTTGCACATTTAATGACTATACTTTTTTCTACCGAAAGATCTAAGTACAATTGTAAATTCATCCGCCACTTCTCCCTGGACCTTATTTGCAGCAGAATGCTCCGCGGAAGTCCTAGTGCCTGCCTTGTTGTTGTTGCCCCCCCCCCCCGCCCCCCCGGTCCCTTACTTTAAAAAAAATTAAATAAACAAATCACTCTTACCACTTTATAGGAGATTGAGGATTTAGTCAGAGAGGGGCACACAAAGTTATGTTTCATTTTTCCTGCTTCCCCACCCCGCACCTTAGAGATCCTACTTTCTTTTTTGTTGCACCTGTCATTTTGTGTCGGCTTCAGGAGCCTCCATGCTGCCATCGCCAGTGGCAGAACGTTCCCAGGAGTTTCCTCTGCTTGCAGATCATCCAATGTCCATTTTAATTTAAAAAGAAGATGAATACAGTTTGTTTTTCCTGGTGATCCTATATACATGTCGTTTTTGTGTTTATTTTTGTTTGGTTTTAAATGAACAATCTTTGTGGATTCAATGCCGCCTTATGAGAATCACAGTTGTTCAGAAGGCAGATCTACCTCCCATTAAGAAGCAATGGATAGACCTGGCCTCCATAGATTTTCTCATGGCTGTGATTGCTCATTTAAAACAAAAATAAACAAACAAACACAAGAACAACATGTGCGTGGGATCACCAGGAAAAACAAATTTTATTATCTACTTTTTACAATTGAAATGATCATCGGATGAGCTACAAGCAGAGGAAACAAAAGTTGCACTTAAAATTATTATTTAATGCTTACAGAGATTCGGGACAATTTTTACCTATGGAAACATGCAACTTTTACTGACTTCATGACTGACTTCACTTAGATCTTTCGGTGGAAAAGGATATGGTCCCTTCATATTCTCATCTGGATTGCTGATAAAAATATTAAAAACCATTGAGCCCAAAACTGGACCCTGTGGCATCTACCCTCCAATCAGACAAGAAGCCATTAACTACTACACTTTGGATGCAATTATTCAACCAATTCTCAACCCATCAAACCACCCTAAAACCTAATTCACACCTCTTCAACTTGACGATCAAAATATCATGGGGAACCTTACTGAATGCCTTATCCACGGTATCTCACAATCACAATCTCACAATCTACCAAACCTAAACCAAATGAGATTAATCTGACAGGATTTAGTAGGGATAAATCCATTCTGACTGTTTCATATCACCAAGCTATTCACTAGATCTGTATAAATCCAATCCAAGACTGTTCCTGGAACAGAGGTTAAACTGACCAGCCAAAAGTTCCTTGGACTATCCTTCCTTCACTTTTTAAAAATTGGGAAATTTGCCCTTCTCCAATCATGGAAATTCATTAACTGAACAGGATAAAGAAAAGATGGGAAGAATACACTGAAGAGAGAAATGAAGGGATGACAAATTCCTTCCAAGAAGAACCTTTTTGAGAAGAGCCTATGATTTTAGAAAGTGACTGGGACAAACAAATCACCAGAAGCAGATGGGATACCAACAGAGCTATTCCAAGCCACAGAAACGGAGTCCATCAAAAACATAATGTGTTTTTCAGCTCTACATAGAGCTCTCTGTTCATCCGAGTTCTTGGATCTCCTACCATGCTTCCATCTTGTTGGAATGGCTACAGTTTGAGTTCAGAACAACTCAGATTTAAAAACAGTTCACCCTGCATTTGTTCGTTTCCTTTCCAACACTCTTTTCCATGGAGTCCTTCCCATTATCTCTCTAAATTTACAAAAATCAGTCCTGCTAAAATCCAACATACATATTTGACAACAAACACCTTTTAACAGTCCACAAAAGAGAGAATTCTAATAACATGCGATTGCTTCCATTCTCACTTCATCTACCAACTCTTCATCTCTATGAAAGCATAGAGGGCATGTTCCAGTACACATCAGGGAAAATAAAATTGCCCATAGCCACTAGATCATATTGTTTGGATATACTGGCCAGTTGTGCCAAGATGAGAGCATACTTCTCCTCAGCCTGATCAGATGATCTGTAATAAAATTCAATCACAACACAATTGGTCCACCCATTACTTATTCTCACCTAGACATTTGCCACAGCACCAATATTTCCTAACAATCATACCCTTTCCTAATGTACAAAACTGCACCTTCTCATCTCTGACTCTTGCAGTTCTTTTTAAACAACTTGTATCCCTCCACTGCCAGACTTCTATCATGAGGATCATCCCACCAAGTCTCCATAATGCCTACCAAATCATAGCACTCCATTCAGATTAAAATTTCAAGCACCTCCTGCTTATTTCTCTGTACTTCGGGCATATAAACACTGCAAACATTGTGCCCCTGAGCCTGTCATCCCTCATCATTTTGGGCTCATTCCAGAGACCATTAATTATTTCAAGAAGAGCCATGTGTCTTTAGGTCCTTACAGTGCACCAGAACCAAAATGAGTAAAGTGTGTTAAACAAAATTTCCCTGCCAATAACAGATTAAAACATAAAACTAACACTGTCTTTATGTTATTAGAACACCTGTATTCAAAATACTGTTATTCTTGTCAACATTTCTAGCATCGAATATCCTTATCAGCCATATTAACATTAAAATTTTATCTGTTAGATCTATACCTTTCAAAAAGATGAATCTTCCAAATAACGAAAATACCTGTGTCCAGAGATGGTGGCAGCTACTGCACTGGACTTCACCAGAAGCCTGGGTTTCCCCGCCACCAAGGCCAACCCCAGCACATGTACGTGTTCCCAGACAATGCCTGGTGCTCCCCCAACCCACCAATCACTGCCCAGCACCCTTCCAGCCACCATCCAGTACTACCCCACCTCCCCTGCACTCACCCAGTGCATGTCAGGGCAGCCCAGGAGGACAACACCAGTCACAACAGGGCCTACAGCTGGCCTCACTTTGGCAAAGAATGAGATGAGACCCCCAGCATCAGTGATGGGTGAATGAGGATGGCAGGAGGGCCAGCATGGGGGCGTGAAGGTCCAGCTTTCCGGCCCCAGCCCACCAGAAGCCTGGCCTTGATGATGCCTCCAGATGGGAGGAAGGAAGCAGCCCCTGCCTTTTCGAAGCTTAAAAGGCAAATGGGGTTGCAGGCCAGGCAGCCAATAGGCAACAGCCCGCCAGAGGGACAGCCCACAGTCCAATGGGGAGTTAGGGGAATGGCTTAAGAGGGCAGGACTGGGAGGGGGCAGGGAATAGGAAAGGGCAGGACACAGAGGGAGCAGGAGGAGGAAGGAGGAGTGGAGAGAGCAAAAAGGAAACACTTCTTCACGCAACGTGTGATTGGTGTTTGGAATATGCTGCCACAGAAGGTGGTGATGGCCACTAACCTGGATAGCTTTAAAAGGGGCTTGGACAGATTTATGGAGGAGAAGTCGATTTATGGCTACCAATCTTGATCCTCCTTGATCTGAGATTGCAAATGCCTCAACAGACCAGGTGATCGGGAGCAACAGCCACAGAAGGCCATTGCGTTCACATCCTACATGTGAGCTCCCCAAGGCACCTGGTGGACCACTGCGAGTAGAAGAGTTGGACTAGATGGACTTTGGTCTGATCCAGCTGGCTTGTTCTTATGTTCTTATGTTCTTATGAGCAGAGGGATGAGGATAGCAAGTTAGGGAGACAGAGTATGAGTGAGAAAGAGAGAGGGAAGGAGGGATGAGGAGAGAGGCCTGGACCCAGAAAGATCTGGCAGCCTGGGTAGGTGAGGCCCAATACTGGTCTACCACACAGACCAACCAGTTGCACCCATGCCACAGTCAACTCAGGAGCGGACCTTGACCCAGGGCCTGGGACAGGCAAGGCCAGCTGAACATCGGCTCCCAAGCCACCTGAGAAAGAATGGGCCAGAAATCACCCGGGTAAGGGGAAGGAGTGACGGCACACCCAGCAAATCCAGGCTGGGAGAGGGGAAAACCCCACAACCTAAACAATTGGCATTTATATATAATGCAACTTCAATTTGTATTTAGTGGGTCAAATTTTGAAGGTAACATAGGGTAGATGTGTTGGCAGAACCACCCCTTAATCCACAATTCAAGCTCTAATTTGTTTCAGTGTTCAGAGATGAAATAGAAGTTAGAGCAAGTTAAATGAATAGGAAAGATCTTCTTTTCATTTCTTCCATTTGATGCCAAAGTGGCTATGCAAAGAATGCTAGAGGTCTCATTCCTGACATACAGAATTGGATGATATAAAGTATTCCCTGCCAATTCAACAAAACATAGAATTCCAAGAAAATATTATTACACAGATAGGTCATGTTGGAATACCTTGAAAGGACACAGCCAGAGACCTACAGTTTGTAATGTGGGAATTTGTATCTGCTTGTTTCTTAGTACTGTTCATCTTGGCTGGTAGGCCCAGTCTGCTATAATGGTTTAGCAGAATCAGTGTGAAGTGCATCTTCACACTATGAAATAAAACTTTCTGAACACAGAGGGTATTTGATGGAGCCTATTTTCGGCAGATCTGGCAGAGTTTTTATCTTGTGTTGTTTTTATCTTGTTGATGGACTGTTATATTGTTTTTGTGCATTCTCAAGTTCACTTTGTTAGCTGCCTTGAGTCTAAATAAGGTGGGATATAAATATTTGAAATCAATACATACCTGACACATTAATCTATAAAAGCTCCCCTAATGTGGTTTACTAACTCAAGGAGGTCATGAGAGTTAATCAAAACCTTGCTCCCAAAATGTATCCCACCAGTTTTGGTAACAGAGAAGGCGAAGCCTGTTAAATGGAGCAAAAAAAGTTCACCTATTCATTATGAAGCCAGTATGCATTGCTCTCACTTTTATTGGGGCTCAGAACATCATGACACAACCAAGCATGAGTAGTTAGATAACATCATCATTTTTAAAATGGTCCCTAACACTGCTGGGGGGACAGCAAACAAGGGTAAACTGGAGTGGAAAAGATATGGTTCTGAGGGTTTTCAAGGGCACACTGAAAGTCCACGAAAACCAGGCTTTTGTGCTGAACACAAAATTCAGGCACAATTATCTTTGGAATAGCAAACTAATGTAATCTGTAACAAATACTAATGCTGCTGGGATACACACTTTAGTGCCATGGCAGCAAAACCTGAAACATTCTATCTGCTAGCTTTAAAGGGACAGCACTCCTTACACTAAAACGATAGTAATTAAGGTGGGTGTGAGGAGGTGCATGAGCATAAATATGCACTGCCCTAATGCAGCATAGTTTCTCAAGCAGGAATATCGGAAAAGTTGTCACAGCGTTAGTTCATCCCCCTGGGCAGGGAAATTCAGCAACACTGTGCAAGATTTATGCCCTCTCTCTTCTTTCTAGGCTTCATTCAACAGGGATGGAAGAGGAACAGACACAAGCGTGCAGTTTAATAGCTTCCATTGCACAAGTGTCTTTCCCATTTAAGTTAATACTGAACTGTTACAACCATGGGGTGGGAGGCAGACAAGGAAAAGACATAAGGAACAGGAGATGGGGAATAGTGAAAACAGAGCATCTGGGCTGGCAAATGTTCAAGGCAGGGTGGATGTACAAATCCCTGAATATAATATAGTTTCAAACTCTTGGACCCAGATATTCAAAGTATCAGTCAGGATAACAGAGATATTTCATATATAAAGCAGCTAACTGCCTCAGTCATCAGCTTCAAAAACACTTGCTGTTTTAAGTCTTCCGAAGAAGAAGATTGAAGAATGATGTCAGCTATCTTACAACACATAGAACATTTAAATACAAGGAGGCAATTAGACAAATTACAAATGCAATATGGCGTATTTTTGCTTTTCCATCATCAAGCATCCATAGATTTTATGTGGCATGCGTGCATTAACAAGCCTGATTAAATCACCACCCTATATCTACCGAAAGGAAAATTCTGGATATGCTTCCTATGTTAATCTCTGCATATTTGTCACAACAGTGCAGTGATTACATTTCAATTCTAACAACTTAAAAAGTTCAGGGATACCAGTAATTATTAACATAATTAAATATGCATAAATGCATTGAAAATTTCAAAATAATGAAAACATGAAACAAGATTATGTTTCTTTCAGGGCAATTGTCTTATACTATATTCTCTGTTAGAAGAAAAAGTAATCCACTGTTATACTTGCCTTTAAATAGTATCAAAGGGCTATTACTTTGAAAGCATGACCCATTCCAAATTGTACTCAGAATGATAGAAGCATAACCACTCTGGTTTCAAATAGCCTTTCCAGAAGGCCAAAATCCTCAAACATGAACACACACACACATCAGATTTATGGACTTCTCTTGCATCATACTGAAACAGCATAAGACTACCAACAAAGTATAAAAGAAATTCAGCACTAAAAGAACAGAAACAGCAGGGAGATTTTGAAAACTTCTTAAAAATGAAACAGGGGGTGGGGGGTGGGGGTTAGCTTGAGCAAAACCTGTAGACAATTTGGTACTTACTTTAGAGGCCCATGGCTGCAGACAGTTGGCATAACAACGAACAAGAAAAGCCATTTCCTAGGTTGAAGGGGAAAGTTTCCACTCACACAAAAAAGCCACAGAAAAGAAAGTGAAATTTCCAGAAGATTCTCTTTATAAACCATAAACCAAATATAGTGGATCTTGAGGCACAAGATTAGGCAGAATTTGTTTCACAGTGATAAATTATAGCTCCTACTGTGTTTCAGTGGCTTTTGGTGTTGAAATAATTACTGCAAAAAATAGTCTAAGAAACACATAACTGAACAGTGAAAATTTTCAGCGTGATTTAGTAGGCTTCTCCAGGCAAAACTTGAGCCTGAAATAGCAGAACTAAAGTAGATTGTAGGAGTTATAAGTTAAACACAACAGTCTAGGAAAAGAAGAATCCTGAATTCCTGTAAATAAAGGCACGGTCATAGCTGGTTAGTCTTCCACTGCCCTTCTCCACATCTATACATTTTAAGATGCAAGTATAGTTTTGCAAAGAATCTTCTTCAGTAGATCTTGTGTGACTGAAGAATCCTTCATATCAAAGTTTCTTCTTTATACTCCTGCTCATCATGACTGCCAGATTGTATCCATGCACAGTTAGTATCTTCAGGGTATAGATCTAAATTCTAACAGGTTTGCACTACAGAATTGTTCAAAGCCTCTGCAATCAAAACCATTTTCCTCCCCCACCTTCCAATGCAGAATTTAAAATGCTGCAGTATAGCTTAGAATTCTAATGTATCAGCCAGATACAAGGTTAATCCAAAACCAGCTTTACCAATTAAAACAAATCTAATGCATTGCAAAAGGCAACATCCACAGCAAGACTGAATGCTCGAGTCCTAATTCCTACTATCTTTGCTCGTTTCTCAGCAGCTCCCTCAGGAGAAGCTCTCATCGATTGGATGCTCCGCAGCAAGATGAAATATCTAATAAGGAGGAGAGAGAGTGGGAGGGGAATGGAGCTAAAAGGATGACATCACCTGTATAGAAAGCCTTTAGAAACTGCATTAGATCAATTGGCTACTGTATCTGCAGATGCAGCCAGTGCATCTTTATTGACCTAGTATAAACACACCTCTGTACAACAACAATTCAGCAAAACATAGTCTGTTACATTTCATGTCACTGTGATGATCTGACAGCACACACATTCCGTTAAGCAGTTTTTTTTACCCACTTAATCTTGAAATGTGTACATCTGCTCACATTTCCTTCTAAGCACTATCAAGGGCAAAGCATATTTCTTATCACTGTGTCAAATTTAACACAAGCTTAGCATTCATTAACTATCATTCATTATCTTTAGGAGACTTTGCACAACCAAAAGGTCTTATAATGTCAGAGACTAATTCCCCCTCCCCCAATATGTACAATGTGAAAGGAACACAAAGACATAATTTTGCTGTTCTGGTAAATAATTTTGCACTCAATGTAAAAGAGAACCATATTATATGTTTAGTAATGTTGGTACCTAGAAAATACATTCTGGGGAACAGCTTACAAGTCACTAAGCCTCTGATGCTGGGAATATTTACATTGTTCCTTGTTCTTACTATAGCCAAAGCCTAAAGAGGAGATCCAGAGAGGTGCCTAACCATAGTTACAAAATGGATGTGCTCTCTTCTTGCAACGTATATTACTTTTATAACATCCAACCACAACAAAGTTCCCCGTTTTCCTCATGTGCAGTTACTCCCCTCCATAACCATCACTGGTGGTTGCAAATTTGTCATCCATTTCTCACTTTCTCAAATATCTAGATTGGAGGCCCTATTTCAGATGCTTCCAACCACCTGAGGTCTGACGTGTGGCAAACCAAAAATGCATGTTCTCAGTTATGACACCAAAATTGTGGGTGAAGACTTGGCTGTTTTGTTGATATTACTTCCTTTCTTCCTGTTTATGTGTATATGACTGTGTGTGTGTGTGTGTGTGTGTGTGTGTGTGTGTGTGTGTGTGTGTGTCTTGTTGAGTTGTTTTTACTGTTTTCTATATATGCATTGTAAAAATGTGTCATACTGTTTTTACTATTTGCCATCTTTGGAACTCTGAACTAGATGGAAAGACAGCACAAAAATGTTTTTTAAAAATAAATAAAATCCATACACACCTTATTAGACTCCAGAATGAATTTGAATTCCTACTGAGATTGTGGTGAACGTTGGGTAAATAAATAGAAATGTCAATAAATAGAAATGTGTACTTCACTCTCAAAGTACTACAACTTTAGTCCTACTGCACAGCATTTTGTCTTTACATTTGCTTGTGTGCCACAATCAAAGTTGTTCCAGAACAATCCTTAGGTTAAATGAATAAACCAGGTAAAATATTATAACAAAGAGGCCCTTTTAATGAAAGTATGCATAAACTAGTCCAACATTGCTTTTGTGGCCAAAGCAAGGCACTTTGTAACTGATCCACAGATTCACTTCAGTCACTATCGTCTGAAAAGAAATTAGCCATTCCAAAGGGACTGGTGTGCTAGTCTGCTGCAAAAGAATAGGAAAGAAGTCTAGACTCTAGAGCCACCATAAAGCATGCTGGAATAAATCTGGTTAGTCTTTCAGGTGTTGCTAGGCCCCTAAAATATACCAATAAGGGGGGGAAAGTAGCTAATGCCCCAATCTGGTTAAAGAAGTCTGCAGCTACACTTTTGCATGTGACCATAAAATACTATCACTGCTTTATTCAAGAACAAAATGGAAACAACATTCAACACACTTGTGTTACAGATAGATTGCTGTTTATATGTAAACAGCAAGTGTTATTCACAGTTTTTCTATTATTATGAGATAAATTTTAAGGCATACTTATCACTGCTTGAGAACACAAGAGAAACTAATCAGCATTTAAAATAATCTCATGCTTTTTGTTCCAACAAAGGCAGAAGATGAGTCCAACTATGCAGCTGTGCTCCACTTTTTTAAATGATTCATGTGACACTGCTCCAAAGCATGAAAGTACCAACTCCCTGCAGGGGATTAGATTTCCAAAGACCTTCTTTAAAAATAAAAATTAGGTGATGCATAATTTGAGTGATACTGCTTGCTTTAATGTAATGTTTCAAACAAAAACCAGCGAAATTAGGCTTTTTCTTTTGCCTGGACAAACACACAGATTGTTGTTCTGTTAAACTAGAGAGCTATAGGTCTCACAGCCGCCTTTTAGAATTGCTGCATTGTGCCTGACATTTAATCTACTCTTCACATTTTGGCATATTCACCATATTTTACAACTCCTGTAAACATAGGCTCAATAATGGGTAGGAGGGGATTCGGTTCCTTCTAGTTTTGCCTTTAAGTGAAGATGACATCATCCTTTTCCTCTTCTTACAAATCAGACCGCAGCTCCTGCAACACCCTGGGGAATATATCCAAGACCTTCCATGCAAGCTTACCAGCCTAACAGCTAGATGCTGGAGAAAAGACTGACCTGATTCCAAACTGGCGCCCATCCAGAAATGAAGTTTCTTTATGTTACTGTGATGCAAGTGCCTTAACAAATTATCTGCTGAAAACATCCCTCAGAATACTGCTACCAAGCAGGGAAATACATCTGACAGTTATCACAATAAAAGGATGATTGTAAAGTTAGCACAATCAAGGCTGCAAAAAATACACTTCATTTTAAAAGGACTATAAATGATAGCAAATGTCTTGTTCTCATTAAATATCTTGTCCAATAAACTAAGGAGAAAAATAGGGGAAAATGGGTCCATGGATTTGGTGGAAAGAAGCACTATTTGTTCCTCTAGTCTGAATGTTTGAATAGTTTAAGTTTTACACAATTTCAGTAGGACTAAAACTAGTATCCTTTAAAATGAAGACGTGCACTATTTGTTAAGGGCCCTGTTTTATATCAAGAATTATGCCAAAACATGTGCAAGCTGTCATCATAGGGCTCCTGGCTCAATAGCTGATTTCAGGTGAAGACCTAGAAATGCCAGCTGCCCCAATTCTTCAGTAACACCATGAACACAGCCATTTGATCAGGTGAATCAATGTACTCTATGTAGAAAAAGAAGGAAGTGGGAGGAAGGGTGTCAGTCTGACAGCTAGCAAGTTACTTGTGCTTCTGTAAACCTCTGCATTGAGAGATGTGTTCAGGAAACTGAAAATACCTGATGATTGAAAAGCAATTCCACAAAGTGATCTAAAATTAATTATAACCTTAAAAGTACAATTTACTACCGTTTGAGTGGGACAGGGCACAGCAACAAGAGGTCAATGCAGCACACACAGGTGCTTGAAATATATCTTTTGATAGCCAAAACAAAAAGGATCAATGATGAAAATTATTGGCAAATGAGGCAGAAATTGACAGCGTCTCCATGCTGAACTAACAAGCTTTATGTGATTTACCGTACGCGTACACACTCATACACAAACATTATTGAAATTAAATATAGTCCATGAATTATTGTATTTTCAATTACATTCCACACACTTTGAGTTCTAAATTTCTACTCTGAGATTTTTCACCACTGTAGAGACAAATGTATTGGGAAAAAATCCCTATTAACTGCTTTCCTCCTTCATAGTGACATTATGTTCTGACACAGGCTGTTTAATGCACACTAGCTTTCACTGCATCGAAAAGCTTGCTGCCATGCTGTAGAAAAATTCTACAAAAAACAACACAAAGATTCTACAGTGATATGAAAATGTAAGCCATCCAACAGGAGAAAAGAAGGGGGAGGAGAAAGAAGGAAGGAGGGAGGGAGGGAGAGGCAGGAGGGGGGTGTAAGAGAGAGGCTGTCACCAGAACTAAAATGATGTCAGCTTCTAAAATTAGAATCAGCTATACAGAGGGAACAATAAAAAAGCACCAGATTCAATTTCCTCTATAGCTGCTGTAGCTACTTTTTTCTCAGATAATGTGCTATATATGAAAGGTCATCTGCCATTTAAACGTTTGACATTTATATTTTTATAAAACCAATTTTAAATGCATATGAATTGCTTCATTCATTGTGGAGCCATGGCTGTTTCATATGTTAACTGGACCCATGCATAGTATGATCAGCAAAAGCCATCTCTCTCTCTAACTCTGCAAAGACAAAACATATCTCTATATGGAAGCCACATTTACTTTTATTCATAGGCATGTCAATTAAAACTATTTGCATGTCAAAATTAAAATTATTTGCATGGTCTCTCTTAACAGAAAGAAAAATATTACATATAACAATGTTACCAAAAAGTATGTATGACATTTGGGAAGTGTAACAAAAAGAGGTTTTCATATGAACCTAAAATCTTATTTCATAATTCCATTTCTTTGGACACAAACCTATACAGTTTAGAACGCTCATAAATTCAATGCCAGCATCCAAACTTTTTGCCTCAGCTTAAAAACTAGAACCCAAGTGAGTCCAAGGACTAACATATTTTTCTCTTGAACTGGCAACCATTTCAAATTGACTCCTCGAAGTGTATGCACTAATGCATGATGTGACACATATCATGGTGTCCTTGTGCCTGATATGGACAGTTTGCATGCTACTGCTCCATTTCTGGAAGTGGTTCCAACTGATGTGGAAGAGACACACATGATGCATGTTACTGTAGCAGAATGGAGACTACTGTGCTTTTAGAGATACTTGGAATTTCTACAGCATGTCAGAGCAGCTAGATTGCAGTCACTGACAGCAATTCATCAAGTACCCAGTCATATATTCAGTTTTTCAGGAATGAATACAGGAACTCAACCAAAATCACAGAGTTCACAGTGAATGGTGATGGCCCTAGTCATATGGAGCTTTATGTACCTATCAGAGTCTCAGAAAGACAAGAATTGAAAGACATGCCCACCAGATATAAGTTGTCATGTAACACTAGATCTAAAAAGAGTTGTACATTTCTTCACCCATTGAATAGGCATAGAAAGGTGTATTTCTACTTATAATTTTATTGTGTGTTCACTGAGATGTAATGTAAATTAAAAATCTATGTTAAATCTTTTAAATCTTGTGATGCAACATGCAAGCTGTCACTTGTGGAGTTAAACTGGAAACAAAATAGGATGCCTGCCTCCAGATGGAACCTGGGGATCACCCAGAATCACAGCTCATTTCCAGACTATAGAGATTGGTTTCCCTGGAGAAAACATATGCTTCAGAGGATGGACTCTATAGCATTGAACCCCACTGAGATCCCATCACCCCCCGATTCAATCTCCAGGATTTTCCCGACCTGAATCAGGCTAGTGGCCAGGGGAACCCAGCAACCCTAAAGAAGGACTTCCCACCATCTCACTCCCATTGAAGCCTATTGCATGAACCCCATTGAATCCTGCAATTGAACATTAAATAAAGCATCTAGAAGTGCAGGAGGGAATGTAGAGATTTACAGTAGGAGAAAGAAATCACCAGAATCTACTTTTAGCTCTTCTGCCTACAACAGTGCTATTCTGTATGTGACAGGAAGGTTAGATTCCCCCATTCCCTAACAATGACCAGTGGGAGCCGACAAAGTTAGTGAAAGGACAGTTAAAAAACAGGAAACCTAAAAGACAGCAAGTAGGGAATTGGAAATGAGTCTCACTGTGTCTGAAAAGGCAGCAATTGATACAAATCTTATCTTGTAAAGAAGGTTTTACGGTGAATGGAAACTATTATATTTGTTGAAGGACAGAGAGGGTGAGAGAGGCAGCAAAAGATGGAACGAAGTAAGAGTTGATTGCGATAAAAGTGAAAACGGCATCTAGTGGTGAAATAATAAACTACAGAACTGTGGTGGAATAATAAATTACAGAACTGTACCAACCATTTTAAAACAACAGAACTGTAAAAATAAGACAAAATGACTGGTAACGCATGGAATAGAGCAGCATCTGACATCCAAGTGGATCCAATGCAGAAGATGGAGTTGATGTTAAGTCCCATGCAGAAAGAGTTAACGGAGGTAAAGCAACAAATGGATCATATTGATACAATGATTGTGGAAATTTAAAAAATAAGGAATGAAGTACACAGAAAGAAATGCACCAGCAAGCTGAGAAATTAGTCTGGCTAGAGTTAAAGCAAAAAAAATGTGCATTAAGAACTAGGGCCATGTCAGAGAAAGATGGGGAAGATCTTAAAAAAGATTTTATCCTAGAACTGGCAAGATTTATGTCTTTACCCATTGAAGAAACCAAAGCTATGGTGGATAAAATATACTGAGTAGGGTCAGTGGCTGCTAAGAAAAAAATGCCTGAGAATTGTGTGCTATAACTGACAAAAAGAGCTTTCAAATAAATTCTGTCTAAACACTACAGTCAAAAAATGCAATATCAAGACCAGAATTTGATTATAATGAGGAAGCTGCAAAGAAAGACTTTAATGAAGCAAAACAAATACAAATTTCTTCCCGACTCCATGAAAAATACAGGAATCCCTTTCAGATGGCTACTGCCAGAAGGTCTCAGCTTTACCTTTACTGGAAAATCACAAATATCCAGACTGCAAGAAAGTTCTTCAATAAGAACAAAAAAGATCTGCAGACAATGCTCACCTTCCTGCAAACAATACTCTCTTTCTGACTGTTTTAATTTTAGAGTAGGTACTAACAAACACATATTAATTCAAGGATCTGCAAGATGAGTTAGAGTTAAGGGATTTGGAGCAATTTGTAATGTTTAGGAAAATGTAATAAATAACTGATATATTATAGGTGCTTGTAACCATTAGAAAGGATAAAAGATCTAGGTAAAACTTGTTGACATATATGTTGATATGATGCCTAAATCTGGTTCTGTATTAGTAAATAGCCATGGGGCTAATTTTCATAAAGATGGAAGGAAATTAAGAACGCAAATTTTGAAGATAGTCTGCACTTCCAGTATTATGCTAGATGGGGCCCACCAAGAAACAGTAATCAACGTAAGGAAGTATTGCACCTAACTGTCTGTCGGGGAAGATCCCAGCACTGCTATACACTTTGCAAAAGATCTGGGGCCATGGCCAACTGAAGGCAAAACCGTTTACTCATATTTAGAGGCACCACACCTAAATGTCAGGCACCTGCGGCTGGACAGACTTATTAAAATATGTTGCTGTGAAGACGCCCATAGCAAAGCCTGAGTAAGGGCTACCAGAGATAGAACATCTGTCAGGGAAAATATGCAGGACTTGTAAAAATGCAAATGCATACCAAAGATTTGCAAACTCAAAATGGAGTGCCTTTCACCAGACTTTTGATTAATCAGGAAAAGGAGCTGGAGAATAACCCTGATGCCCTGAGGGGCTTTCCTGATCACCCCGTTATAGCACAAAGACTGAATTTCCCTCAACAGCAGTAGAGGTAAGTGACAGGTAGCATACTGGAACTCAGAGAAAAAACTGACAATGAAGAAAGTTCCAAATAGTAGCCCAACTGTCAGGGAGATAGTATCTATGTGACTGAGATGCATTCCTACCTCAGTGTAACTGCTTGCAACAATTAATCAATGCTGCTAAAAGATATACCGTATATATAAGATATATCATATGTATAAGTCGACCCGCATATAAGTCGAGGCACCTAATTTTACCACAAAAAACTGGAAAAACTTATTGACTCACGTATAAGTCGAGGGTGGGAAATGCAGCAGCTACTGGTAAATTTCAAAAATAAAAATAGATACCAATAAAATTACATTAATTGAGGCATCAGTAGGTTAAATGTTTTTGAATATTTATTTCAAAGAAAAACAGTAAACTAGTTCTGTAAGTGGAAAAGAGGGTCAACAAGAACAATATGGTATCAACAATAACTTTAAAAGTACAAAAACCTTAGCTTTTTTTGTAAGGAAGGGTTTTAAACAATGGATCTTACAATAAAAACTGGAATGAACATGCCTGTTCACTGTGATTCAAAACTACCCTGCTTTTTAAAAGAATAGTTCATTATTTTTAGTGTACATCTTTTTAAAATTGCACATGGCAATTTTACTTGTGCAGCCCACAATGGCAGGTGTCATTTTAGAAGGGGCATTCACACAACCTGTCAGGGGAGGAATGTTTATGTTAGCAGTACCAACATTTCAGAGTATCTTTAGGAGACCCTCCTGATGATATCACCCAGGTTTAGTGAAGTTTGGTTCAAGGGGTCCAAAGTTATAGACCCTCAAAATGTAGCCCCATCTACTATTAGCTCCCATTGGAAACAATGGGGGATGGGGACACCCCTTTGGGGGTCCATAACTTTGGACCCCCTGAACCAAACTTTACCAAACTTGGGTGGTATCATCAGGAGTGTCACCTGAGGATACCCAGAAATTCTGGTGCCGCTAGCAAAAAACTGTGCCCCCTGGTGGCCGACAAAATAAAAACCCTAAAATATTTTTTAAAATACACCTGACTCATGTATAAGTCGAGGGGGGCTTTTTCAGCACAAAAAACATGCTGAAAAACTTGACTTATACACGAGTATATATGGTATGTAACCACTGCCATTTGGAGCATTCTTTGCTTGATCTTTACTTTATGGCTCCACACGCTTTGTAGATAACTAGGCTTTCCCTGACACCCTGGTCCTATGGAAAATGGAGCACATCCATTATCTTGTGGGGGCAGGGATCCAGGTGGCTTTCTCATACTATCTGCCACCGACCCTGGGGCTCCTTATCTCTGGAGACTCTTTTTACAACTTTTTGGGAAAATGGGAGGGGGGACTCGCTTTGGGGATAAGGGGGATGGCAAAGACCAGGTTTGTCAGAACTTGCTTTGCCATGCTTTGGTGTTTCAATGCCTCATCAATAAACACTACTGATCAATAACGCAGAGTTTGCTTATTTGCTTAAGGTTCGAGATCTAACACCAGGTGAGACAACCTCTGAAAAAAGCAACCAACATGTAGTCAGGAGGCAGAAGTCCTTCCCCATGGCTGATTCCTGGGAGAAGACATCCCTGACTACTACTCCTTTTGGTAAGATGTAAGCATGTGCCATGGAACTGAAGGAAGACTGGGCAGCTTCGATACCTTTGTGGTGGTGAATGATACTATATATATTCCATAATTTCTCTTAGGCAATTTTGGATTATAGGACGCAGAAAGTAAATTGAAGTGACAATGTTTCTCAAATATTATATTTAATACATTTTAATGCATAATAAACCCTACAAGCATTAGAGCAACTGTGAAGTCATTCAGGGGAGTTGCTTTAAAAGAAGGATTAAAGAAATTGATAACCCTTTTTGCATTAAGAATAGATAAACATTAAATCTAAAGAATCTGGCCACGTTCCAGGTTTGATACATACTTTGAATCTTCTGATTCAATTAGCTACAGAGAATTCTACAACTACTATGCAGTCCTGGTATGGTTGCTGTTAAGTAGTAGAATGATTTGCAAGTATTGATCACATTCTGGGAGTAGGCAGCCACAGACTGGCACTTCCATCTCCCTTCCCATTATGAATAGGACAGGAAGATGGAGACAATGCACTACTAAAGTAACCAACCACCATGAGGTTATAGTGCAGTGATTCTCAACCAGGGTTCCGTGGTACCCTGGGGTGCCATGAGCATGTCCCGGGGTACCATGACAATGCTACGCCTGCCCTCCCACACCGGAATCAAATGGATTTTAAAGGGGGTGGTTGGAAGCCTCATGGGCTCTCTTTAAACAACACTGAAAAACAGCATTGTTTTATTTGCCTAAATTTGGCGTGGATTGGGGGGGTAGATTTAAAGGAAGGTCTCCCTTTAAATCCCCCCAATCCATGCCGAATTTAGGAAAACACACAACGCAGCTGTCAACACTGCTTTCCCTCCCCTCCCCCTGCTTGCCACTCCCCCCACCTACAGGCCAAAACCGGAAAAATCCCTAAAAAAATGCAAAAAAAATAATCAAACGAACCTCAAGGGTACCCTGAGATATGAAGAGCAAGGTCAAGGGTACCGCAATGTTGAAAAGGTTGGGAAACACTGCTATAGCGTATAGCCTTAGAAGTGTCTCATTTGTTTTAAAATCAGAACAGAATTTTCCTATTCTTAAATTCCATTATAATGTTTCTAAAAAGTTTTCAATAGACAAGGGAACTCTATTTTTTTCAATTCAAAACCAAGTCCAGTTCTCACAAAAAATAAAGCCCAAAGTGGTGGACATGAACAGAAAATGGTCTTCTACAAGATCAGAAAATACTTTAATTTCTTTTCATTTGATATATTTGATTATTTGTTCCCTTGATACAGAAGCCCAGGAAGATCATCACCCCTTGAAAGCTGTTTGGAAAGAGATGTCCAGAGATTCATAAGTGTCTTTAGTTTTATTTCCTGTCTCTCTTTTGTTAGTTTCCTCGCACAGAGAAAGACTATCCAGGTCCAAGGTAAATGAACCTGCAAAACATTTTAACATTTTTGAAATAAATTATTGGGGTTAAATGTGCCACCCAAATAACCTGCAACATCTGCTCATGCACAGATGTTACAAAGTGAAAAAAGTGGGGGGAATTGGTAGGGAATTGACCAGATAAAGAATGAAAGTATCCAATAGAAAATAACATGTTAACAGGGGGAAGAGAAACTCATATTGCCAAGAAAATCTAATCCATGTACACACTTGGGAGGGGCAGTTAACAAAATAAATTACAAAAACCTGAAGTATGGACGCTCAAGTCTCAGCTGGTAAAGTGCCATCAGTCCCTTTATTACTTAGTCAGACAGAGCTCGAGGGACATGCCTCTGATCCTCCTGGGCATAAACTCCAGGAAATCACCCTAGCAAGGTAAACTGCTTAAAAGGTGAGTTTCAGAAAACAGTTACTATGGTATCTGTAGCCATCAAGGCCCAAGTACTAGTTTCAGACTGAAGCCTTCTGAAGTCCAAGACACCACAACATATAATTAAAGTCATTAATTAAAATTGTACAAGGAATAAGCATGCAGAAATAGCAAGCAATGATAAAACAAAGCTAAGATTAAAAGACCAACTACAGTTACAAGCATTGGTTCTAATATCCAGATACTATCCAAAAGGCCTAGGTCTTTAAATAGTCCAAAATGAGGTTTCCATTCAGCAAAGACTCGCCAATAAAACAAGATGCCAGGCTCAGGGTATGTTCCTGGGGTACATCGGCCCCAGACCATTTAGGGCTTTGTATGTTAATACCAAAAGCTTGAACTTCATCCATCACTGCACCTGGAGCCAGTGAGGATAGCAGAGAGCACAGGCGCAATGTGCACACTCACAAGGATCCCGTAAGGACCTTTGCTACTGAATTCTGGACTAGCTGGAGTTTCCGGAACACACCCAAGGGAAGCCCTCAGTAAAACCAGTTAAAATAATCCAGTCTAGAGGTGACTGTGGTATGGATCACTATGGTTAAGTTGGTTTATCTAATAGTCAAGTGTGGTGTGTCTCTATGGTTCAAAATATTATTTTGGAAGGATTTGGAATTTTATGTTGTTTAGCAAGCCAAACAGTTTAGCAGAACAAAATGCAAGTCAAATGACAGCTAAAAGAACAACAACATTTTTTCCCACAAATAAGCTTTCGTACATCAAAGATCTCTTTGTCTGACACAAAAAAATTGTTATGATGAATGAACTTTTGACTAGAAACAGCTTATGTCCTGGAAAGTGTTATTGGTCTCCTAGATGCCACTGGACTAGAATTTTGTTTTAGAAGAAAATGGCATATTAAGTTTTTAGCAATAAAAGAGAGAGGGTGTTCTAAGGCACTTTATAGATTGATTTACTGTGATATACCCTTTTTAAAAGCTAATCACCAGAGTACTTCATCAAAATTAATTGGGTGATCTTGGTTTCCTTAAATAAACTAGTACCAGAAATTAGGAAAGACGCTTCCTTGTTAACTTGTCAATGATCTTAGCCTGCCTGGTTCTTCATGCTATTCTTTGGATGCCATTTTAAGCCTGCTACAGTCCCTTTAAATCAGCAATCTGGCAGACAGCCAGACAAGCAGCTTCCTGTAAAAGTTGACAACATCAGATAAAAGTGAACTAGGCCACATATGACTATTACTCCTCCATATATCTTCTAACTCAGGCTGCAACCCCAGCAACATTTCTGTTAAGCAAAAGTTCAAGGATTTTTTCAAAAGTTTGCGCTGTCATAGAATTCACCATACTCCTCTAAAATACACTGCAACCCTCCATATAATCCACAAACATATTCTTCCTTCAAACACTGAGTTAGCAAATGAAGCAGTAAATGAGGGGTTCCAAGATAGAATTCAAAAGTAGCTTACCGCTTCCAGACTGCAGGAAATTAATTCACCACAGTCATGGCTTCTTTCTGCTAACAAGGTTAAAAATCATCTGACTGCTGCATGAATACAAACCACAAATAAAAGATACTCAGCAACTGAAACCGTTGCTTGCTTAGCTTCCTCCCCCCAAAAATCAAAACAAAACAAAAGCTACATCACAAAACCAAGCTGTCTCTATTGAAGGCTTTTCTGTTCAAGTGCTAAGCCAAGATGAGTATATAAGCAAACAGCATCAGAATGGTTGAGAAGGCCTTCAGGGAGGAACAAAGATGTAAGAAATAAAGTAAATTCTTATTGCTCGAAAGTTCTTAATACTCGAAGGTGCTAAGATATCTACTATATATGGGGGAGAGGGGGGATGAACATGTTGTCATCCTGACCTGCTGACAAGTTACAAATCTAATTAACTAACAAAACAAAAGAGAATCCTCAGTCTTTGTTACATTTATTATCATCAATATCAAATGCCTGTGAGCTGTAATAGTTAGAGTGCTAGACTTGAACTGAGGACCCCCAATTTCAAATTCCCTCTCGGCTATTAAACTTCCGTCAGTAACATGAGCAAGGTACTGTTAAGAGTAACTGAGCCTAACTAATTTTGCAAATTTGTTACAATAATCAAATTGAACAAGTGATGTACATCATCCTGTGCTTCTCTGAAGAAGGGTGTGATTCAAATTAGAATAAAATACAGCCATGGGAAGAAATGTGATGCAGCTATTCCTAAGTGTGTTGAGCTAGCGAGAATATGATCTATGGTCAGTATTACAGAATTCCATTAGATACATTATAGGACAACAGGAAAGTATTCATTCAACATGTGTGGTAAATTTCATTAAGGAATTTAAAAATTTCACAATGATCTTTGAAACAAATGTAAGGATTGTAATACAATCCCCAACAACTATTAAGATGGTTCAGACTTAAATCCCACCACTTGGACATAGCATTAAGAGATAATCACCATAAATGTAATAAGATAAATATAAAATATAAATATTTCTGAGTTTTCTTGTTGATACAGGGACATTGTATATATTAAAACTTATTGTAAAATTAAAATATGTTGCATCATTATGCACTACTACTACTACTATTATTCAGTATTATTTACTATTATTATTATTATTTAGTATTATTTACTAGTATTATTTAATACTATTCAGTTATTTACTAGCAGTAAAGCCATTTTATGGTCAAATAGAATGGGCTCTAGATGGGGGAGTGTTAATCTATGGTTAATCTATTAACAGTCTCTTTGCCTTTCCTTGTCACCTTTAAGGGGGTTGCTTCACCCCCAACTCAGCTCTGCCAATCAGGGTTCCTGAGTTATTCCTTGGCCCTTCCCTCAGGGCCCAGTGTGGCTCTCTGGGTTGTCCTCTGGGCTGCAGTTCACCTCCTGCACCACCCTACATGCCCTATCCCTATTCACAATGTTGGGGACCTAGCGGAAGTGGCGGTCACTGGTCCAGGTGGCTGCGCAGAACCCAGCCAGGGCCAGGTAATGGAGACGAACTTGGAGGGGAGGGTGGGCAGGGGACTGGCCAGGCTGCTGCCAGGTCCAGCTTTGTATCTGGGGTAGGGGGAATGGGGAGACTGGTGCTGGGGCCAGTAGGGCAGCAAGTCACTGCTGCCCCGTGGGGGCCCGGCTTGGTGTCTAGAGCAGGAGAGCACAACAGGGGACTGATGGTGGGCTGGTGGGCCAATTGCAACACAAGACCCAGTTCCACATACAGCTTGGCTGGAACTGAGTCCTGGGCAGTGATTAGCTAGGAGTGCAACATTGTGACATTTTAAGCCTTAGGAGATTATTGTTATGGCTCAGCCTAGTCTGGCTGGGGACCCCTGGGAGGAAGACTCAGATGGAGAGGAGGGCACAGTTTTGGTTCCAGATTTCCAGGCACTGTCTGTAAATGCAGAGCCTAAGCAGTCAGTAGTTCCTGCAGGACCAGGTCCAGAGGCTCAGGCAGAACATTCAGGCTGGTATCCATAGCCAGGTCTAAGCTCTGAGATTCCCCAGCCAGGATCTAGCTCTGAGACTCTTCAGTCTCTTGATACTAAGCCAGAGGGGACCCTGCCAGCTCCATCGCTCACCCATCTCTGTATCCAGAGCCCCAGGAGCAACGCAGGAGGAGACTGCGTGCTAGTTTACAGTAAAGGAGATGCAGCAGCAGGTTAGCAGCTATGTGGCGAGCTGAATTGGATGCAAAGTCTTTGCAGGAGTCAGAGTAAAGAAATCCAGCTGCAAGAGGTTATTGCACTAGTGAATGGGAGGCTGACTATACCAGAGAGGTTGCAGTGGAGCTAGCTTGTGGCTGCAATGTTGTGGTTCACTTTGCAGGTCACTGTTTCTGTTTCTAATCTTGTCTTGGTTCCAGGCTCTGTGTACTCATTAAATGACTGAACCCACTAAGAACTGTGTCCAGACTAACTTTGGTTCCTGAGGGCCTGTCTTCAACAATTATATTACAGGATAGCATCTATTTCATGATTTACATTTTTAAAATACTACATTACTTAGATGCTACCAAAGCACCAACAAATTTGTATTGCAATTGCTTATTGTAATTATTTCACCATTAACTTCAAATAACTACAGACTTCTAGAAACCATAGTCCAGAATCTATATTTAATCAAAACCTTAGGTATAATTATAGAAAAATAAAGTAAAACTATTAAATACGTGCTGTTTGATGAAAGTACTGACTTAATATCTTCCATAATAATAATACCAGAAAAAGGAATTTCCTTTATATATTTATTACTTGATATATTTATTACTAATGAAGATTCCAGAAATCTGTAGGGAAAGTCTTCACCAGTTTTGACAGCTACCCTTTTTAGGGCCTTGGTGATTAAAATAAAAGTCAGTTCACTAAAATAAAAGACATCAGAGACCCCAAGCAATTTTCCTGCAGCTCTTCTAGCATGTTTCCTTTCATTACATTCTAATTTATTTAATTAATTTATAGTTTGCCCCTAGCCCATCAAAACTCAAAGCAGATTCCATAATTAGTAAATAATGTAATAAACCAGTAAGCTACACACAATAATGAATGCAACAAAACAATGTAGTATATCCCATAAACAAAGCAATATTTAAAAAATGAACAGATACTGAGATATTCTCTTTGCAAAATTGCATGAAGGGATAGGCCATGAGTATGTACAGCGAGACTTGAGCTAACACTGAATGACTGCAACACAAATCAGATCTATAAGAATGTGTTATATTAGACTGCAATAATTATTCTTTTTCCCATGACAAAGTCTGCACATGTAACTACAGAACGATTCCAGGTGCTGGTCATATGAGGACAATACATGTCACTGAAGCCATGTCCATCCTGGCTAATAAAAATCAAAGGGGAACAGCTGGCTAGGTTTCCAGTTGGCTGAAAATTATTTAAGGCATTAGATGCCCCCACCCCATCCCTTCTACCTCAGCTATGGATTTCAGGCATACTATTGTCCTGTCTTCAACCACCTCTTTCTGGGGAAGGGTAATGAGTAAGTGGTTGCCAGAAATTTGCACAATCTCATCCAAATATTGCTCATTGTGTGAAGTAGTACCTCCTTCTGTCTAAGACTATCTTGAGTAGACTGCCAGCCAAGTTCTGGTCATAATACCAGATAATACCATAATGTCAAGTTCTGGTATTATGGGAGGGGGAGAAAAAGTTTCTCTCTGCCCACTTCCTCCAAGTTAGCATAATTTTGTAGACCTCTATCATGGTACATCTCATTGATCTTTTTTCTAACCTAAGAAACCTCAGATGGTTTAGCTTCACCTCATAGCCAATGTGTTTCAATACCTCACAGCCAATGTGTTTCAATTTTTTGGCATCACTTTGCACTTAGTTAAATTGAATTTCATCTGCTATTTCATTGGCCATTCACCCAGTTTCAGAGATCCTTTTACAACGATCCTCACAGTCTGCTTATATTTTCACTTCCCAAACTATCTTGTGATATTCTTAAACTCACTGTTCTTAAACTCTACCTCACTGTTCCTCCTGTTTCAAGTATTTTATGGGTAATCAACAGAACTGGTCCCAACAGAAATCCATATTGGACCATACTATTCACTGCTCATCTACTTCTCTGAGAAAATTTTGCATTTATTCTCATTCTGCTTTTTCTTTCATAACCAGTTACGAAACCATAAAGGAATGTTCTTTTATCCCATTGATATTCAGTTTACTGAGAAGCCTCTGGCAAGGCACCTTGTTGAACATTCCATGGAAATCCAAATATTCAAGGCCTACTAAGTCACTAGTGTATATATTTTCATTGACATTCTCAAAGAGTTCTAAGAGAATGGAGTGGATGACATTTTCTAAGTATATTAAAAATGTAATTTTCATATCTGAGATATGGAAAAGCAGAAAAAGGGGGAGAAAACTTTACAAACCTGCATAGTGTCAGGGATGAAAAAACACTGGTATTCTGCACTTTCAAATATATTCTTAACAAACTTTTTTATTTAAAAGATACTTGCTAAAGCTGAAGCCAGACATTTTTGTAGTGTTCCAAACACCTTCCTCTTTGGGCAGCCTTTCAGAATTCTTACTTAAGGCAGGGAAACATAACATTAACTTACATTTAATTTTCTGATTTTAATTTTCTGATCTGTTCTAGTATTTTCAATGTACAGTAGCGAGTAGGGAGACTTGTAACTAAACAGGCGGTTCATCATCCTGAGCATCTGCTTTCTCACTGCTAGCTAGGCTTCCATAAAATCCATCAGAACACGGCTGAAATCCCAGCTGAGATATCCCACACATGAAACATCCGCCCTACATCCATCTACTGCACAACTAATCTTCTGTGGGTTTACTGACAGCTTTGAACATTCAGGCATTTTGTCAGGTTTTGTAAATGATAGTTTTCTCTTCACTATAAACCCTATTTATTATCTACATACGAATATTTGTACCTTGCTGAATTTCTCTCAAAGCTGCTTTGTTACTTTACATATTTTGTTTCTGTTCTTTCAAAGCTGCAGTTGAATGCTTAAAATGCTTTATGCTTTTGTTTTACTGTATTTATACTATGCTTTTTTTAAAAATTCTAATTTTACATAGTTTTATATTTTTATTGATTTATTTAATAACTTTGACTGAACTCATTGTAGCTGTTTTTATCTTACAAAAAGCTGGCTCAAGCAGGTACCTGGAATAGCCTATCAACTGCTTAAATAAATAAATAAATAAATAAATCTGATTTTTAAAAGCCTCACCCTAGCTAATGATGGTCTCAGAGCACTCTGAGCAGGACAAGACTCCACTAATCCATGCCTATTGAACTATATTAGCATAATTCTTCCAAAGTTACAAGAGCTGTATGGTGTCATGCCTAAAAAGCCATCTACAACTTCAAGCCTTACAAACTCATATTTCAACATTCATCTTCAGTCTTCTGGGCAGGCACACACTGGCACTGAGCATCAGCAGGCCTGTCACACATTTTTAAAGCTTAAAACACCACTGGGGAACTGTAACGGTAATAGCAGTTATGGATAAGTGCAAACCAGCTTTTTGTCTGTTTCATCCCAGAACACACACATACATACAACACCGCAAAAGGTAAGGCAAATAGATTAGATTATGGGAAGCAGACTTACTGACAGGTAGCTGCTAACATCCACATTGTCTGTGATGGTCTGGCGCTCTCCCTTCAGGTTAATTTTCCTAAATCTCCGCCGAGATTGTCGACGGGGCGCTTCCCTCTGAAGGATGTTGTCTTCGTTCTCTTTTGAGTTCTCCACCTGGAACACATGGTCAGGGTCCTGATTAAACATCCAATTCTTCCATATCATTGAAAGCCTGTGCAATCTTACTAGGTTCATGAGGACAGGATCAACATAAGTTTGTAATGCTTGTGGGGACTCAGAAGACGTCTATGCAAGTTTCTTAAACTAGAGCTACACGTCTTCAGTTCTATTATTACAATGAGCTGGGAGGCCACAATTTCCTTCCTGGAAACAGTGTTTAAGAAAGGGGAAAAAAGAAAAAACAATCTAAGAAAGGCCACCTAAATAGCAATAAAAATGCTCATTCAACTTACACTGTGTATAAAAATTAAAATAATTACGCTGTCACAGGGCATTGAGAGTCTGAAAGGTACATATTGATATTGAAATATATCTCAGTTACCCAGCACAATATTTTCAAAGGCTGTTACTTCTGTGTTGTTTGCTAACATATAAGCAAGACATATCAGACAAATTCCATTTAAAGTACTAGTAGATGTCAAGACTAATCACTATTTCATAACCGCATGTAACACCCCAATTTATCAGGTCACTGCCATTCATCTTGACCTCAAGTTAGTGTTAGTGCTTCCCAATATAAAGCATATTTAAAAGGAAAAGGCTCCAGTCTCAACCAAACTGCTGAAACCTTAGCTGCAACCAGGTCTGAAAGATTATATTTTAAAAGGATGAGTTGAGGGAGAAACATACTATCCCTTCAGGTTCATTTATGCTATAAAAAAAGAGTCCTGTCTCCCCATTTCCTTTGGAAATCTCAGCAGGCAAAAGCACAGACAGACACATATACACAAACCACCAAGGAAAGAAGCACCACGTTCTCTATATACTCATTAACTGAATGTTACGAATAAGCAAAAACGTTGCACCAAAGGCATTTCATCTCTTTAGCTAAGTAAAGAGGGAGGAAGATAAAGTTATTGTTATATTCATCCCCAAGCAAAAAGTCACACTAGCCTTTGTTGTCAATGGATAGTCAGTACAGTTTCCCCTCTTATTTGCCTGCATTTTTTGCAGTCAATTCAGCAATTACTGTTAAAACTATTACAGCAACTACTTTGCTACCCAACACTTTACCCAGAATGCTCAGTTAATTAGTCTTGACCAGAGGAGCCACCAAATAACTGTGTCTCAAGGAACATACACACACCACTCTCCCTCTCTTCAACGGATACCTTGATGCCTCTGGACATTGCTGGGCTTCTCACAGCCAGCACTGCCAACTAATGTCATCCTTGGGTCCCTCTCTCCCCTTCAGCTTGTCTCAGTTCTGCCAAAGCACTTCTGGACAACTGGCTCTTTTGCTTGCCTGATGCACAGGATGGCTTCCTGGCTCAGGAAAAATGAGGGGGTGTCTCCATCGGGCATGGGGGCTGGCACCATGGCATTCCCAACAGGATGGGGTTGGATTGCTGTGGATTTCTAGGTAGGGAGCAGGACAGAGCAGTAAGACTAAGCATCCAGCATATCTGATTAACCAAGAACCCCCCTGTGACAAATGCCCAGAGGTGGTTCCAAGTGATAGACAGCACAGAAATGGTTAATTCCTGCCTGGTCCTGATTGGTTGGGAGGAATTACCTGGGGGTAGAAAAGGACCAGCGAGAGTCCTGAGGGAAGTTTTTTCCTGGGGAGAGTCCCAGGAAGGGAGACTTCGAGAAAGGGGTCTGAGCCCGAAAACCTGACAGGGATACAAAATAAATAAAATTAGGGTAACCCTAGGAACGTGTCATAGGGGCTTGTTTACTCTCCCTAAAGGGGAGGTCTCCTAGATATGGCTGCAGGGAAGCACCTGAGGGAGACTGGTCAGTTTTGAAGTGGAAGACCAGCTTCCTGAGGGGAGAGCTGTGACCCTGCTTGGTGTAAGCCAGTGGACACGGGGATTCTAGGCAGGGACCCAACCAACTCAGCTTTAGGCACTGGACCATATGAGAGCCTAAATCCTAGTTTGAATGACAATAAGTACTGTGGCTGAACCAGTCCAGTGTGTAAGAGACCTGGACTCCCACCCCTTCTCACCTCCTGCTTTTGCTTTCGCTCAGCATCACTGGGATAGCTGGCTACAAGAAGGGAGGTACTTTCTGCAGGACTGGCCCCTTTAAGACAGTTAGGCAATTAACACCTGGCCCCACAACTCAGCTGCTGCTGCAGCTATACAGCAAGGCCTGTCTGTGGGAGCTCCACCTTTGAAGGGGCGAATACACATGGTGGTCTCCCCTTTGGGGGAATCACTTTGAGGGAAAATGAGGGTGAGGGCTACCCCCCCTGGTCCAGTTTCTTGGGTTATGGGAGGGGATGGATTTGATAGGTTGATGTTTTTAGCTTGTTTATAATGTGGTTACAGAAGAATATATGGTGTTGGAAAGCAGGGGAGACAATTAAAAGAAGGTGTTTTAGATGTATTAAACCTATCACCCCTTCTGATCTGCCTCCCACCTAGCAGGATGCCTGTCAGCCCTACTGCTCTGGTGGTGCTACTACTGAATGCCAGGCCAGTCCTGAATAAAACATCTCTCATTCATGACTTGATCCTGGATGAGGCAGCTGACATGGTGTGTGTTACTAAGACCTGGATGGGGGAGCTGGGAAAACCTGATCTTGCCCAGCTTTCTCCTACAGATTACTTGGTGCAACACTGTTCCAGACCAGTGGAGAGGGAAGGAGGAATCATTGCAATCCATGCAACTTCCATCCCTCTGAGCTGGTCATGTGGGAGCTGGATTTGAGGGTTTGTCCTTACTGGTCGGCCCATACAGACAGAATAGGTTTGCTGCTGTATATCACTCACGGCTTTGCCCAGCAGCTTCCCTGTCTAAACTGACCCAAGTAGTCTTAGATGTGGTGTTGGAAGCACCTTCCATGATCTTGCCATGGTGGTGTTGGTAATTTCAATCTTCATGCTGAGATTAGCCTCACTGGCTCAGCTTTTTTATGGCCATTATGACAACTATGGGTTTGTCTCAATTTGTGACTCACTCAACTCATGCAGAGGGACAAACTCTCGATTTAGTCTTTGGCACAGAATATGGTAGTGGAGATTTGTTAATAGAACATCTGATGACACACCTGTTATCCTGGACCAACCATCTCCTGGTAAGATTTGAACATCCTCTGCCCCTGCCCAGAGGAGGGAAACCCACTGTCAGTCCTTCTCAGAGACTTACGGAACCCAAGGAGTTCCTGAATGCTCTGGAGGACTTTCTGACTGGCATGGATGGCACTCCTGTCAAGGCTTTGCCTCTCTCTGGAAAGGTGATATGAAGAGGGCCACTGACTGAATGGCTCCCATATGCCCTTGCCTTGCCTGTAGAATCTATAAATCAACTTGGTATTTTACAGAGCTCCATGCTATGAAACAGGAAGGTTGACTGCTAGAGCACAGGTGACATAAATCCCGCTGCAAGGTTAACCAAACATGCGTTAGAGTGTGTTACTATGTCTATCAGATGGCGGTGGTAATGGTGAAAAGGCATTTTTTTCTCCGCCACCATTGCGTCCTCAAGTAGTCATCCAAGAGAATATTTCTGTACAGTGAATGGCCTTGTAAGATCAAGCCTGAAGAGACAAGGGTAGTGGCTAGATGTCTGATGTGACAATTTTGCAAGACACTTCGAGGGCAAAGTCACTCAGATCCACAGGTAATTGGATGCCGCAACTGAGAATGGTCCAGAGGGGGAATCCAGAGAACCTTGTCTAGTTATTTTGAATCAACTTCAATTGAGGCCTGATAATGTGGACAAATTGCTTACTGGAGTCCAACCAACAACATGCTTTTTCAATCCTTGCCCCCTCTTTGTTTATAAAAGCTAACTGCCTGGGTATGACTGAATGGATACAGGGGCTAGTGAATACCTCCTTGAGAAAGAGGCAGTGGTTCAGATAGCTCTCAAGGAGGTGGTAGTGCACCCTTAAGGAATCCTCTTTAGACCCTGAAGATCTAAACAAATATTGCCCAGTGGACAACATAACTTCTTTAGTCAAGATATTAGAGAGGGTTGTGACAGTTCAGTTGCAGGCATCCTTGGAAGAAGCTGATTATCTAGATCAATTTTAATCTGGGTCATGGAACAGAAACTACCTTGGTTACATTGAATGATGACCTATTCCAGGAGAGAGATAAGGGTAATGTAACCCTGTTGGTCTTCCTGGGTCTTTTGGTGGCTTTTGATACTATTGACCACAGTATCCTCCTGGAACGACAATAGGGCTTAGGGCACTGCTTTGCAACGGTCCCACTCCTACCTCCAAGGCCAGTACCAGACAATAGACATGGGAGTCTTCTGCTCGACACCATGGGTGCTCACTTGTGGGGTCCCTCAGGCATCATTTTGACTCCCATACTTTTTAACATGTAAAAAAAGCCACTGGGTGAGGTTAGCAGGAGATTTGGAGTAAGGTGCCATCAGTATGCTAATGACACTCAGCTCTGTCTATCCATACCATCAGAATCAGGAGAGGCAGTTGATGATCTTGACAGGCATTAAGGCAGTAATGAGCTAGACAAGAGTCAATAAGTTGAGGCTGAATCCAGACAAGACAGAGGTGCTATGTGTGTCAGTGGGTCTTGGATCTGTGAAGTGGGTAGACATCCTGTACTTAATGGAGATGTATTGCCCTGGAAGGTACCAGTGTGAAATCTAGGGTGCTTCTGGACTCTGCTATGACACTTGAAGCTATGGTGGAGGCAATGGCCAGAAGTACCTACTTCCAGCTATGGCTGGTTCATCAGCTATAGCCCCTTCTGAATAGAGATTATCTGGCTTCAGTAACCCTAACCCTGATAACCTCCAGATTGGTCCTACCGATTTCACTGGTCAAATTAAACAAACTCTGAAATATTTTCCATTGAAATCAAAAGGGACTAACACCACTAAATTTGGGCTGAGTTATGCCTGAAACATGTAAAATGGCTACATAAATAGCAAGATGGAAATGTGCATCTATTTGTGTATTATTAAAAGAATTTTTAAGTCATAAAGTTCTTTGCTTTCGAAGTACAAGATTATGATAGTGTTATGCAAATCACTAGTAACTGGAGTGATTCCTGTTCCTGCAGCTGAGTTTCTGTGGACCTAATATCTGTGTGTGAAGTACCATCAAACTGCTTCTGACATATGGCAACCCATATGGCAACAATTAAAGACCTCCAAATCATTTATTCTTTGTTATAATTTCATTTTTACCACTTTTAACATAGAAACTGCTTCACAAGTTGCATTCTTTTGGTCTTCAATACACACCTCTAAAGTATACCACTATGGGAACAATTGTAAGCAGTTCTACTCAGAAGTCTCGTTTTACACAATGTGGTTTGTATATGTGTATAAAGTGCTGTCAAAACACAACCAATTTATGGCAACCCAATAGGGTTTTCAAGACAAGAAACTCACAGTGGTGGTTTGCCATAGCCTCCCTCTGTATAATAACTCTGGTATTCCTTGATAGTCTCCCATCCAAATACTAATCAAGCCAACCTCTTGAGATCTGACCAAAACAAGCTAGCCAAAGCTACTTCTAGAAGAGTGCTCTTAGTTTGGCAGCCTATGCTTCTTAACTTTTTTACAGATAACTAGAGAAACAGAAAAATCCCAACACTAGATTTTCTAGGTCCATATTTAACAAGTATATGCTTGACCAATACTACTAGTGCTTGTCCCATATTTTTGAAAAGCAACTGCAAAATTATACAAAACACCTAACTTAATGGAAATCAAATATTTTTAGCACTTTCAAGATTACAAACAGCTGTCTGGTTAATTTACAAAAATGCATTACTATTCTCAAGAAAGTGTGGATCAAGCTCCTTTCTAAAAGAAGGAAATTTGGTTTTTAAAAATACCCAGTATTGACTGCCTGGCTCTACGTTATGAAAGCAAAAGGTTAAGCATGTTTGTTACCAGAAAAGCAAACACAATGAACTGTTCATGAGAATTATAGTAACTACGCCTACCTGCTTCCTTCAGATATTGCCATTGTTAACTGAAAATATAAATCAGCTGGATAGCTCCAATACAAACATATTTCATTGGTTCATTTGTCTTGCATTCTGTACCACTACTGTGCTTAGAAATATTTTCTAAGCTTATTTGTAGGGTAGCAGCCCCAGCTGCAGGAGTGATTCCTTCTTTTTGTAAGAACATAGCAGGCTCTCAGTGAAATCCTGTGCAGTGTTACTCTAGTCTAATCACATTGAAATCAATGGACTTAAACCTAAGTAAAACAGGACTGCAATGAGAGATGACACTTTCACCCTGCCTCAGCAGATATCCATCTGGCAAAATACACTATGCTACGGATCCCCAAACTTGTGGAGTCCAAAAGTATTTTTGGAATTTAAGAATAGGTAGTGGTCACTACCAAAAAAAAGAGCCAATCACAAAGTGTCATTCATTGGAGTGGAGCCATCTCAAAATGACTGTCAACTGGAAGATAGATCAGCTCAGTTTTGCTTTTTGCTTTCAGTTTTCAAATAAAGGAGAGTATTTTCTCCTTGAGACACAAACCATGTGTCCATGGCCAAGTCTCCGTCTATTTATTGTCTTCCATCAGCAGATGAACTTTTATATGGAGTACACCCAATAACTATCCTCCATTGTTTTCGTGTTATGTGAGTTTATATATTTATTAAATTATTTTATATATTTTACATGTGGTTTTAATGTTGAAATGATTTATTGTTTTGATGTTTGCTGCTTCTCTCCTTTGGGTGGAAAAATTGCATAGAAATTTTTTAAATAAAATAATAATAAAGGAGGTACAGCTGTGACCTCAAGCTTTCTGCTATTTTTTCTGTTCCACTCAAGATCATTCAGATTATTTCCCCAAACTTAAGGAAAAAGCAAGTGACTGGAAATGGGATGGTGCCACAGAACCATCACAGAAACCAATAATTTTCTGGAAGAAAATCATGCCAGTTTACCTGAAGAAAGCAAACATGTCTTTCAACAAGTTGGGTTTAAAAAAAATATTAAAGAACTACAATAAGGTCTCTTATTTTCCCATTGTACATAACGAGTTTTTGAAGAAAAAGCAAGTTATATATTTCCAAAAGATGATGCCTAGTAAGCTTCATGTAGAGGAGTGCAGAACTAGACCCAGTTCTCCAGATTAGAGTCTGCCGCTCTTAACTACTAGCCACACTGGCTGCAAATTAGCTCTTCAGTGAAGCCTCCCTACTTCTTATTAAAACTGAAATTCATGATCAAGTGGAAAGGAAAGTATTTTATTTGCAAATTGTACTCATAGTATAATCTGTTTTTCTATCATTCATATTCAAACTTCCAGCCCATTTCACTGAATCAGCTATAGAATTCTAATGTGATACTTAAAATATTTGAAAAGGTTCATCTTGTATCTTTGCGATTTACTTCACAGTTTAAAAAAAATGGACATGGCTTTAAGGACCTGAACAGCTCTTTGTCTATTCCCATCAGGCAAAACAGGAGACATTATACCAATTTTCAGTTCAAGTGAAATATGAATTCAGGGTTCCTGGAAAGCTTTTCAGAATGCATGGGTTTTATTATTTTACAATGGGTTAATTATTTCAGTGTATACTGATCTTACGAGTTTAGTTTGTTTAGTGTACTGACCAAGTGGGGGAAATGATAAATATCACAAAGGATATAGTCAAATTGTAGAACATTATAAGTATAAAAACAAATTATTTTCACTGACCCTTAAGAAACTTGACTATTAGAGTTTTAAATTTTTGGAATATTCTCCCTTGAACAACTCCAAGAATAAAGAACTATGCTTGTCTCATCATAGCAACATGATTTGTAAATTACAGGATTGCTTATTCTAATCTATTAAGTCATGAAAAGCTTTAGACTCTACGTGTAATACTAGAATTCCCTCTTTCCTCAGGGCATCAAGAAAACTGGCAGCCCAATCCAAATGGGGTAGGGACCTCTGCAGTGCCTGGGGACGGCATGGCAAAGGAGGTGCTGTACCACCTCCAAAGGGGTTTGGGGCAGCACAGAAAGTGGGAAAACAGAAAAACTCTCCTGTTGCCTGAACAGCCCCATAGGCTGAACAGCCCCATAGGCTTTCCAGTGGCATAAGTCCATGGCTGTGGGAAAGGATGTTCCCAGGCTGGAAGCCCAGTGATAGCCAACTAAAGTCGGCTCCACCCCTGCCCTCTGCTGTGCCATTGTGCTCTGCCATGCCAGTGTAACTTCCAAGTGGCGACCTCTTCCAGTTTTGGGGGCTGCACACCCACTGGCATTTTTGATCTCTCCACCAGTGTAAGTGCCGCCTACACCAACAGGGTGGACAAACTTACCATGTGGGCTGTGCTGCTCCCTCGAGCTGTCCCTCTACATCTGGATTGGACCCTAAAAGCTACAAGGTTTATAGTAATAAAAAGTGTCCTGTGAAAATTCAGCTGTTTTTGCCAGATGTTGGTGAATGGATTTACATATTTGAAATATTACAGAAATATTTTCTATTCCTGTTAGTTTAGCAAGCATCTGAGTGTTCACTGGCATCAGAAAAGTCTAACAAAAAACCCCAAGAAAAATCAGGGAATAGCACTCATATGTGATACACTTCTGCGAAGTTAACATGACAAGGTCTGATTTTACCATCTGACAAAAGGCTCTCATTTATAATGTAAGAGAACGGACTTTCTAGAGGCCTATTCTTACCACAATCATTTCAGAAGGCTCCAGTACAATACACTCACAACCTCGCTTTCCTCCAGATTGCTTGCCAAAGCTGAAAAGAAAAAAAAGTAAAACATTAGCCCACATTAAAGGAGACAATAACAGAAATGTTGAAATTTAGCAGCACTCAGTATTAAGTTAATGAGACAGAACACAGTTGATCACATTTCACATGACCCTTTATGGGACTGTATAAAGTGCTCCACCAGCATTATGGAGAATGTTAAATTAGATGTCAAAAATGCCAAGATACACTGAGAAAGAGAAAAAAATCCATCCTAAATGCATCTCAACAAGTGGTTTCTCCCGGAGCCCTTCGGGGATCGGGCGGTATAAAAATTGAAACAATAAATAAATACTGTTGGCATGGATTAATCAAAATGGCTTTCGATAGGTTGAAATCAATATCTTGCTCTTGGTTTAGGCAGATCCCATGACTTATCACATGTAATGGAAGGGGGAAAGTACTCATATCTCATCACACTGTCAAAGAATGGGAAATGCTGGAAAGAACATGAAAACCAAACCTGATTACATTGTTTTAAATATTTTGATTACTGATATGAACTTGTCTGGAATTTTCAAGATTTAATTATTTTAAAGCATGCTATTAATTCTTTAAAATTATAACCATACAGTAGTAGGAAATACAGCAAGAACAATTTTATGATCATTATGCAGACTGCATTATTCTGTGTGTCAGGCAGGTTATCATTAGTTTGTAGAAATTTCAAGTTTTATCAAGCGTTCTTCTATATTCTACAAGCAAGTCTCCTCAAGCAGTAGGATGCTCCTCAAGCATCAGGCTTAGATAGCAAGGCCTGAGTATCAACAAAAGCTAGAGAAAAGGAGATGGAACTGGAACCACTGAGTTGGATTTAAGGAGCTGGAATAAATAACAGGCCTACAACTAGTAGCCCAGTTGATCCAGGAAGCTTCCTCTCTCTGATCAAAACTTAAACAGGCTGAGAGGATAGCCACTGCACCTACTCTGGAAGCAGAACCTGGAACTCATCCAGCCAAACTTAATTAGGCCCAGAACACTGAAAGTGATTAAATCCACCATGTTTTGGCCCAGGATGTGGAACATGAGCTGCTAGCTTTTGCTTTTGCTGGGTTAACACTGCACTAACCCTCTGCCTCCACTGTTTCAGTTGGGTTAAGGCAGATTCTGGCAGCTTATGGATCAAGGCCTGGGCTGGCACTTAGTTGCCCTAGGAGCTGGAGGGACTAAGGGAAGTTCTGGCAGAGGAGCTCCTTCTGAAGGCTCTTCAGAAGCCAATTCTGGAGTTGATGCAGAAAGAGCATCTGTCCAGGAGGAGACTTCCATAATTTCCTGCCTTCCCCTAGCCTAGGCCATGCCTCTGGTTCCTCTTGCTCCTCTGACACTTCTGAGTCGGAGTCCAGAGGCAGCTCAATGAGAATCATACTAGCTCTTGTCTTCAACAAAAAAAAATCACATATGTTACTTTGATTCTGCAGTAATATGAATAAGTGATCTATGTCCATGGAAATTCCAAAATGTATTTATTACAGATATAGAGATATGATTCATCAAGAAAACAGAAGTTTCATGAAACTATTCTAAAAATGCCCAAAATCTTTTGAAGCGTGAATGCTAAAAAGATTTATGATCAGTAGGAGGCAAGAGCATCATAATTAGAACTGTCAAATTTTCACTTTAATAATACATCACAGAAACAGAGTTCTTAAACGTGGTAGCTTTCATGTATTCATGCATATGACTAAAGATTCCTCTTTTCAATACAGGTATCAGTTCCCTGCATTTCACAGCAACTGTGCTATGGGGGAGGGCAAGGTACTTAAGCATCCCACATCAACTGACTTGCATTTGCAAACTTCTCTCCTATTACATCCACCATATTTTTTTTCAAGCATCTTGCTATCTTGTAGCTCCACTGAGAGAAATCTGAAAGGGGGAGAAGGGTAAAACCCTTCCCCTCTCCCATCTCAAATCACCACTATGTTACCATTAGAGTTGTGAAGACTCAGGGGGAAAAAAGATTTTTGAAGCAATGAAATATTCTCTTCTTTAGAATGAATGAAATGCTCTATAAGACAAGATGGGCAGGCTAAAGAACACAAACCCCTTAAATCCAAGATGTGTTTCTGCACCTTAAAGTCTTGGCAATCTTCGCGAAGGAGCATTGCAGACTTACATTGCTTCTCAACAGCTGCCTGCCTTTTGTTCTTTTGACCTGATGTGGCTAAACTTTTTACCTTTCCATTAAATTACTGTGACACATTGACTGGGTAAAAATAGCTTATTGCCCTATCTTGAGGGAGAGAGAGAAAAGATCTGAAGGATGCAGGATAGAAACTGGACCAAAGCCTGAGAGGAAAACTGAACATCTCCTTGAGAATTTAGTTCTCTCTTGTATGTGAAAGTGCCGCCAAGTTGCTGCTGACTTATGGCGACTCCAACAAGGGGCTTGCAAAGCTAGTCAGAAGCAGAGGTGGTTTGCCATTGCCTTCCTCTACAGAATTTTCCTTGAAGGTCTCCTTTCCAGGTACAAACCTCGCTAAGCTTCCTAGATCCGAGGAGATTGGGCTACAGCAGTGGTTCTCAACCTTCCTAATGCCATGACCCTTTATTACAGTTCCTCATGTTGTGGTGACCCCCAACCCTAACATTTATCCATTTTACAGATGGAGAACACTGATGCAGAGTCTTAGGCGACCCCTGTGAAAGGGTCGTTCGACCCCCCAAAGGGGTCGTGACCTACAGGTTGAGAACCACTGGGCTACAGAATGCTGCCTTCCCTCCTAGCTCTTTCTTATCAGCTAATTTATCAGCTAACAAACAAAATTTGGATTTTGTTTGTACAGAACGAAGACAGTTTTAAACTGGATAAATATGTGAAATAGTGATATTTCCTATGTTAAGTATGTTATGATGCATTTGATGTTAAAGCAATAAAATTAGTTTAGGATTGAGAGGCCAGTAAATGTGGCATGCGTTTAAATTTTTCACAAATTGTCCTTTCAAAACTTTCAGACTTTACATTTCTGGTTACCATTACAATATAATTGCAAACAGCATCCCCTTTTATCAAGGAGTCTCAGTCCCCAACCTTAATTAGCTCTTTCTCCTTGGTTTTTATGTTTATATAGAACTTCAAAAAAATTTGTTGCCAATGCACTTCAGATTATGACAATCCATTTCACATTGTGCTTCGGGGAATACCATTTCTGATACCAAAACACTACTCTCAAAAGACTCAGAACAGAATGCTTTCTTTCTATTGAAGTTAATAGCAGCTGTAGAGGGAAGGCTTTGCATCTGTATTAAGAAGACAGATGCTCTGAGATACAGTTTGATCCTCATTGATCTTTCAGACAGAGATGTCTTAAATGCTTCCCAATTACTGATCATTTTCATCTCATCTGGTTTGCTGCTGCCTGTCATTTGAGGGGAAAGCATATGACTTTTTCCTCCCTTCCCAGTCTGTTTTGTGTATCCTTATACCTCTATACAATCAACACGTTTGCTTCTCTTCTGTATCCTACCATGTGGTCTAGCCTCTGCCTCTATCAACCCTAGTATTGGTCTTCCAGAAATCTAAGCTAAAAAACTAGCTCTTGTCTCTGAAGAATTCAGCTATAGGTCTTTAATAATAAAATTTTGTGCTGGAAGCAGTTACAATTTTTATTCTTGTCTAAATATTACAGTTCAGAACTTTCTTACTAAAAGTTGTTAAGTAAAATGATTATCACAGATGGTCTAGTTTCCTTCAGAAAATAATTACACTAGTTTTTTATCAGTCCTTTCCAATCCAATAAAGATCACATCCCCTGTTGCAGCAAGGCATGATTGTAGTTTGCTTCACTTACTTTTTGTCTATTTTGAAGAAATGCTTACATGTGAATGAAACAGTATGCACACACTAAGTGGGATGTATTCCTAAGAGCTTGGAAATTTCTCTTCCTGCCTTCCCCTCTCCCTTCTAACCTAAAAGCAGCATTTGTTTTTCTTGAAAAAGGTGTGCATTCTTCATCCTAAAAATCATTTATCAATATTATGTTGAAACAATTTCATTCCTTTCGGTTGTGGGACAGAATAGAATGTTCACGTCCCTTACAGAATATTTAGTTCAAGAGTCTTTACTGGTTCCTCAGAAATTAAAAGACTCCACACTGTTATCCTCACTTTCAGATCTTCCAAAGAGCTTAGGCTTCACGTCAATGACAGCCACCACAGAAATTCAATCAGTACTTATGTGTAAGCTCCACTGAAATGAGTGAAAGTTAAACAGAATCAGCACTTAGTGGACTGCACTCCACACTTTTACTTATATGCTCCAATTTTTTTGATGCAGAAATTCTGAAAGACTGTATTATTTCTTGTCACAACTTCCACAGAAGAAATCCAGTGTAGCCTGCTATGTCCTAGAGAGGCTGCTTAGAACCTGTCACAGACTTAACATCAAAGACGTAGAAGGTAATTCAAATCAATATATAGAATACAGCCTCCAATGGAATTAATTTTTGCAATAGAAGAGCTAGGGGATAATAATGCACACATTCTGGAAGAATGTTCATTTTAATAAGGCCTCTCCCCACTCCCAAACTACTTTTTGAACATTTAAGAACAACCTGAAAGTTGTATGGGAAGAGGCAAACTCTAAAAGATCAGATATACTAAAATATTTGATCAGAAATTAGAATGGTATATTTCTGACTGTGTAGTTTATTGTCATAGACTATCCCAAAATGAAAAATGTTTCCAATTTCTAATTCTAATGCTTCCATTAAATAAACACTAAAGATGTCCTGGCAAATAGTTAAAACAGCTGAAAGAAAGCACTGTAGGACAATTAAGTCAGACATGTGTGGTAGATCTTTCAGAAAGAATTCACAAATATTTATTACTAACGGATAACATCCATCTTCTCACTACAGCTCCGGTTTCTATAACAATATTGTTATGCAACAGTTGTTGATGCTATAATTTGCAGCCCTAGAACAAACCTATTCGTGCTAAAAAGATACAACCTAAGAGTTTTTTTAAATCTTGTAGAGTTGCATGCTGCTGAATCAGATCAAGAAGCCCTTATAAGCCACATAATTCACTAAAACCACATCACTTTCAATACACTTCACTATCCCACTACACAATAGAAGCAATTATTAACCAGTTTTAAGACACATATACTGGAAGACCTGAATAAACTCAAACACTTCATTTTGACTTAATTAGTTAATAGACTGGGTCACACACTTGATAAGGAGTGTGGGGGAAAGATGAGGGGGATAGTGTGCAGGAAGCTGAAAGGGAAAATCAAGAGAGTCAAAAATGTCCAAGATGCTTAGAGGTTATTTAAAAACACAGTAATAAAAGCTCAGCTGGAATGTGTTCCGCAGGTTAGGAAAGGCAGCACCCAGTCCAAAAGAAAGCCACCATGGTTAACAAGAGAGGTTGAGGAAATTATAAAAAAAGAGAAAATGTCTTTTAGAAAATGGAAGTCCAGTTTGACTGATGAAGAATATGAGAGGGAACACAAATGGTGGCAAAAGAGAAGCAAGTTAGCTGTAAAGGGGAGGCAAAAAAAGGATTATGAAGGATGGATGGCTGCGAACATCAAGGCCAGCCACAAACAGTTCTTCAAGGATATCAAAAGGAGGAAGGCAGCTAGGGAGGAGCCCGGTAGGCCCGTTAGTATGACAAAGGAACAAAGGGTGTGCTTTAAAAGATGGCAGGAGATTGCAAGGAGAAGCTGAATAGAATTCCTTTTGCATCTGTCTTCACTCCAAGATGAGGTGAGGAAAATTCCTGCACCTGGAACCATAATGCTTCTTCGGGAGGGCTAGATCTGAGGGAACTAGCGAAGATAATGGTGGTAGACAAGGAAGAAGTTCTGGCAGCCATTGTTGATAAACTGAATGCTACCAAATCCCCTGGCCCAGATGCAAGATTCACCCAAGAGTGCTCTTCTAAAGTTAGCTTCCAAGCCATGAAATTGCTGGATCTTCTCACTTTTAATAATATGCAACTTATCCCTGAAATCAGGCTCTATCCCTGAAGACTGGAAGATGGCCAATGTCAAGCACACCAATCTTTAAGAAAGATCTTAGGGGGGACCCGGAAATTACAGGCCAGTCAGTTTGACATCTGTCCCTGAGTAAATTAGTAGAATCTATCATTAAAGATAAAATTATAAAACATGTAGAAAAGCAAAGACCTGCTGAGAAAGAGTCAGCATGGCTTTTGCAGAGGCAAATCCTGTCTTACAAACTTACTAGAGTTCTTTGAGGGTGTAAACAGGCATGTGGATAAGGGGGAACCAGTGGACATTGTTTACTTTGATTTCCCAAAAGGACTTCACAAAGTTCCCTCAATTTCAGAGACTATTGAGAAAAACTCAGCAATCAAGGAATTAAGAGGGGGAGTCCCTCCTATGGATTAAAAACTGGTTGAGGAAACAGGGAAACAAAGAGTGGAGTGTAAATGGGAAGTTCTCACAATGGAGAGAGATGTAGGGAGTGGTGTCCCCTAAGGATCCGCCAGCTTTGGGACCAGTGCTCTTTTAACCTATTCATAAATGACCTGGAAGTAGAGGGTGGGTAAGCGTGTGGTGGCCAAGTTTGCAGATGATACCAAATTATGTAGGTTGGTGAGAACCGCAAAAGATTGCGAAGAGCTCCAAGTGGACCTTGATAAATTAGGTGAGTGGGCTCAGAAATGGCAAATGCAGTTCAATGTAGCAAAATGTAAAGTGATGCACATAGGGGCAAAAAATCCAAAACTTCACATTAACACTTTGGCCATACAAGGGTCAGTGCTACCAGTCACAGACCAGGAAAGGGATTTGGGCGTCTTAGTAGAGACTTCCATGGGAATGTCCCCCCAATGCATGGCAGCTGTGAAAAAGGCAACCTCTCTCTATGCTGGGGTTCATTAGGAAAGGAATCTCGATAATAAAACTGCAAGAAAAAAAAGCATTGTCATACCTCTTATATAAAGCCAGTGGTGCTGCATCGCACTTGGAGTACTTGTGTCCAGTTCTGAGGTCGCCACATCTCCAAAAAAAAAGGATATTGAGGAGATAGAAAAAGTGCAGAGAAGGGCAAATACATGCATGATTGAGTGGACTCGATGCACCTTCCCTATGAGGAGAGGGGCATGCAGTGTTTGGGACCCTCTTAGTTTGAGGAGGAGACGCCTGAGGGGATATGGGATTAAAGTCTCATAAAATTATGCATGGGTAGGAAAAAATGTTGACAAGAGAGAAATGTTTCTCTCTTTCTCACAATACTAAAACCAGGGGGCATTCATTGAAAATGCTGGGGGAAGAATCTAGGGGACTAATAAAAGGGAAAACACTTCTTCACAAGAACGCGGTGATTGGTGCTTCTGGAATATGCTGCCAGCAGTGAGGTGGTGATGGCCATCACTAACCTGGGATAGCTTTAAAAGGCGCTCTGGACAGATTCTATGGAGGAGAAATCGATTTTATGGCTACTCAATCTTGGATCCTTCTTGATCTGAGATTGCAAAACGCCTTAACTGAGATTATAGGTGATTGGGAGCACCAGCAGCAGAAGGCCATTGCTTTCACATCCTGCATGTGAGCTCCCAAAGGCACCTGGTGGGTCACTGCAAGCAGCAGAGAGCTGGACTAGATGGACTCTGGTCTGATCCAGCTGGCTTGTTCTTATGTTCTTATGTTCTTAAGATCTGTTTTGGCAGATTGCTAATCATACATTTCCCCACACTTTAACCTGCCTCATTAATGAGATTCTGGTAGATGTAGAATCTAAATAAGGGTGCTAAATACCACTAAAAACCCATAATTTATTTCTTAATTCATGACTGACAACAGTTAGCACTACCAATATTAAAATAACAGAACTCATATCTTTCCTCTAAAGAGGTACCCACAATTATGGGGGGGGGGGGGGGTTCTTAGGAAGAATTATTTGCTCAAGCAATTCCAGCTACAATCATTGGTATTTGCCCAGAAAAAAAACTACAACAGTTACTGGGTGTCAAGGAAGACTCCACAGTCCCCTTCTACTTGAATTGCTTATTGATTCAATACACTCATTGAAACTTCTTTTTTGTAGTTTATTACATATAACAGGCAAGCTTACAAGTTGCTCTAACGAATTAACAAAAGAAAACTTCAGGAAAAAACGAACTGGGCTTCAGCTTCAGTTAAACCCTCACTCACTAACTGCCCTTCCTGTGTTCTGAGCCACATCCTCCAACTGACACTTTCAGAATGTTCCTGAACTCTTCACATGCCCCTTTTCAGCTGAAATTTAGGGGCTAAATGTCTCAAAATTCCCAGTTAGATCCAACTTCATATCATACAGGCAATTATATATAATTAACCATTACCCCTGACGACTTAGTGCATCATCAGTACACATTGTCCTACCCTTTACATGTCGAATCTCAAATTCATAATCTTGTAGGGCTAAGGACCATCTCAAAATACGCAGTGCATTGCTGTTTTTCATCTTGCTCAAAAAGGCCAAAGGATTATGGTCAGATCTTTACAATAAACTTAGGACCCTATTAGGTAAGGATGTAATTTTTTGATTGCCCACAAAATGGCGAGTAATTCCTTCACGATCGTTGAGTATGCACATTCTCTAGGTAACAGCTTTCTACTAAGGAAAAACTATTGGATGTATCAATTGGTCTTCGCCTTTCTGGAACTAATGTAGCACCTAAAACTCGTTCCGAAGCATCAGTATACACTTCCAATGGTTTGCCACCAGGGAGTAACTAATACTGGAGCATTTGCTAACAGCTCCTTTTTACCTGGGCTAAAAGTAGCTTGGACATCTATCAGCTTCCAACAACTTCTTAAATGGAGCTTCGCTTTTTACATAAGTCTGATAATGTTGTAGCTCCATCACTTAGTTGAGGTATGTCCCTGGCTATAAAACCCAACCAATCCTAAAAAGGACTTAATATCCTTTTTTGTGGTTGCTGGAATAGGCCAATTCTCTACTGGTAAACCTTTAGCTTCAAGAGGCTTAATTTGACCGTCGCATATTAAAGTGACCAAGGTATATCACCACCTTCCATCCAAATTGACACTTATCAGGTCTCAAAGTTAACCCAGCTTCCTGAACCTTCTGCAAAACCATTCAGATATGTTTCAAAGTGGTCTCCCAGGAATTCAGACATGATGGCTACATCGTCCTGATAACCTCAAAGGCATAATCTCCACCTAGTAAGAACTCCATCAATCAACCTCTCAAGGTCAATGCTCTGCTGAACCTAAAAGGCATTCTCTTAAACCGGAAATGCCCAAGCCCGCATACAAAGGCTGTTTCTTCAGAGGCTTCTTTAGTTAGGGGAATTTGCCACAATACCCCTTTTAACAGTCCAAGGTGCTGAGTAAACTTAGCACTCAGCTAATCTTTCCACCCACCTCCTCCAAACGGGGTGCAAGGATCAAGAGTTGTCATTAGATTAACCTTTCTAAAGTCTACACACAGTCTGAATTCCAGAGGGTCAAATTTCTGACACTTGCTTTTTCTTCACTTAAACTATGGGTGCTTCCCATGCACTGTTACTAGGCTCAATAATATCCCACTTTCACATTGCTGTTTAACCTCCTTCTCCACACAACTTCTTTCATATAATGATTGTTATTAGGCGGTGGGGAGCCAGGGTGCGACACTTCCAGTGTCAATGTGGTGGGAAATCAGGTGAGTCAAACCAGGCTGTCTAGTAAACAACAATTCACAAAAGTCCTTTAACAAATGTCTAACTTGTTTACATTGCCCTTCTGATAAACCATCTGAAATCTCGAATCCTTTACTCACATCAGAACACACTCCTCGCAATTCCTATCTCCACAAACTCATCTGCGTTAGTACAACTTGTACTGGAAAAGTCATTACAGATCTCTCAAGCAATACGGTTTCAACCTGGCCTGCATGCACAGCTCTCACTCCCTATCATCTTCTTGAATTACATAATTGTCACTGGGTAAAACCTGTGGCTATTCATAAGGTCCCTTCCAAGTCATAATCAACTGTAACAGGCTTATCCACTGACACAGTAATAAAACTTTATTACCCACTGCAAAGCCAAGTGCGTGGTCTAGCCTTAACATCAAAGCAGGTCTTTTGCTTTTGTTGAGCTCTGTTTTTAAATTCTCTGCTGCAGCTGTCCTTACTTCCTGCAGAGTTCTTTTGCAGCTCACAGAAATATGCATTTACATCCTTTTGGGACAAGAGTTTGTCAGTAAAGCCTTCTAATTTGTTTCCTAGCTAAGCCCAAAGGACCTCTGATATCTCTGCACTAAAACAATAACTGATTTGGACTAAATCCTAGGCTTTCTTGGACTGAATCAATAATGGAGAGCAACGGCCAAATATGTTACCGCTTGATCCCATGAATTTGAAATGCTTGAAAACAAGGCATTCTCAACAATGGCCCGTAGTTCTGAAACGGGTTCTCTCTCCACTAAACCATTTGACTGAGGGTTATACGCCACTATAGGGGCATACTGAACCTCAACCAACTTTACAGAAAATTTTCATCACCTGTGACATCAAATTAGGGGCTTGATCTTCAGTCATTAGTACTTTCTATCACATAATTCATATATGTACACAAATTCCATTAAGGCCTTAGCTACTGACACAGATGTAATGTTTCTCACAATAAAGGCACAAGGAAATCTGGCTGTATGGTCAACTATAACTACAATATACTATAGTTCTAACTACTTTTAGGTAAAGCACCCAAAATGTCCAAACCAACCCATTCCTGTAAAGGGTTCATCAATTACTGGGTAGGCCGTAGCTCACACTCTAGTTCTGCCAGTAGCGTGCTCCAACCTGCTGACATACATCACATGTCTTGCAAAAATCCTTAACTGCTTTTAGTCAACCCTGGCCAAAAAAACTGCCTTTGAATTCTTTCCATAGTCCTTTCTTATTCCTAGGTGTCCAGCCAATCAGACACTATGTTTTCAATAGTTCTAAAATTCTCCTTCCTGTAATTTTCTGGAACTACTAACTGTATAAGTTACTTTTCCCTTCTCAGTAGAAAAGCCCTGCCTCCATTTTTTTTTACATATACAATAAGCCAGATTGCCATATAAATCTCCTTCAGGATTTTCTTTAGATACCTCTCCAGAAGCAACCTCTGCCTTTTCACATAACTCTTTTAAAGTAGTACATGATCTTTGTTCAGTTTTAAACTGCTCTGTAACTTTCATGACATACATTTTCTTTAGCCTCAAAATGGAAAGTTTCAACTTCCCATATAGCTGGACTAGGAGTGCTTAATGACTCATCTTTCTTTCCCTCCAATTGTGACTTAGTTAACTCCAGCTTCTGCTGTCAACTCCAATTTCCACCCCATCTCTTTTCTTTTTTTTGCTCACCTATATTTGACTCTAAGTTTTTTTCCAGCTTTAGGAATCCTAGTTGGAAACTTTTCATGTACATCTTCTAATTCCCTTTGAGCCTTCTGGCTTCTCTCTCTCTTTCTCAGTGCTTGTTTTAGCCTTTGGCCTAGTAACTACTGCGCTCATTTGTCTAGATTGGTACAACACATCTGCTCCAATTATAAAAGGCATATCAGAAACATCATGTACAATGGCATATATGTCCTTTTCAATTCCTGGGAGTCTGGATATGAACTCAGTACTAAATCTAGGAGTACATAGGGGTCCTTCATCATGGGGTAACCTGCATCCTTCCTGCACCAACTGGATGACTTATTTGCTTTTAACAACTTTCTGTCGAGCAGAGGAACTTATATCTGCCCCTGTAGTCAACAGAACCTTCCACCCACAACTTCCCCCCCCAAGTAACACTTTCTATTAGCCCTGAGATCATCCAACCCACTGTCTCTGTTCCCTCAGGATATCACACTATTTACATCAACCAGCTGTAACTCTCCCATTCTCACTCTTGGTTTCTTGTTCCAGTGGATTTAACAAGTTCTTCATCACCAGCACATCTCTCAGTTGTCAGTGCAGTCTTTCTCCAGGACTTAGCAGAGTTCCCTTCATCACCACGGTGACCGGCTCTTCTCCTTCACTGGAACAAGCAGAACTACCTGGTGAATCATTAATCTTCCTCCCAATCTTCATCACTTTGCACCAAAACCCGATTATTTTCCAACATGTTGCACTCTTGTTTCTCTCTTATTTCTTTTTGCACATTGTGATTTTGAAGTGACCCCTTTCTCCCACACAATAAAGCAGATTATATTCCTTGGTGTATAGGATCTCAGCCGGTTTACATTGGGCCTTGGAAGAGCAGGAAGTCCTTTCTCTAGAAACAAACTTTTTTTCTCTCCATCTTGACCCGTAGAAACTCAATATTTCTCGGGTTGGTTTTAAAACTAATTCTCTCTTCTCTGATACAAAACGTAGCTATCCGTTTTCTTTTCCTTTGCTTTTATGGCGGCCATCATTGGTCTGCATATGTAAAAGCAGCCAAAGTTAGATAAATCTAAGTTCTCCTTCTTAGCTTGGAACGAAGAGCTGCTGAGATTTCTTCGGGGAGTGTGTGAAAAAATTGCTCTCTTGCTATCAAGTTGCAAAAGTCTTCTATGGACTGAACCTTTGCAGCTCTATACCATTGCTGAACTATAAGTTTCCAAATCAGAGCCATAAAAGCAACATAGCTCTCCTTCCTCTCTAGGGAAAGCTCCCCTCAGTTCTTCTCTTCAACTGGATCTCGGATTTTCCAAATCTGGCTAAGGCCTGTCTTTTAAAAAATTTCTCATAGGTGGCTTCTTCCCCCAAGTGTAAGTTCACCTAATAACTGGAGCTAAATTCTCCAGCAACGCATAGGAGCCATAACAGCTCTCACTTGCTCTCTTCTGGGAACTTCATTTTCTCTCAAGGGCAGCTTCAAACAATAAAGCTAAAAAACTTTCCACTGACTCACCCTGCTGATACCTGGGGAACTGTCTCTTCTGCCAAGCTGCAGTCGAGCTCCACTCTGTCTATCATCCTGCATCAGCAAGTTCATGGTGGTTTCTTGTGCGTGCATAAACGCTTTTGCAGCACATCCTCCCATCCATCCCTCTAGTGCTTGGTTGGTACTGAGGAATCATCTGTATCTATATACCTATCCCGTGGCCTGGTTGCATTAACTCTGGGTGCCGAGTCCTCTGGGGTTATTACTACAAGACCTTTTCTTGGTCATTCTCATCCATGTCTGCTCAACTCCTTAGCGCATTCAATACAGCTGTCCCGTGGCTCCACAACTCTTGAGCTACTCTACTCTGCTGCTTGGATTCTGGCTCAGCTGAGAAAAAAAATGGTGTACATATGTTCTGGGCTCTTCCAGTGCTTGTGACCTGCACTTCATTCACCTTTTTAGATCCGAGAGGTTTCACTACTGGTTGCTGGGTCCCATCTGCACATATCTTTAACTGAAATCTGTGGTTTGTACTAGAGCAAATTTACTACTCTTTGCTTGCCAACAAAAATGCTCACTGAGTATATTTCAAAATCCCACCGCTGCCACCATGTCAAGGAAGACTCCACAGTCCCCTTCTACTTGAATTGCTTATTGATTCAATACACTCATAGAAACTTCTTTTTTGTAGTTTATTACATATAACAGGCAAGCTTACAAGTTGCTCTAACGAATTAACAAAAGAAAACTTCAGGAAAAAACGAACTGGGCTTCAGCTTCAGTTAAACCCTCACTCACTAACTGCCCTTCCTGTGTTCTGAGCCACATCCTCCAACTGACACTTTCAGAATGTTCCTGAACTCTTCACACTGGGTTAGTACCGGTAAAACATCAGTAGTTTTTATTTTCTACCCATAAGAGACCTATCGGGGGGAAAGGGGGATCTATGCTTCAAGGCTCAGAACCAATTACAAACAAGCTCTGGCACTGGAATCTTAGACCAAACCTATTTCCATGAAATGATAGGCAAAGAATGGACAGGAAAACATAATATTATGCCATGACTTATGTTTTTTTTTCTCAAAAGGCAGCTAAAAATACACTTAAATATTTTGTCATCTTTCTACAAATCCAGGAATCCAAACATATCTCTAGACTAACTCAGAGCCTCTCCAAGTCAGGCCTTTTCTGCATGCACAGCCTATCACAGATTTTCCCAGTGGTCAAACCTCATGTCTTGGAATCGTTTTCTGTGAAACCATTCCACATGCCTCCATTCCCTTGACCATTTTCCCCCTTGTCTCCACAGTTGCATCTATTCCACACACTACTGCTGAAAATCTATTATTCCTAGTGGTGCTGGATGTCATATCCACAGCAGCAGTCTGAACACCCCAGGTCAAGTCCTCTTTAATCATAACACCCAGAAACTTAAAAATGGCCACCCGCTCTACTCGATCCCCATTTATAACCAAGGGCTGGATTTCTGAGCTATTTCTTCTATAGTCTCCTATAAGCTCCTTTGTCTTGTTAGTATTAAGAACCAGATTATTTTCCCTACACCACAAGAGCAACCGGTCCACCTCACCCCGGTAATTGGAAAGTCAAAGTAACTACTGAGGGATGTTAGGAGCGGGACTGCAGTCTACAGTAGTTGGAAGAGTTGGGAAGAGCTGAATGGTGATTGGTGAGAACTGTTGCTGTTATGTTGCTAGGCTACCACTTTGGAGCCTATAACTGTTAAAGCAGAAGAGCTTAATCACTGATTGGCAGTGATTTATATGTTTAGCATATGAAGGACGGAGCTGAGGGGCGGAGCTCTCAGTTCTGGCACCCTGTGCCTTGGATTCACCAACTCAATAAAACCGTTGATACTGAAGCAGTTTGTTGGAGTGGCACTGATCCTAACAGCATGATGCAGAAGAACAAGTCTCCCCCATTTTTTTCTTTTGTGAAGGTGATCTAGAGTTACTGCACACTTACACTGAAGTAGAAATTCAAAAAATGTCTCAGCCTCTATTTCTACCGTTGAGAATTACCCACACAAAATGGAAGCCTAAAGACCTATTGGAGTAGGTACCATTACATGAAGGAACAAAAACATGTAGCTTATCCACCCCCACATCCAAAGGAACATTTTTCAGCCAAATTAGAACTGCAGTAATACACAATCATTTCTGTGGCAGGCCCTTGTCAATTTTACTCTCTCCTTACTGCAGACACAATGTATCTCCATCTTAATGTTACATCACCAGTTGAATATGAAATTGACAAAGCAGATCCAATTGCCCTTACTTCTGTGTATTTGTGCCGGAACATTTAAATCACAAGCTCTATGTGAAATTGACAAAGTTGATCTAATTGCCTCTGCTTCTTATCTCTGCCTCAACATTACAGTGCTAGTTCAATATTGTGTAAAAAAAATAATCCTTTCAAAAATGGAGGATGAGAGGGAGGGAAAAAATGGCTGAAAGGGAGGTTGGGCAAGATAAGGGCCAGGTGTTTGGTGAGGTGTAGAAATAGCAACTGTTTCAACACAATCGCACACTCAAGGGAAGCTGGCTCAGAAAGGAATAGGAAAAAAACACTGCAGTGAAAGTGCTTGGGAAAACAACAGAGAAAAAATGTTTCTGGAACCAAACCAAGAAAAAAATATGGAATTCAAAGAAAAAATGTAACATTTGGTGGAAAGATGTGTTGCAAACAATTCATGCGGAAAAGGCATCAATAACCTGAGTAAACCAAGAACAAACCTGAATTTAATTCAGGTAAGACTGAGAGTTATGGCAATTGATAATAATGTTAGCCAAGATTAAAATGTCAATCCAATACTTTACTGGCCAGTATTTTACTCCTTCTGACAGAGAGGTTCACAGTTTCAGAATGCTATTACACCCATGACTAAGGAGAAAGATCCAAATGGGCATGCATGTTAGCAAAGTATGGTCAGGAAAAAGCAAATATATTGTTGGCATATATAAAAACGAGTCCTGTTTTCATCGCTGGTAGTTTTATCGTTGGGAGCTTCTCTGTGTAAAAAAATTAAGCCAAGGATCTTAAGAATCTGTAAACAATATTCAAAGATAATGTTAAAGAGCAAGTACACTACAAAATAATTACCCCTGGACTTCAGCAACATAAGAACCACTATTCTGAAAGTGAAGAAACTTAGATATGGAGATTTTTATGTAGCATTCACTAAATGTTTCTGAATGTGAAAAGATGAGCAAAGTCAAACAATAACTCCTTTATACAAAGTAACCCTCGAATAGAAAAATATGAGGAGACAGAAACATTCTCAAAGTGATCTCTAAGAAATTTAAAATGTCATTCTAATAACAAACTGCAACAGCAAGATCTGATTTAGTTATAAAACAAATGGGGCTAAAATTTAGAATGACAAACTGAAAAATGTGCTATTGCACTTACAGTTGTGGCAATCATTGTACATATTAAAACAACTTAAAGGTCTGCAAGAAATCATGGGGGAAAGGGGGAAAGATAATCAGTTTGGAACTTGCCTCTTCATGCATGTGTAAAGTGCACAGTCTGTTCCAGGTTTAATGTGCAGCATCCTAATCTCATAGCTTAGCACTACAGCAAAAGTGTCCTAGCAGCTCAGGGTTATTAAGAACTGTGGTATAATTCGGGATTGACATCTTAATCTTTGCCTCCAGTGCTGCAGCATGAGATGCAACCTCACAGAATGCAGCCCTGTCCTCAATCCCAATTTATTAAATTTCAAAGTGCTATCACCTGTTGGAGGCCTGGTTCAAAAAGCTAAAAGAATCCCAGGTTAGGTGAGGGAAAACAGTTAATTACAAAACACTTTTCTCTCCTTTAGCTTTGGTGAGAGCCATTAAAAGCCTACAGAAAGCAGAGAAGGGAGAGAATTAGAGATAAAGCTAATCACCCCTTCTATAGCTTTCTCTTGGAGAATGTATTTAGCTGACTTCTATATTCCAAGGAACCTGGAGGATAATGTGTATGTTTAATCCTTAATTAGATATTTTGGCAAAAGATCTCTGTTCTTAAATTTACAAAACACAGCTTCTCTGCATATCTGAGAATTCTAAAAAAGTAGAAACACCTGCAATGATGGTGTATTATATTAAAAACCCAAAGAATAAAGTTGAAGAGAACCAATATTGGTCATGTATTTCTGAACAGTCTTGGTATTTTATGTAGATATACATTTTATATTTACGTTTGATAATATACATGCTTTTGATAATACATACACACACACACACACACACACATATGTATATGTATGTATGTATGTGTGTATATGTATGTATGTATGTATGTGTGTATATATACATATATACATATACATACATACATACATACACATACATACACATACATACATAGATGTATGTATGTACATATACATACATATATACATACATACATATATACATATATACATACACATAGATAGATAGATAGATAGATAGATAGATAGATAGATAGATAGATAGATAGATAGATAGATAGATAGATAGATAGATAGATAGATAGATAGATACACACACACATGTATATATATGTGTGTGTGCGTGTGTGTATTGTTTTCCTGCAACTTCTTATTCTTTGGGTTTTGATTTTTGTTGCAGTTCCTTTTTTTTTCAACTCAGCTGAATTACACCAAGCAGACAAAGTTTTTTTCCAACTCGTTGCCTGAAATATTTTAATTGGAGATGGCAGAAAGTGAATTTTGGACCTTCTGCATAAAAATCATGTGCCCTATTACTGAAAAGTGTCTGTAAGGGGCCCCACTTTTGATACTGAGAGGCACAGTGCTATCATGGTAGTATTAAGAGACATTCCTAAACTCACCATAATTCAGTTGTAGATTGGGCAAATAAGTGCATCAATCATTTTGAAGTGAGATGCCTCAACAAAAGCTAGCAGGAAAAAACTCACAGAAACAAATGAAGCTGCCTATGACTGAATCAGACCATTGGTCCATGAGGGGACAGTTTTGTCTACTCAGACTGGGAGCGTCTCAGAATCCCAGGCAGAGGTCTTTCACAGCATCTACTACTACAGCAGGAGATTTCAGGGACTGAACTTGGGACCTCCTGCATGCAAGATCCTTCACCACTGATAAAAGTTCTAAGAATCAATGAAAATCCTATTCATTTATTTAGGGTATTCCACCTTTCTATCCTTAAAGGATACACGAAGCAGTTTACAACAGACAAAAAAGGTAATACCATTAAAATCCTAATATATTCATTATAGTAGAACACTAAAAAGCAGCACTGTTGTGTAAGATAGAAACAGTCACTTTCTGAAAACACTGTTCAAACACTTTCCGGAATAAAATTATTTTTGATTCCCTGTTGAAAGCCTGGGAAGATATATATGTGTATAGTGCTACACTATTTAAAATAATAAAATACCTTTGCCACTGCATCTATTGCAGCAAGAACACTCAAACTACGTTTGATTTAAGACCCACACCCTAAATCAAACACACCATTTCTTCTTTACCCTGCTATTCTAAGAACCATCTTTTAAAGTCATACTTTGGTTCCTTCGAACAATTAGCCCTAATCCAAAACATATCATTAATAAAAGGTTAAGGTGTGCAGTATATGCTGTTAATTTGAGCACCAACTGAAGAGGGCAGCATAAAAACATAAGAACATAAGAACTAGCCTGCTGGATCAGACCAGAGTCCATCTAGTCCCGCATTCTGCTACTCGCAGTGGCCCAATTAGGTGCTCTTTGAAGCTGGCCATATGCAGGATGGGAAAGCAATGGCTCGCTGCTGCTGCTGCTCCTGAGCACCTGGTCTGCTAAGGCATTTGCAATCTGAGATCAAGGAGGATCAAGATTGGTAGCCATAGATTGACTTCTCCTCCATAAATCTGTCCAAGCCCTTTTTAAAGCTATCCAGGTTAGTGGCCATCACCACCTCCCTGTAGCATTATTCAAACACCAATCACATCGCTGCGTGAAGAAGTGTTTCCTTTTATTAGTCCTAATTCTTCCCCCCAGCATTTTCAATGAATGCCCCTGGTTCTAGTATCGTGAGAAAGAGAGAAAAATTTCTCTCTGTCAACATTTTCTACCCCATGCATAATTTTATAGACTTCAATCATATCCCCCCTCAGACGTCTCCTCTCCAAACTAAAGAGTTCCAAACGCTGCAGCCTCTCCTCATAAGGAAGGTGCTCCAATCCTTCAATCATCCTCGTTGCCCTTCTCTGCACTTTTTCTATCTCTTCGAGTATCCTTTTTGAGATGTGGTGACCAGAACTGAACACAGAACTGGTGATGGGCCGGGTGAATGGGAATATGAAAATAAGCTTCCTTCAAGTCCAGCGACATGAAGTCGCCCTGTTGAATTGCGGCCACTGTGGACCTCAGAGATTCCATCCGGAATCAGAACTTCCGAAGGTGTCGATTGAGGTGCCGGAGGTTGAGAATAGCTCTGGTGTCCCCGTGGATAGTAAAGAAGTGGGAGTACACTCCCTTTCCCCTCTGATCCGCCGGCACTGGATTGATGGCTTTGATCAACAGCAGATATTCGATGGCTGCATTGAGTCTGCTTATTTTTTCTGGTTGGGAGCCTATTGGGGAGGGGATGAAGTTGTCCCTGGGCCAGGAAAGGAACTCTAAGGAGTAGCCTGAGGAAATTATCTCCTGAACCCAGCGGTCTGCGAACGGTAGGGTCCAGCGGTGCTGGAAAAACTGGAGGCGTCCACCGACCAGAGCGTCCAGGCAGTCATGCCTTGTTGTTATTGTTGAACTCAGCTCTGAAGGGTTTCCCCGACTTGCCCTGGCCCTTGTGCTCCTGACGCTTACGAAAGGAGCTTTGCCCTTGCCAGCTCGATCTCCAAGAGTCCTTCTGAGATTGAAATGACAATCGAAAGGGCCGAAAGGAGGACCGGGCAGAAAATCTGGGCTTGTCCGCTCTGACTGAGCGGGGCATTGTCTTTTTGTGATCTTTGGTCTCCACCAGGATCTTATCTAATTCGGAACCAAACAGAATACCCCCCTGAAAGTCATAGCTGGCAACCACGGTTTTGGAAAGGTTGTCTGCTTGCCATGGTTTTAACCACAGTATGCGGCGAGCCACGGATGCTGATGCCATTATATGGGATGTGGTAAAAAAAGCATCCAGCAAGGCATCCACCAGAAAAGCCACCGCCATCATAATTCTTTCTACTCCTTCCCTGACACCCCTATCCCCGGGTGGGATGATGGCCAGCAGGAGCTGTAGCCAGACAATGGTGGCTCTGGAAACTGTGGCTGCGGGAGCTAGGATCCTGGCAGCCATGGCCGCTTCTTCATGGACCTTGCGCATGCTGCTGTCTGCTTTTCTATCCATGGGATCCTTCAAATTTCCCTCCCCGTCTCTATAGACTAATCCCCCCGAATGAAGTGCTGATACCGGGCCGTCTACTAGAGGAGTCTTGATTAGGTTATGCAAATGATCTGGAGCTAGGTACAATTTTTTGAATACTGAGGGGAACCCCCTCTTGTCTGCCGGGCTGA